>NC_058404.1:66667084-66869195 GCF_002201575.2 Neomonachus schauinslandi | reverse complement strand
CTGCTTCTCCCTCTCCCACTCCCCCTGCTTGTGTTCCCTCTCTCGCTGTGTCTCTCTCTGTCAAATAAATAAATAAAATCTTTAAAAAAAAATTGGGAAGATTATTTAGGAATAAAAGAGAAGACTTTAGCCTCCAATATCAGTAATGACAGAAAAGCATCACAATATGTTCTAAAAAGCATCTATGATGAAGATATTATAAAGTACATTATGTAATAAATTAGCAAATATGAAAAAAATCATTATTTTTAGTACACAAGTACTAAAAACGGACATACAAAAAATACAAACCATCCTACAACTTTATATGAAATAAATCTTAATCAAAAACTTTTTCACAAAGAAGATCCCAAGCTTATGTTTGTTCACTGCTCAGTTCTATCAAATACTTAAGGCCAAACTTATGACAACTATTCCAATAGAAAAAGATTGATTTTTCCCAATGTATTTTATCAATCCTCATAGTCTTGCTGCCAAATCCTGCAAGGGTATTACAGCAAAAGCAAATTTGTAGCAAATTCTTCATGAACATAGATGCAATAACCCTAAAAAGAGTATGAAGAAAGCAATTCCTTTCAAATAGAAGAAATATATTTACATCATATCATAAACAAATTGGGTTCTTCCATGGACTACTAAATTCTTCTGGTATTTGAAGATGTATTTATATAATTTAATCACATTAACAAAACAAATAAAAGCCATAAACTATTCAAATATATACAGAAAGTCATTTGATAAATAAATGGGAACTTCCTTAATTTCTTTAATCTTCATAAAGAGCTTCTATTACACATCACGCTTGATGGTGAATTTTTTGAAGCTTTCTCTCAGAGATCATGAATAAGGCAAAGAGGTTCACTAGTAATTCTGCTATCAAATATTTTGTGTATTAGACATTCTCTTAAAGAAAGAAAAAGAAATAAATTATATATATAATATATATTATATATTATTATATATATATATTATATTAATATATAATATATAATATATATATTATATATATTATAATATATATATTATATATATATATATATATATATATTAAAAAGGAAGTAAAGGGGGCGCCTGGGTGGCTCAGTCAGTTAAGTGGCTACCTTTGGCTCAGGTCATGATCCCAGGGTCCTCGGATTGAGCCCCACATCAGGCTCTCTGCTCAGCGGGGAGCCTGCTTCTCCCTCTCTCTCTTTCTGCTGTTCTGCCTACTTGTGCTCTCTCTCTCTGTCAAATAAATAAATAAAATCTTAAAAAAAAAAGAAGCAAAGAACTACATTATCATATATTACAATGACGTAAATATAAAATTCAGAATACCTATCAATAAATTAGAATGGTCAGGAATTTAGTTTGTCAGGTTTCTGCATCAATTTTCGTATGCAATCATTTATGAACTGATATTTTAAAAAATACTTAGAAATGAATCTAACAAAAGATGCTTACAATTTTCTATATATTGAAATCTATAAAACTTTTCAGGGAATTTTTGTATACCTAAATAAATAATGAGAAATACCAGGGTTATACATGGAAAACTCAATGTTGTAAAAATACCAGTATTTCTATAACTTATCTACAGATGCAATGCAATCACATCCAAATTTCCCATAGTTTTTATTTATTTATTCTGGGTTGTGTTTGACAAGCTGATTTTACAACATGGATGAGAAGACAGAGTGCCCAGTATAGCTAAAACATTTTTGCAGAGAAAAATAATGTGGGAGGATGTACACTACTGTGTATCAAGACCCATAAAAACTAAATTTATTAAATGCTCTTTCTTATCATAAGGTAGGACAAAGAGACTTATAGGACTGCATGTAGAACGTAGAATCTGTTCTATCCACATATGGAAAATTGATTTGTGATAAAGGTGGTATGGGCTAGCACCAGGGAAATAGTTTTGTTTTTTTTAATATATGTTTCTATATGATTACATAACAATATTTTATTTTATTTTATTTTTTTAATTTTTCTTCCTTTGCAGGAAGAGGGGTAGGGGAGAGGGAGAGAATCCCAAGCAGGCTCCACACCCCGTGCAATACAGGCCCGGTCCCATAACCCTGAGATCATGACCTGAGCCAAAACCAAGAGTCAGACACTTAACTAACTGAGGCACCCAGGCAACCCAATATTTTTTAAAAATAAAACTTGACCCCTATCTCACATTATACTTATAAACAAATTCCTGGTTAATGTAGTATGAAAGGCAAAATCATAAGATTTCTAGAAGGTAACATAGGAGAATATACTCATGTGTGAGGTAAGGAATGTTCTTCTACTAAAAAACTTAAAAATACATATTAATAGAGAAAAGATTGAAAAATAGGACTAAATTGAAATTATGAACTGTAGCATATTAAGAGAAATAGTTAAGAGAGTGAAAACTTGAATTACAAGCTACAAAATGGAGTAGGTATTTGCAACTGATATAATAAAGACAAACAAACTAAACCGGTATCCAGATTATTCATAAAACTCTACAAATAATTAAGAAAAATAGTCATGCCATTAGAAAATCGGGCTAAATTTGTGAATAGGAGCTTTAATAAAGATGATATCTAACTTCAGTAAAAATACAAAAAATCAACCAGCTTGATTTGAACCAGGAAATTTTAACTTAAAAACTATGATGAGGGCGCCTGGGTGGCTCAGTTGGTTAAGCGACTGCCTTTGGCTCAGGTCATGATCCTGGAGTCCCGGGATAGAGTCCCGCATCGGGCTCCCTGCTCAGCAGGGAGTCTGCTTCTCCCTCTGACCCTCCTCCCTCTCATGCTCTCTGTCTCTCATTCTCTCTCTCTCAAATAAATAAATAAAATCTTAAAAAAAAAAACTATGATGAAATACCACTGCATGTCCATCAGAATGGTGAGGATTAAATATTCTGAAAATAGTAAATTATAGAGCAGATATAGAGTAAGTAAACTTTCCTACACCGCTATTGGGAATACAAAATGCTATAATCTCTTTGAAATTCAGGCTGGTAGTTTCTACTGGATTTGAAGCTATAGCAATTTCAATTCCAGGATAATACTCAAAATAAATAAAATATATTCCAAGAATAAACAAGAATGTTCAAAGTATTAGCATTCATAATGAATAAAGCTAGAAACAAATCACATTTCTAGCAAAAGAAGAATTATCAAACAAATGCAATATTTTGTAACTTCAAATATTATTATATAGCATTGAAAATGAATGCACTCTAATTACATGCATAAACATGGGTGGGTTACAATTATAATGGTGAGTCAAAGAAGTTAAACTTAAAGGATAAACTTGTGTATAATTAAATTCATTCAAGAAAATATTAATGTATGGATTTATTTATATAAACACAGGAAAAAGAAAACTCTGAGAGATCAAAGTAGTGTTAATATTTAGCATGGAATGAGATTATGATAGGGAATGGGCAGGTGAGTTTCCTAGGTGGTGGTACAATTTTATTTCTTGATCTGGGTGGTGGTTATCCAGGTATTTCCTTTGCGATAATTGATTGAGCTGCATATTTATGTGGGGGTTGGTACTTAATCTGGTTGTGTTTTATATTTCAAAAAGTTTAACAAATTCAGTAGTATACCAAAAACCCCAATAAAAACAATGACAAACTTTCAAAATCAATTACAGTAATTCATAAGTGTAGTAGAACAGATTTGATGGTTTTAGTCAACAACAACTCAGAGTATTGTAACAATTAGAGGTTATAAATAAAATTGCAGGACATGGAAACCGGTTTAATAATCTTTTATTCATGATCACCTTATGTTACCCCATTGTGTTGGCATAGTACATCAAATTTTCTTAAGACTTTATAAAAATTAGTGTACCAAGAGACGCCTGGGTACCTCAGTCAGTTAAGTGTCAGACTTAGTTTCAGCTCAGGTCATGATCTCATGAGTCACATCAAGCTCCCTTCTCAGCAAGGAGTCTGCTTGAGATCCTCTTTCCCTCTCCCTCTCCCACTGCCCCTCCCACCGCTCATGCCCAAGCATGTCCGCAATCACTCTGTCTCTAAAATAAATAAATAAATCTTTTTAAAAAATAGTGGACCAAATTTGAAATGTGGTAAAAAATTCCATGAAAATGATGAAAATAAAATAATACACTGTGATACTTTGACTTAGTGTAGGAAATATATATTTTGTCTGCTTCCTGTTTCTGTCACAGAGCTCCTAAAACCCTTGGAATTTCTTAAATGTTGGGGTGTCATCATTTTGTTATGTTAATGAAGTGATATGTGAACCCCACCTAGAGACATGCATTGGTTGCCAGGAAAATTAGCCATGTGATTAGAGGATTGGAACTTTGATTCCCACCCCAGATCTCTAGAAAGGAGAGAGGCCTTGAGGTTGAATCAGTTGCCAATGGCCAATAATTTAATCAAGCACACTTATGCAATGAATCCTCCATAAAAGCCCAAAAGGATGGAATCAGGGAGCTTTTGGGTTTGTGAACATATGGAGATGTTTGGACAGTAGTATATCTGGAGAGGGCATTGAAGCTCTGCACCCTTTCCCCATGCCTTGCCCTAAGCATCACTTCTGTCTGGCTGCTCCTGAGTTATGTTTATATCCTTGTATAGTAAATTGGTAATCCAGAAAGGGAAATGTTTTTTCTGAGTTTAGTGACCCACTCTAGCAAATTAACCAAACCCAAGGAAGATGGGGCTTGTGGGAATGTTTGATATACCACTAATCAGAAAGAAGTACAGGTAACAACCTCAACAAATTTGTGACTGGCATTTGAAGTCCAAGGAGGAGGTCATGGGAACCTCCATTCTGTAGCCCATTAGTCAGAGGCACAGATAACACCCTGGCCTTGCAGCTAACATCTGACACAGGGGTTGGAGGGAAGCAAGGGCAGTCTTGCAGGACTGAGCCCTTAACCTGTGGAATCCGATGCCATCTCCAGGTACATAGTGTCATAATTGAGTTGAATTCTTGTACACCCAGCTAGTGTCCAAAGAATTGTTTGTTGGCATGGGGAACACTTCTAATACTGGAATTGATAGCAGAACCTATTTATATGCTTAGAATATTATTTAAGGGGCGCCTGGGTGGCTCAGTCGTTAGACGTCTGCCTTCGGCTCGGGTCATGATCCCAGGACTCTGGGATCGAGCCCCACATCAGGCTACCTGCTCCGCGGGGAGCCTACTTCTCCCTTTCCCACTCCCCCTGCTTGTGTTCCTGCTCTTGCTATCTCTCTCTCTCTGTCAAGTAGATAAATAAAATCTTTAAAAAAAAAGAATATTATTTAAAAAATAAACTCAGAAAAATATTATGAAAATTATTTTATCATTTAAATAAAAAAGTTGTGAAAGGGAAATTTATGTATAGTTATGATTAAATGACAATAGCTTCTTACGTTTCATTAATAATAAGAAAAAAAAAACCTTGAAAAAATAAAGTAAAAGAAACTGAGCTTATATGATCTAACCTTTTACTGTAGACCATAATTAGCTTCATTTTGGGAGAACAATGTTTCTTTTTTTTTAAATTAACATATAATGTATTATTTGTTTCATAGGTACAGGTCTGTGATTCATCAGTCTTACACAATTCACAGTGCTCCCCACAACACATAGCCTCCCCAATGTCCATCACCCAGCCACCCCATCCCTCTCCCCTCCCTTTACTCCAACAACCCTCAGTTTGTTTCCTGAGATTAAGAGTCTCTTATGGTTTGTCTCCCTCTCTGGTTTCATCTTGTTTCATTTTTAGCTCCCTTCCCCTATGATCCTCTGTCTTGTTTCTCAAATTGCTCATATCAGTGAGATCATATAATAATTGTCTTTCTCTGATTGACTTATTTCGCTTAACATAATACCCTGTAGTTCTATCCACATCGTTGCAAATGGCAAGATTTCATTTTTTTGATGGCTGCATTTTTTTGATGGCTGCATATATGTGTGTGTGTGTGTGTGTGTATATATATACATATATATATGTATATATATATACACACACACACACACACATACATCTTCTTTATCCATTCATCTGTTAATGGACATCTAGGCTCTTCCCATAGTTTGGCTATTGTGGACATTGCTGTTATAAACATTGAGGTGCATGTGAACCTTCGGATCACTACATTTGTATCTTTGGGGTAAATACCCAGTAGTGCAATTGCTGGGTCATAGGGTAGCTCTATTTTCAACTTTTTGAGGAACCTCCATACTGTTTTCCAGAGTGGCTGCACCAGCTTGCATTCCCACCAACAGTGTAGGAGGGTTCCCCTTTCTCTGCATCCCCGCCAACATCTGTCCTTTCCTGACTTGTTAATTTTAGCCATTCTGACTGGTGTGAGGTGGTATCTCATTGAGGTTTTGATTTGTATTTCCCTGATGTCAAGTGATGTTGAGCACTATTTCAGGTGTCTGTTGGCCATTTGGATGTCTTCTTTGGAAAAATGTCTGTTCATGTCTTCTGCCCATTTCTTGATTGGATTATTTGTTCTTTGGGTGTTGAGTTTGATAAGCCCTTTATAGATTTTGGATACTAGCCCTTTATCTGATATGTCATTTGCAAATATCTTCTCCCATTCTGTCGGTTGTCTTTTGGTTTTGTTGACTGTTTCTTTTGCTGTGCAAAAGCTTTTTATCTTGATGAAGTCCCAATAGTTCATTTTTGCCCTTGCTTCCCTTGCCTTTGGCTATGTTTCTAGGAAGAAAGAGGTCAAAGAGGTTGCTGCCTGTGTTCTCCTCAAGGATTTTGATGGATTTCTGTCTCACATTTAGGTCTTTCATCCATTTTGTGTCTATTTTTGTGTGTGGTGTAAGGAAATGTTCCAGTTTCATTCTTCTGTATGTGGCTGTCCAATTTTCCCAACACCATTTGTTGAAGAGACTGTCTTTTTTCCATTGGACATTCTTTCTGGCTTTGTCACAGATGAGTTGACCATAGAGTTGAGGGTCCATTTCTCGGCTCTCTATTCTTTTTATTTTTTTATTCTTATGTTAATCCCCATACATTACATCATTAGTTTTAGATGAAGTGTTCCATGATTCATTGTTTGTGCATAACACCCAGTGCTCCATGCAGAATGTGCCCTCCTCAATACCCACCTATTCTGTTCCATTGATCTGTGTGTCTGTTTTTGTGCCAGTGCCATACTGTCTTGATGATTACAGCTTTGTAATAGAGCTTGAAGTCTGGATTGTGATGAAATTGTGTGAAAAGCTTTGCTTTTCTTTTTCAACATTCCTCTGGCTATTCGGGGTCTTTTCTGATTCCATACAAATTTTAAGATTATTTGTTCCATTCTTTGAAAAAAGTTGATGATATTTTGATAGGGATTGCATCAAATGTGTAGATTGCTCTAGGTAGCGTAGACATTTTCGCAACATTTATTTTTCCAGTCCATGAGCATGGAACGTCTTTCCATTTCTTTGTGTCTTCCTTAATTTCTTTTATGAGTATTCTATCACTTTCTGAGTACAGATTCTTTGCCTCTTTGGGAGAACAATGTTTCAATCATTTTCCTGTACAAGAGAAAAACTCCAAAATATACTGATTAATTTCTTATTTCTTAAATTTGCAAGCATCAGATGAAACACAACTCTGCTATTTATTTTTCAGCACATATAATTTTACTTTTCAAACATTTATTGTTTGCATTCTGGAAATCAGTGGCATAGAGTCACATAGGTCTTTAGACAATCTGTCAATCATCTTTGAAGATGTCATTTTTTATTTTATATTGAGATAATTATGTATAGTTTACTCATTTTCTTCTGTGAATTCTTTGTCAGCTTAAGTGTTAATATATACTGAAGTTTGGATATTTATCTGTTGAACTTTCCATGTTTAATATAGGAATGAAAGGATAATTATATGGACATTAATTTTAAACTGGAAAATTACAGTTGCATCTGTAGAAGAATAACATTTGGAAAGTTTCCATTGTTGACCTGTCCATTGCAATAGCTGTTTTGTCTTTTTGTTTCTTATTTAACTTATCATTTATTTGACTAAATCAAACAAATGGATTTGTTGTAGTTTTAGCTCAAAAAGGAAACTCTTCCTAGGACTTTTGCTTTGTCTAGTAGTTCACAGACAGCAGCAATTTAAACGCATATATTTTACATGGCATGATTAACAATTTGTTCTTCATCTGGAAGTAAGAATGCAGCTTAGCTATATAAATCTTTTCAGAGGTCTGTTGTGGCTGCAAATTCCCAAATGAGATTTATTGTAAAAAGTTTCTTCACATTTTAAAATGCAGCATGCCATGTGTGTTAATGGTTATGATGAGATTAGAAGAATCCTATTTTTTAATAGCCAATTATGGATATATTGAGAAGGCATAAACATCCAGACCACAAATGGTCAGCCCTATTATGTCTTAAAATCCCATCATCCAAATGTTAATACAGTTGTTATTCATTATGCCAGTTGAACAAGATAGCTTCATGAACACAATCAAATCTGTTCACTACATAGTCTTGGCTTTGATATCAATACAGGCATCTGCTCCCAACAGGATGGCTGGGCTGAGACTGTATGGAAACACCACGGAGAAAGTAGCTGCCTTGTCACATGATTTGAAGCATTACTCTTGGTGTAGTTGGCATGTGCCACTTTCAGTGTAATACAGAGCATGGTAGTTACTTATAACCAGTGGTCAAGGTGGTATACAGGGCTAGATGCCGGTGGGAGTCTTTGCTTAATAATAACTTGTTTTAAAAAAAGGAAAAAGTATTGCAAGACATTTGGAAGCATAGCTGCCTGTTAACAGCCATGGGATCCAGGATTATTCAGACTTGAGCTTGAAATTGACCTCAGCTTTTCATTAACTGTGTGAACTAGACAAAGTACCTAATCTCTGCCTCATTTTATTTTTCACTAAAATGAGAAATATAATCCTTCTCTTATGTGATTGTTTCAAGGATTAAAGAAAAAGGTAAATTAATTAAAATTAGTCTATGAAAGAGTTAACATATTAAGATTTTTCTATTTTTTTGTTTGTTCAATGATTATAAAGTAAGCTTAATGAAGTAAACCATATAGAAGGAAAATTCATTCATTTCATTGAAAATACTATGGAAATTTATTTTTTCGCTTGATGATAGTGAATAGTGTTAATTTTAGTTTACCTTCAGAAAAACTTGATTTTTAAAAATTTATTATTTAAGTATAGTTGACATACAATCTTTCATTAGTTTTGGGTGTACAACACAGTGATTCTACAATTATATATATTACAAAAATACTCATCATAATAAGTATAGTTACCATCCATCACCGAAGTTATTACAGTATTCTTGACTATATTCCCTATGCTGTACTTTTCATCCCCATGACTTACTTGGTTTAGAACTGGAACTTTGTATCTTTTAGTCCCCTTCACCTATTTGTTTTAATCAGCTAGCAATAATTCTTTCTTTTCTCTCTTTTTTTTTTTTTTGAAGACTTTATTCATTTATTTGACACAGAGACACAGAGAGAGAGGGAACACAAGCAGGGGGAGTGGGAGGGGGAGAAGCAGGCTCTCTGCGGAGCAAGGAGCCTGACACAGGGCTCGATCCAGGACCCCGGGATCATGACCTGAGCCCAAGGCAGACGCCTGGCCAACCGAGCCACCCAGGCGCCCCCAGCTAGCAATACTTCTTACTCCTGATTGTTTTCCATGTATGCTATTTATCCTTCCTCTTTCCCACCCCAGACTTGTCTTCTCTTTGTGCTTAACCTAAATCAATAAGATTACAAATACCAGTTACCTATACTAGGAACTCGGAGACACCTTCATGTATTTCAACACCTATATGTAGAATCAGTTTCTACAACCTTTTGTAATTTCCACTCACCATAGTTTTTTTTAAACTATAAAAATATACTTTGAAAAAACACTCTACTGTTCTTACGAAGACCATCATGTATTTCTGCAATTGCTGCCTAGTTTATAATGCACCACTCTCCTTCCCTTCTAGTTTCATTCTGTTATTAAAAAGCTGCCCAGACTTCTATAAAAGCCAGTGTCTATCCTTATCCTTTTGATCTTTTTCCTCCTCTCCTTCACAAGGTACAATTCTACCAGTTTTATGGTTTTTGTCCTGCAGAGTTTTTTCTAATAAATAATTCTGACTAGCTATAAATATATTAGAATTTTTCCATCTTAAATATATATTACTATCTCTGTCTCTATATATACATAAGCATATAAATAGATTTATATAAAACTAAATATGTATCTATATATGTGAATATACAAATATATAGATATATTTAAATCTAAATCTATCTATCATCTTGTTTATATCGGTCAGCATAGGCTAGGTTATGATTTGGTAAAAACGAATGCCAAAATTTCCGTGAATGTCTTAAAACAACAAAGATGTTTTTTTTTCACATAATGTATGTCTGCCACAAGTTGAAAGAAGACTATGCTCATTGAATTTCTTTTTTTTTTTTAAAGATTTTATTTATTTATTTGACAGAGAGAGACACAGCGAGAGAGGGAACACAAGCAGGGGGAATGGGAGAGGGAGAAGCAGGCTTCCTGCTGAGCAAGGAGCCCGATGTGGGGCTCGATCCCAGGACCCGGGGATCATGACCTGAGCCGAAGGCAGACGCTTAATGACTGAGCCACCCAGGCACCCCCTCATTGAATTTCTTTAGGGTGATAAAGCAGATACCATCCTGAATGTTGCTGGATCCTACATCAGTACAACTGAGATCTCTGAATGATTTCAAACCAGCATTTAAATGTTCTGGCCAGAAGTAATATTCATGTCTTTATACATATACCATATCTTGGGTACCACTCGAAGTTAAGGAAGCTAAGAAGTGCATCCGTATACCCAGAAAACATGGTTGAAAATATTTGACCAATGTACTAGTTTTACTAAAAATCTACATTTTATCACTAAATAGTTTCCCCATAGACAAAATACCCACCCCATCCTCAAAGGAAACAACCCAGAAGCCCAGTCCAACTATAAGATTATAGCAACAAATTTAAAGTTCAGAAACTCTGAAAGATGCACAATTATCTTTTCATCAGATCCAGATGGTACTCTTTTGACCTAGCAACCTATGAAATAAAAGCATGAGTTTGCTTCCTCCTTAGATATTCAGTTGACATAGGTGGAACAGGGATAATATAAGTACAATAAATACCTTCATTCAGATAAGTGGAGAAGAGGAAACAAAGCATGTGACAGAAGAAATTCTGAGATGCCTTTGGGCAGACAGTTGAGTAAGGATGGAGGCCTTCACCTTAGAAGTTGCTGCTTGCTCCTCAAACATCCTGGCTCTGTCCTTCTTCAGCTTCTCTCTTTCTCATTAGCCCCTTTTGTTCTACCTGAAGCGACTTTGTGAAATACAATATCGTGGGTTCCGAGCAACCCTTTTTAGTCCACATTATGAACACGGACATCTGGAGACACAAAGTTTTGTTTTAGGTCTTAGTCATATTTGCTCTCAGATATTTAGAAAATATAGCCCTCTCAAAAATATAATGAGTTTTTTATCTGTTTAATTCAGGTTGCCTCCAAGTGCTAAAAGCCTAATGAGATGGGTAACTTAATTAGTAGGCAGAAGAGCCGGATTCAAACCCGAACTATGGGGCTCAGGGCTTGTGTTCCTAGTCACACGGCTACTACACTGACTCTGTTTTTTTTTTTCCCTCTTAACTTTCCCAACTATAATTACATTAAAGGGCAACTTCATCGTATTTGCATACCTTAAAATATTTAATATATGCTAAAGGCCTATATTTTTTAAACTATTTTATTTATTTATTTATTTGAGAGAGAGAGAGCATGAGCAGGGTGAGAAGGGTAGAGGGAGAGGGAGAAGAGATGCCCCACTGAGCAGGGAGCCCGATGTGGGACTCCACCCCAGGACCCTGGGATCATGACCTGAGCCAAAGGCAGCTGCTTAACCAACTGAGCAACCCAGGTGCCCAAGGCCCATTATTTTTATATCAAAAATACCTAGTTTATTTTATAAAGGTTATACAACAAGGGTTTGAGATCATAGAGCATCCAAACTCAATCCACTATATCAGTTTCTCACTATGATATGGTGCCTAACAATCAGTAACATATCTTACAAGTGCTAGGATCAGCTTCAGCTATACCATCTTCTTTGATATAGACTCCACACAATTTTTAGAATATACAGCCAATAATATTGTGATGGTTTTATGTTTTAGCAGCACCTCAAATTGTAGTGTTATTTTAAAATCATGATATGATTGGTCAAATACAAGTTCTTTTTCATCCCACATCCAATTCTTACTATTAATTTTTTTCTTCCCCATTTTCACTTATTTACAGATATAATTTATTATTCTACAGGATATTCATATTGTTGTGTATACTGGACTGTGGCAATTAATATTCAAGGTTTTCGTCTCTTAAAAAAGTGCATTGCATATTGATTGTGTCACTCACCAAATTGATGGCTCTCTCTCTGGGGTAGGAATCATCTGCAGATCTGACTAGAATTTGCCATGTTATCAGTGAGGTTAACTGCTGAAAACATGAAATAGGATAGAATTTTGTAGTACAGTGACCCAAAACTGAAGAATTATCATTTTTCAGGGTCTGATTATCTAAGCAGCAAGAGAATTGTCTCAAATGAGCTATGATCAGTGAATACCCAATGCACAGCTTATCTTCAAAGATAATACTCACTCAGAGGTATATTTTCTGGAACTGTGGTGGAGGAAAAGAGCACAGAGCAAAGATTAAGAGAACCAGTGTTCTCCTCTTCATTCTGATGCTTATAGGCCACAAGACAAGTCACCTAACTTCACAAGTTTTAATTTTGTGTATTAATAATAAAATGATTGTTTTAAATACATTATGAGCGTATCGTAAGCATTCTTGTGCAATGTCATCTATTCTGCCGTCATTGTCTGCAAATACCATTTATTGTTTCTTATATAAAGACTTTATTTTTTTAATAAATCTTTCCAATAAACCTATGGGGTAGGTACTGTAAATATACTCCAACGTGTTAAAATGAGGAAACAGAGGCCCCGTGAAATTACATAAATTACCAATATTGACAGTTTAGTTTGAGAATGAGATCTGGCTTGTAAGATTACGCTATTCTGTAAAATATAAGGGATTTGAAAACCCTTTGTGTAAGGTATAAAATTTGGCAAATATAAAACATTATGCTTCTGAATAGAGTGTAATTAAATAAACTACAATAATTTGACACCAATTTTTATTAGACTACCTTTCTTTTTTTGGTAAGAGATTATGTTTAATTCTATTAATCAATGTGAAAATTTTATTTAAATGAAAGCTTGCAGATAAAATTTAAACTACATTAATAAAATGAAAGCTGTGAGAAAAGTTATAAAGAAGCAATAGAGTAGGGCGCCTGGGTGGCTCAGTCGTTAAGCATCTGCCTTCAGCTCAGATCATGGTCCCGGGGTCCTGGGATCGGGCCCCGCATCGGGCTCCCTGCTTGGCAGGAAGCCTGCTTCTCTCTCTCCCACTACCCCTGCTTGTGTTCTCTCTCTCACTGTCTGTCTCTCTGTGTCAAATAAATAAATACAATCTTAAAAAAAAAAAAAGCAATAGAGCAATTTCCATTAAAATAATAATAGAATGGGAAACTGGTAAATATTTAAATGTACAGTAAATAGGAATAATACTAGAATGGCTGATGAATATTAAAAAAAATGATCAGCTTCATCACTACAATCAAACATTGGAAATTTAATCACATAACCTATAAAGTATGCAAACACTTCATACAGATGATAGATGGTGTTTTCCAGTATACACTAGACAGAAATTCACATTAACCTCGGATAAGATTGGAATAAGCCCAAACTTCCTTTAAAAAATTATATATATTGAAAAAAAATTATATATATTGGGGCACCTGGGTGGCTCAGTCATTAAACGTCTGCCTTTGGCTTGGGTCATGATCCCAGGGTCCTGGGATCGAGCCCTGCATCAGGCTCCCTGCTCCACAGGAAGCCTGCTTCTCCATCTCCCACTCCCCCTGCTTGTGTTCCCTCTCTCACTGTGTCTCTCTCTGTCAAATAAATAAATAAAATTAAAAAATAAAAAATTATATATATATATTTACATACATACATACATATATAAATTTGTGATGTTCAAAAATTTTATTCTGTTATTTCCATCTCCAGAAATTTAGTTAAATTAAATAATATAAATTATGGTGAAAGATACATGCTTACAAATATTCATTAGATTGTTACATACAATCCCATCGAGTTTAAAACAAGTAAATACTTAAAAGTATGGCAATTAATTTAAGATAATACATAATAGTTTTCAAACAATATTATGCTACCATCCAATAATATCTTTCTAATCTGTAGTAATCTTGGAGTATGTTTAAATTGTTAAGAATAAAACAGAAAGCAAAATATATTATAATGACCATTCTTTTTTTAATAATCTTTTTATTTTGCAATAGGTTTAGATTTATAGAAAAGTTTTAGACTTATAGAAAAGTTAAAGAGCTAATACAAAGAGTTCCCCTATACCATACACCAAGTTTTCCCTATATGAAACTCCTCTAAATCTCCCATTTATGGGAACTCCTTCTATGAACTACATATAAACTAACTCTAAAATATCCTTTTATTTGTGGCATTATAATGGATAGAAGATGGATGGATCAGGCGCCTGGGTGGCTCAGTTGGTTAAACGACTGCCTTCGGCTCAGGTCATGATCCTGGAGTCCCAGGATCGAGTCCTGCATCGGGCTCCCTGCTCAGCGGGGGGTCTGCTTCTCCCTCTGACCCTCTTCCCTCTTGTGCTCTCTCTCATTCTCTCTCTCTCTCAAATAAATAAATAAAATCTTAAAAAAAGAAAAGAAGTTGGATGGATCCACATTTTTAACTGTTGCAGTAGAGTTTAAAGAAAAGCAAAATGATTAGGCTGGAATGATCTGTGTGGTAATAGATTAGAGTTGGAGAAATCACTGTGAATTCCAGTTTAGCTTAATAAAGATATACGTGGTTTTATTTAGAAATGTTTATCTTGTGTCTATATGCAGGCTAGCATACACACATATCTCCTTACTCAGTCATCTGAGAGGACCTAGAAACAACAACATCTAAGTAGCAACTAGCATATCTAATCTGGATCTTGTTTTCTGATATCATTCTCTAATAAAAGGAACCAAGTTTCCTTGGAGAAATGGATGATTATAGGACCGGGCAGAAAATATACAAAATGGGTCTGGAGCAACTTGTAATTCCAGAAAGTGAAGAAGTGCTTTAAAAAAAAAATTTCAAAATAAGAGGAGTATATCAAAGGGACGCAGGAGTCAATTGAAACAGCTCCAAATGTCAAGCTATGGAACCATTTGAGCAAAATCATAATAAAAATAAATAATAATCATAATAATGTATTGGCTTATAGCCCAAGATATAAAATAAATACACATGCATTCATACTGATTGATATGAGTAATTGATTAAATAAATAAATGGAGGAGAAGAAACAAATCCCCCTCATAGAAGAATTTCAAATAGTTTATGTAGATGCTCCAGTGTGGGTAGAAGATCACTCTCCAATTTTCAAAGGTGCACGTAGTCGCTTCCTTCAAAGGGTACAGTTGAAAAAGGGCAGGGAGGAGGGTAACTACGTGGTGGAGACACCTAACAAACACAACCTCAGCTAGGTGATCAAGGTGAACATCAACAGTGATAAGTCATGTTGATAGTATGCACTTTTGATATAATGTGATGAAAATGGCATTTTTAACTGTGTGACTTCTTCCTCAAGACCCATAATCCCAGTGCTATGAGAAAAACATTAAACAAATTTCATTTCAGGAGCATTCTTCAAAATACCTAACTAGTACTCTCCAAATTGCTAAGGTCATCAAAAGGGGGGAAAGTCTGAGAAACTGTCACATTCAAGAGCCTAAGGAGACATGACCACTAAATATAGTCCTGAAATCCTGAATGGGTTCCTGAACAGAAAAAGGATAGTAAGTAAACACTAAGAAAATATAAACAATGTATAGACTTCAGTTAATAACAATGCATATTACCAGTGCATCAACATTGTTTAATTGATTGTAACAAATATACCATACTAATGTGAGAAGTTAATATTATGAGAAACTGGGTGTGGAATTATTGGGAACTCTCAGTACTATCTTCACAATTTTTCTACAAGTCCAAAAATGTTCTAAAATTAAAAGTTTGTTTTAAAAGATTCCCTGTGCTTCCCCTATTCAACGATTATTTCTCCTTATTCCTGGCAGCCATAAATTTGTTTACCAACTTCCCTTTTCCAGCTGTCATATAAATAGAATCCTACAGAGCGTGGCCTTTGCAGACTGCCTGCTTTCACTTAGCAATATACATATACATTTAAAATTCATCCAGGCCTTGAATGGTTTGATAGAAATTCCTTTTAATAACTGAGTAGTATTCCACTGTACTATTTAATTATCCATTCACTTATGAAGAACATTTTGTTTGCTTCCAGTTTTTCGTGATTATGTATAGAGCTGCCATGAATATATGTGTGCAGGTTTTATTTATTTTTTATTTTTTTTTAAGATTTTATTTATTTATTTGACAGAGACAGAGACAGTGAGAGCAGGAACACAAGCAGGGGGAGTGGGAGAGGGAGAAGCAGGCCTCCTGCTGAGCTGGGAGCCCAATGCGGGACTCGATCCCAGGACCCTGGGATCATGACCTGAGCCGAAGGCAGTCGCTTAACCAACTGAGCCACCCAGGCGCCCCTGTGTGCAGGTTTTATATAAGATTGCAAAGGAGTTAAGTACCCATGAGTGTCATTACACCATCATAAAACCAAATTTGTAAAAAATCACCAAACTGTCTTCTGAAGTTGTCATGCCATTTTGAATTTCCACCAGCGATGATTGAAAGTTCCTCTTTCTCATTCTCTCTATCAATTACCACTTGTTTTGATTTTAGCCTTCTAATAAGTGGTATCACATAATTATTTCAGTTTGCATTTCCCAAATGACATCCCAAATGATGTTGAGCATCTTTTTAAATGCTTATTAGCCATGGATATATATATATATATGCCTGAGTGAATGTTCAGATCATTTTCTATTTTGAATTGAATTATTTTCTCATTGCTGTTTTCAGAACTTTTTGTAGTCTGTTACAAGTCTGTTATCAAATCTAGGTTTTGCAATTATTTTTTTTCCCAGACTGTGGCTTGTCTTTTTACCTCTTAACAGAATCTTTTACAGAGCAGAAAATTCTTCCTTTAATAAAGCTCAACTTATGTATTACTTATTTCATGGGCTCTGCAATTAATGTTGTATCTGAAAACTCATCACCAAAACCAAGGTCACATGGAATATCTCCTCTGTTTTATTCTAGAAATTTTATAGTCTTGCATCTTGCATTTGGGAATGAAGTGTTTTCAGTTAATTTGGGGTCAAATTTTAAGGTTTTCTCTATGTTATTTTTGTTATTATGATTGCTATTATTACTTGCACATTGTACATCCAATTTTCTAAGCACCATTTCTTGACATTATTTTTTCTCTATTGAATTGTCATTGTACATTTTTAAAAAATCATTTATAGTTTTGAGGTCTATTTCTGGGTTTTTTATTCTGTTCCTCTGATATATGTATCTTTTATTTTTCTAATGCAATTCTGTATTGATTTTTGTAGCTTTCTGTTTAGTCTTGAAATCTGGTAGTGTTAGAATTCCAACTTTGTTCCTCTTCAGTATTGTTTTGACAATTCTAGATCTTTGCCTTTCATTATATATAATTTTTAATCACTTCAATATTTGCAAAACAACTTGCTAGGATAGGATAGTGGTCGAAATTATTTTTAACCTATAAATCAAGCTGGGAACAGTTGGCATGTTAACAATAGTAAGTATTCCAAACCATGGCCATAGAATCTCTCTCCATTTATTTGACTTTTCTTGGCAGATTTTTGTAGCTTTTCACATGTCAATCTTGCATAGGTTTTGTTAGTTTTATACCTAAATACTTTATTTTTTCATGCAAATGGTATTTTTATAATTTCAAATCCCAGTGCATCAGTGCTACACAGAAAAGCAACCAACTTTTGCTTATTAAACTTGATTCCTGCAACCTTGCTGTACCCAATTACTAGTTACATGGCTTTTCTTACAGATTCCTTGGGGTTCTCCACATAAATAATATGGCACTTGCAAAAATTATTTTGACTTTTCTTTCTGTACAAACTGTATAGATTTTATTTGATTTTTTTGTTTATTTTATTGCATTAGATAGAACTTTTAGTACTATGTTGAATAAGAGTGGTAAGAAAGGACATCTTGTCTTCTTCCCAATCTTAGTGGGCAAGTGTTTAGTCTTTCACCATTACATATGCTGTTAGCTGTTAGTTTTATTTGAATATTCTTTATTAAGGGGTCCCTGGGTGGCTCAGTCAGTTAAGTGATGGACTCTTGATTTCAGCTTAGGTCATGATCTCAGCATCTGGCTCTGTGCTGGGAATGGAGCCTGCTTAAGATTCTCTCTCTCCTTGCCCCTCTCCCCACCCCTCTCAAAATTAAATAAATAAATAAATATTCTTTATTAAGTCAAGAAAATTTCCTATCCTAGTATACTGAGATCTTTTTCATGAATTGGTGCTGGATTTTGTCAAATGTTTTTTTTGTGTCAATTGTATGTGTGTCATTGGTGTCAATGGTATGATCATATCATTTTTCTTCATTGTACTGTCAACAAGGTGAATTACATCATTGATTTTTAAATATTGAACTAGCCTAGCATTCCTGGAATAAATTGTATTTGTTCATGGAGTATAATTCGTTTTGTGCATTGTTTGATTCAATTTGCTATTACTTTATTGAGATTTTTCATCTATAAGTTTATGAGAGACATTGACTTTTTTTTTTTTTGCAATGTCTTTATGTGGTTTCGTATTAAATAATGTTGGTTTCATACATGAATTAGGAAGTGTTTCGTCTTCCTCTATTTTCTGGGGGAGATTGGAGAAAAATTGTGTTATTTCTTTCATAAATATTTGGTAGAATTCACCAGTGACATCATCTGGGCCTAATGTTTTCTGTTTTTAAGGTTATTAATTAGTGATTCAATTCATTTGACAGATATAGAGCTATCAAGAGCTCAGCCGAGCTGGAGAGTGAGCTGAGCAGCCACATGTCAGAGGCATCAATGAAAGCAGCAACATGCCAAAATGAAAGAAACAGTGAAACCTTTAGCCATTTACTGCAGATAAGTAAATGCAAGCCTACCCCCCCCCACCACCAAACGCCTATTCTTCTGTGTTCTATTTTTCCCCCATAAGGGAACCATTGCATTGGTTCAGCATCAGATGTATCATAACAGAAGAGGGGGTCAGCTCATAATCAAGGAAGGCTGGAACAAAAGATTCTTTTAGTTTTATGGGCCCTGAAGCTAGAGAGAGGAAGCAGAGGGAGGATTAGTGGTAGAAAGTTACCAACTACTAAGTTAGAGTGCAGAAAAGTGTCTTCAAGTCTAACTTCCCCAATAAGGAGGTCTGAGTAGAGGCATCTGAGGAAGTCCTTAGCCAAAGGCCTCAGGAAAAGAGGCCTCCAAGTCAAAACACGTGGGCTAAGAATTTTTTTTTTTTGAAGATTTTATTTATTTATTTGACAGAGAGAGACACAGTGAGAGAGGGAACACAAGCAGGGGGAGCTGGAGAGGGAG
Organism: Neomonachus schauinslandi; assembly: GCF_002201575.2. Lineage (NCBI taxonomy): Eukaryota > Metazoa > Chordata > Mammalia > Carnivora > Phocidae > Neomonachus > Neomonachus schauinslandi. The sequence goes on along the minus strand of NC_058404.1, from coordinate 66,849,546 downwards.
AAGCAGGCTTCCCGAAGAGCAGGGAGCCCAATGTGGGGCTTGATCCCAGGATCCTGGGATCATGACCTGAGCTGAAGGCAAATGCTTAACGATTGAGCCACCCAGGCACCCCAAGAATTTAAGTATATATAAAAACATGGCTGGCGAGCTGCAGTCAACTTCAGATACTCTAATTCATTGTCTGCACCAAGTCTGGTGTGGAGAGGCCAGCTTTCCCATGGGGTCTCCCACATAAATCCTTTGTGGTTGTCTTTGGTTGAGTCTGAAAAAAAAAAAAAAAGACACTTTTGGCTAGGAGCCAGACTTTTCAAGAGCTCTTCAAGTTATCAATTTTACCTTAGGTGAGCTTTGGTTGATTGTGTCTTTCAAGAAATAGTTGATCCATTTCATTTAAGTTATCAAATTTGTAAGCATTGGGTTAGTTGTTCACAGTATGTCATTATTACTCTTAATGTTCATGAGATCAGTATTAATGACCTCTGTCATTTCTGATATTATTAATATATATCTTCTCTCTCGTTTTCACTGTTAGTATGATTAAGTTGCTTTAATTGTATTTATTTTTTCTATAAATGTTAATTAAATAATGTTGTTGATGGTACTGTTCAGATCATATATATCTTTATTGATTTTCTGCCTATTTGATCTAATCCTTAATGATAGGGAAATGTGCAAATATCCATCCATTACAAGGGATTTGTCTATTTCTCCTATCAATTTTGTCTCCTATGTTTTCAAGTTATGTTGATAGGTGCATAAATATTTAGGATCATGATGTCTTTTTGGAGAATTGACTTCTTAATCATTATGTAATACTCTTTGAGGTAGGAATTGTCTGAAATTTATAGATACTCTAGGTTTATTTTATTGTTAGCATGGTATATATTTCTCTATCACATTACTTTTAACCTAAGTATTTATATTTAAAGTGGGCTTCCTGTTAAAAAATTATATATGTAATATATGTGTATATATATATGTGTGTGTATATGTATACATAAAACTCTATTTTGTTGATGTTGTTGAATCTAACTTCATTTATTTGGTATATTTAGACCATTTTAAAACAACCATTGACATAATTAAACTATCTGCCATGTTTGTTTTCTATGGGTTGCCTTTCCTTTTCCCTTTTCTGGTTTGAATTGAACACTTTATATGATTTCATTCTATGTCCTTTCTTAACATATCGGTTGTACTTAATTGAAAAATTTTTGGTGCTCTCCTAGAGTTTACAATAAACATTTTTAACTAATGAAAATCCATCTTCAAATAGCACCATATCATATATAGTGCAGGTACTTTTCACCAGAGTATTTCCAATTCCTACCTGTCATATCATGTTACATTACTGCCATTTGCTTCACTTATCTGTATATTATAATCACCCAGTACAGTGGTACTATTTTTGCTTTAAATGAAGAGATTTTTTTTTTTTTGGATCAAGTAAGAATAAGAGAAATAAAATATTTTATCTTGATTTCTTTTTTTTTCCATGTTCTTCTTTTTTTATTATTTATCCAAGAATCTGACTTACATGATTTTTCTTCTGCCTAAAGAATTTATTTTTTTTTTAAGGGAGAGAGAGAACATGTGAACAGGCAGGGAGGGGTGGGGGGGGGAGAGAATCTTCAGCAGGCTCCAAGCTCAGTGCTCAGTGTGGAGCCCAAAGCAGGGCTCAACCTCATAACACTGAGATCATGACCTGAGCCAAAATCAAGAGTTGGACACTTAACCAACTGAGCTACCCAGGTGCCCCTGTCTAAATGATGTAATGTATGGTGATTAACATAACATAATAATAATAAAAAAAATAATTTCTATTAACATTTCTGTGGGGCAGTTTTGCTAGAGATGAATTCCTTCGGTTTTAGGGTTTTGTTGTTGTTTTTGTTTTTTGTTTTTTTGTTTTGCTTTTAGGAAGATGTTATTTCGCCTTACTTTGAAGGATAATTTTGCTGGATAAAAAATTGGGGGTTGGAGGGGTTGTTTTTTGTTTTGTTTTGTTTTTTTTCTCAACATGTTAAATGTTTCAGTCTATTCTCAGTTTTTCATGAGGAGTCTATTTTCATTCTTATTCACATTTCTCTATATTTAAGGTGTTTTACTTCTTTTCTGACTTTTTCAATCGTTGTATTTGTTTTCCTACTGTCTGAATATACCTTGGTGTGTTTCCTTTTGTGTTTTGTTTTATTTGTTTTGTTACTCTTTATTTTATTTTATTTTATTTATTTATTTGAGAGAGAGAGCATGCCTGTGCACACAAGCAGCGAGAGGGGCAGAAGGGGAGGAAAGATCAGAAGTGAGAGAATCTCAAGAAGACTCCCCACTGAGTGTGGAGCTAAACACAAGGCTCAATCTCATGACCCTGAGATCTTGACCTGAACTGAAACCAAGAGTTGGACACTTAACCAACTGAGCCACATAGGTGCTCCTGTTTTGTTATTTATTCTGCTTAAAGTTTTCTGTGTTTCCTGAATCTGTGTTTTGATGTGCATCATTACTTCAAATATTTCTTCTCTCTTTCTCCTTCTTCTGGTATTCCAGTTCCACATATGTTACACTTTTTTTTGGATACTGTCCCACTGTTCTTAGATGTTCTGTTCTATTTTATTCAATGGTTCATCTTTTAGAATTTTAGTTTGGAAAGGAAATCTGACCTATTTTCAAACTCACTGATTTTGTCTTCAGACATGTGAAATCTGCTTAGCTCATTAATAGCTTTCTTCATTCAACATTGTTTTTTGATTTCTAGCATTTTCTTTTGATTCTTAGAATTCCCATCTTTATGCCTATTTGTTCTTGCATGTTATTTATGTTTTCCATTGGAGCATTTATCATATTAATCTTACATATTTTAAATTCCCAGTCTAGTAATTTCAAAATCTCTGCCATATCTGAGTCTGGTTCTGATACTATCTTTGTCTCTTCAGATCATGTATTTTCTTGTATTTTAGCATGTCTTATAATTTTTGATTGAAAACCGGGCATGATGTATATTTTCTTAACCAAACCTTGAACTAGGCTTCTCTGAATCCTTCTCGCAAATTAGGTAGGACTAGACTTTTGGACTTCCATTGCCCCATTTTTGCAAGAATCCTGTTAAGTTGTTTCATCTGGAATCCCCCACTCTCAGCATATGATCAAATTCCTCATCATCCTTCACCATACCCCAACTGATATCTGAGAACACTAGTCTGCCTTCAGCAAGATTCTCCTTAGGTTCAGATAGAGATACTGCTAACCCCTGCCCCCTCAATACTCTTGATTTTTCCTTTTTGTAATTTTCCATCACCAGCCAGCTCCATAACTATAAATTTTCACTTTGATGTGTTGCATTCAAAATTGAGTGCAGTTCTTCTTTAAGGTCTTTTTCAATCTATCACAATAGTATTGAATAGAGTCTGTTTTTATTACTTTACTGTCCAGCTCTACTTTTCTTTAACACTGGTAATGGGAACTGAGTGAAATAGGCTTTAAGTGTGAAGTTTTATGAAAATCTGTCATGGAGCTGGGCTGTGTTGATTTTACCGTATTGTAGGAGCCAGAGCCTCCAGTTTTGTCCAGTAGCTTTGTTTTTGTAACTTATCTTGGCTTTGGTCTTCCACAAATATTCCTCCTCAGAAAGAGTCTTTTTACAGCTGTAACCCACCATTATTATACTGATACTCTGTTAGTGTCATGAAAGGTGTGTGGAAGGATATCATTCTACAATTTCCTAATTAAATCACAGTGCTTATGTGGCCCTGTGAACCAAGGCTATGGCTTTCATTAATAATTTTCCAACGGTATACTTTTGTTTTGTTTTTTTTCCACTGACTTCCTTTCCTGGGCTACAATGTTCCCAATTGATTTCCTTCAAGCCCTGAAACCAATTAACTACTTTTTCCCTTTAGTTGTAAAAGAAAGGCTAAGAAGGGGCTGGTGTGGGAGAAATGCCTTTCCCCCAGCTGTCTTAAAGCTTTGGCAAAATTCTTTCACCCGAAGTTTAGGCCTGTTATGGAGAAATCTTTTTGTAAATTTCACAATTATTACCTTTCCCTTCTACCTGCCAGAGCCAAGATGGATGGGATCTTTCTTGATCTTCACCATGAGAACCTGGTGGGGTGGGGAGACTCCTAGAGATAAAATACATGAAAGTGTGGGTCCCTTCCATACCAAAACCCCCAGAAATTTCTCACTCTCATATTTGTCTATATGCAACTTCTAATAATCATCAAAATTGCTGGTTTAGTGTTCCTACCTGTTTAAGGCTGTAGTTTCATTTCTAGGTAAGCATATCTAGAGTATTTCTCTCAGTATCTCCATTTTTCCAGGTGGCAATTTCCCCTGCAAATTCAATTCTCTGAGTTCAAGGAAAGTCACTGATTTTTAGTTTATCCAGGTTTTTCTTCTTGTGAGGAGGCATGTGATAGCTACTAAGGTCTTTAAATGAAGCATAACTTCTTTTCTTCTTACAGGTTTCCCCTTGCTGATTCCATTTTCACTCATCCTCCCTATTTATTAGCTTATTTTTAATACATCTTTTTTTTCTGTTTTCTGAAGTATTATTTTGATATCTTCTAAATAGCCTGTAGATTTTCTAATTATCTATTGAGCTATAGACTCCAGAATTAATTTAACATTTTTGAAACTATAAGATCATATAATAAAATGCACCATTATAATGCTAACCCTGATTTTTGCATTTCCAATGGAAGTCATATTGCTTGTAAGTAAAGTGAATACCTTTCTATATGACATAATTCTATTGACCTCTGGGAAATACTCTAATTCTAAAGTAACTTTCTCCAACCTATATTTGAAATCCCTTTAACAAGAGATCAATTTTTTACACCACAATGAGAAATAAGACTTAAAATATCTCCTTGGAGAAGTAATATGTTGAGTTCAATTCTTCTAGGGCAAAATTAAATAACAAGTCCTTTGAAGACACTAAGAACTTGAAAAGGAAAAGTAATGGATCAGATAAACTGGAAAAAAAAATGAAAAAAAAAATATACACCTGGTGTGAAGAAACTCTGTGTCCCAGCTCTATTTTAAACACCAAATCTATAGCTTTATAAGGAAAATGTCTTAGAGTTGAAGAAGAACAAAAAGGGAGGTAGAACTTACTCATAAAATGATTGTCAATCACTGCCTACTGGAAAATCACCGACAATACTGAACAAAAATGTCATGACCATTTCGTTCTCATAAACAGAAACAGATCAACAGAGGTTGAGTGAGCCACCCCACATCACAGACATAAATATGGAACTAAAATGAAAATATTCTGACTCCTATCATCTGCTAACATTTGATTTTGTAATGTTTAGTAGAAAGTTATTCACTTTGCTGACTTTTTTTAAGTCAAATGACAATAATAAATCATAAATTCACAAAAACAGAATGTTTTATAATGCCCTTTTTCATTTTTCTGTCTTGGATTTTGAAATCTTAAAAGGCTAGATTTGAATTCTGCCCTTAGGTTTTAATGCAAGATAATTTGTTATTTCAAGATAATAGGCTGAATACATAATTCAGCTGCCCCTTGCCTCCTTAGATATGTGGTATTGATAGAAAAATATTTTTAAATATCTATAGATTTTTTCAAAAGCTAGAAATGGAATGCTTAGTGCACAAGAAATGTCAAGAAATCTCAAATAGGGAAAACAGATGGCATATCACTGAAGAATAAAATCACAGTAATAAATGCTTGAAAAAAATATGTATGATCAATATAGAGTATCAAGGACCAAATTTATCTTCCCACTTGAAACAACAGCAGCAGCAAAACAGACAAAATAAATAAAACAAATGTTTTTGAGATAATGGACATTGGATAACAAAGGATAGTATTCACCAACAGAGGAAAAGCAAGGAAGATAAGTCCTAGAATTGCCTTGGCTTGCTAAAAGGAGAAAATTTCCAGCCCATGGAGCAGGAAGGAGAAATCCAAACAGACTCTTGTAGCCTTTCTAAGATAAGAAGAGTGGAGCTAAAAGTTCAAACAGGGAACAGGAATTAGAGTTCATAGTGCAGAGGTATGTTGGGGACTTCTTCCCAAATTGAATTATAGGTTCAAGCAACCCCAGTAAAAATCTTAGCAAGTCAATAGGACAGTATAGATAATACAGAAATAGTTTCACACAAATAGTCAACTGATCTTTGACAGTGGAGCAAAGGAAATTCAATGGAGAAAGGATAGTCTTTTTTTTTTTTTAAAGATTTTATTTATTTATTTGAGACAGAGAGAATGAGAGAGACAGAGAGCACATGAGAGGGGGGAGGGTCAGAGGGAGAAGCAGGCTCCCTGCCGAGCAGGGAGCCCGATGCGGGACTCGATCCAGGGACTCCAGGATCATGACCTGAGCCGAAGGCAGTCGCTTAACCAACTGAGCCACCCAGGCGCCCGAGAAAGGATAGTCTTATCAATAAATAGTTCAGAGAATATTAGATTTCCATACACTAAATTTTGAACATACCTTATAACTCAAGGACAACTTAAATCAAAATGGATCCTAGACCTAAATGTGAAGACAAAACTATAAAACTTCTAGAGGAAAATATAGGAGGAAATCTTTGTTACCATGATTTAGGCAAAGAATGTCTTGATATAGTACCAAGTATATGACTAATAAAAGAATAAAGAATTTGGAATGCATCTAAATTAAAAACTGCTTTTCAAAAATACACCATTAAAAATAATGAAAAGACATGCCGTAGACTGGAAGAAAATATTTTACTTTCACATCTGATAAAGGATTTTTATCCAGAATGTATAAAGAACTTTCAATATTTAGGAATAAGAAAGCAAACATCAGATTAAAAATGCTTGGGTGCTTCAGTTGGTTGAGCATCTGACTGACTCTAGCTCTCCGCTCAGGTCTTGATCTCATGATTGTGGATTCAGGCCCCGCATTAAGCTCCACGGGTGTGGAGCCTACTTAAAAGATTAAAAAATGGAAAATATTTCAAGTGATACTTTAACAAAAACATAAAAATAACAAATAAGAACACAAAAAGATGCTCAATATAATTATTAGGAAAATACCAATGAAATGTATTTTAAAGTATAAATATATTAAATCCAATACAAATTAAACCCATTAGCTCCATTAATGATATAACACTATATTCCAATTAGAATGTCTAAAGTTTAAAAGGCTCACCATAGCAAGTGTTGGCTAGGTTGTGAAGTAATTCAACCTCTAATACATTGCATATGAGAACGTGGCATTGTGCAATGCCTTCAGAAAGCATTCATGTAAAATTCTACACTAAAATATAGTGACATAAAGATCAGTGGTCATCTTGGGATGGGGATCATAAAAAGGTAGGTGGAAATACAAATGTAAACAGACTTTTGGGTGTGTTGGATACGTTCATTATCTCAATTGTAGTGATGGTTTAATATGTACCAAATAGCGAATTGCACATTTTTTTAAAAGAAAAATGTATGGAACTATAAAATTTGTGATTCAATTTGGTTATGACTCAGAAAACTTGAACCAAGCTTACACAAATGTGCAGTTGTTTTTAATTTTTCCCCAAGATAAAAATTTCAGGGTTCCATAGTTTCATTAATGTGGTAGGCTTCTTAAGTTTTTTTGTTCAACTGGTATTAGTGTTGGGTCTTTTCCTTACAGCCTCAGGAATGTACTTCTACCTCCAGGAATCAAAAGCATGTCATAAGCAAGTTTGAAAAAGAAAAGTAAATGAAAAAGAAGAGAAGCCTACACCAGCTGACCTTATTTTAAACTGGCTTTTTCATTTCTGTGCAGCTCTTTGGCCAAAATTTGTCCTATGGCAATCTCTCTCAAAAGAGAGTCTGTGATATATAGTTTTCATTTTCTTTGTGTAGCTTTACACATTGCCTTTCCAAACTAAATTGAAGTTTCTATAGTTTCTATTATTAATGAAGAAGACTAGAATGGATATTGGATTGATATCTAGCATTATGTGCCAGAGGCATCAGTAGTCCTTTTCATAAGTAGGTGTCGATATAAGAAAGAGAAAAGTTCTCAAGATCAGTAATAGTAAAGCATATGCAGTATGATTCCCGGAGAATCAAACCCTGCATATTCTATCTCCCCACCAGCTTCAATCCTGACAGCAGTATAATGTATAGGACCAGACAGAGGAGAAATGACTATATGGGTTGGGGTTGAAGAAAGAGCAATGTCTCGCATAGCCTGCTATATATGAAGGAAAAGTGGAGTACCTCCATCCAAGTGAATAGACAACAAAATACTCCATATAGTAAATGCAATCTCCAAATATTATTTTCTTTTCTTTTTTTTAGATTTATTTATTTATTCTAGAGGTAGAGAGAGACAGAGAGAGAGAGAGAGTGCTCAAGCAGGGGTAGGAGCAGAGGGAGAGGAAGAGAATCTCAAGCAGACTCTCTGCTGAGCACAGAGCCCGATGCAGGCTCGATCTCAGGACCTTCAGATCATGACTGGAGCCGAAACCAAGAGTCAGATTCCCAACCGACTGAGCCAGCCAGGCACCCCTCCCAATCTTATTTTCTATTAAAACAACAACAACAAAAACAAAAACAACAACAAAAAACTGGAATATACACCAAAGAAGCATACACTGTATTTCCATCCAGTGCCCAAAAAGACATATGAGAGATCTCAAAGGAAATATCATGTGAGAAGATGAGTAAAAACAAAAAAATCACCAAATGAACAGGTACTACTGAATAGGCAAGAAATTTGACAAATGTTAGAAATCACGCACCTTGAAACTGAATTGATATTCATTAGCCCTTTTTTATTTATTGGTAAAGTGGAATATTTTCTCACTGGGCGTTAAATATTCTCTAAGGTCTTAAGAAACATTAAAATATATAAGGTATTCAATGTTAGAAGGTATTTTTTTGAAATGCATAAAAAATGACCATCAATACTGTGTAAGGTTACCAAATTCTCCATATCCTTACAAACACCTGTTAGCTTTGGGGTTTGTTGTTCCTTTTTGATTTTGATAATAACCATCCTAACACATGTGAGGTGATATCTCATCAAAGTTTTGATTTGCAATTCCCTGATGATTAGTGATGTTGAGCATCTTTTAATTTATTTGCTTTTAATTTATTTAATTTATTTGTATGTCTCATCACTCTTTATTTCTGCCTTTTAGTACTTCTAAAAAATCATCTAAGATGAATTTAGTCCTTCATATACTTTTTCTAATATTTTTTTCAGTTTTTCTCTTCATAAGCATGCTTTAAATACACTGAGAATTTGCTTTGCACATGGGGAACAATGGAGTTGTTATGAGTATAAAAAGTAAAGCACTTCATAAAGTGTCAATATAGAAAAAACACAACATAGACATTGTTAATATTATAATACTAAGTTATATCCACAGAAATAAGTATAAATAAGCAGAGTGGGGCAGGAAAGAATTCAGAGATATGGGGATAGATTAACTGAAGAAACAGGGAGAACAGATACAAAAGTGAAGACCATTTTCATTGATTCTAGAACTCACATTTTTTTCCACATTTTTATTGCTCAGAAGTTAGAATACATCCTATGATTACTGGCATGTATCCATATATTTGGCAGTGTTTTCTCTTTCTTAATAGTACACAAAATATGGTATGACTTACAGCCAACAGCACCTTTAGATATGATGAAACACTTTAATAAAATTTTCCATGAGCTGGAAAGAACAAAGATATTTACATTAATGGAACCCACTGACTGCTGAATAGGACCAATGATTAAAGACTCCTAGTTATATTATGGCAAAATATCAGAGACCCAAAAATGAAGAGAGAATCTTCTCAGATACCAGGGATAAATCAAACAAAAAGGAGATAATTAAATTAACATAATTTTCATCAATAAAATTGGAAGATAGTAAATTAGCACTTTCCAAGTATAATTTTGGACAGAGGGAAGACCATGTGGAGACACAACAAGATGGCAGCCATCTATAAGCCAAGAAGAGAAGCCTCAAGAAAAACCAACCCTGCTGGCATCTTGACCTCAGACTTCCAGCCTCCAGAATGGTGAATGGTCAGTTGTTTAAGCCACCCAGCCTCTGGTATTTGTTATAGTAGTCGAGGCAGACTTTGATATAAAGAAGTGGGGTTCTGCTGTAAAAAATACCTAAAACTGTGGAAGCAACTTTGGAACTGGGTGATGGGTAGAGACTGGAAGAATTTTGAGGTGCATTGGAGAAAAAGCCTTGATTGCCTGGAAGGGAATGTTGGTAGAAATATGGATGTTAGGGACGCCTGGGTGGCTCAGTCGGTTAAGCGTCTGCCTTCGGCTCAGGTCATGATCCCAGGGTCCTGGGATCGAGTCCCGCATCGGGCTCCCTGCTCCGCGGGGAGCCTGCTTCTCCCTCTGCCTCTGTCTCTCTCTCTGTCTCTCATGAATAAATAAATAAAATCTTAAAAAAAAAAAAAAAGAAATATGGATGTTAAAGGTGATTTTGTATAGTATCAGAAAGAAGAGGAGAGCTGTGGAGAAACCCTCCATCTTGTTAGAGAATACATAAGTAGTCCTGAGCGGAATTTTGGTAGAAATGTGGACCCTGAAGACCATTCTGATGAGGTCTCAGACAGAAATGAGAACAGGTTTTTGAAAACAGGAGAGAAGGTGATCCTTTAAACAAAGTCCTAAAGAACTTGGCTGAACCACATTCTAGTGTTTTGGGGAAGGCAGATTTTAGGAGTAATGAAACTAATAGCTGAGATTTCTAAGGAAAGTGTTGATCTGTGGCCTGGTTTCTCCTCGCTGTTTTTAGTAAAATGTGGGAGATGAAGAAAATTATTAAGCAAAAAGGAACCAGAACTTGGAGATTTAGAGAACGCTCAGCCTATCCCTCTTGCAAAAAGTAAGTGTTTTAAAGAGAACACCTTATCACTGGATAAGGAGATTATAGGATTACACAATGGAAACACTACAGCTTTGACTAAAGGATATCGAGACCAGAGAAGTGGAGGAAGGCTATCCGACTTCTGGATTCTACAAGACTGCACAATAGATCTATTTAGCTGTGAACTTGTGTTATCCTTCAAGAAGAGGGACGAAAAACCTCAAAGTGTTTCACAGCTCAGCAAGGTTGTCTCCCCCTCCTTTTAAGAATGTGGGGCCACCTCTTGGGGCCAACCAGTCTCCAATCAGTGTCTTCGGAGCAAGGTGCAACCATGGCAGAGGAGAATGCCCTGCCGCCCCACTGAGCCTGGAAGGCCGTATCTAACCCTGAGTTGTACCACTCACACCCGGAGGGTCAAACCACCCACAGCCAACACCACGCCCACATTAAGGTGTCCAGTTCCCTGGCTGACTCTCTTTGGACTCTCCTCAAGGTCTGCAGCGGCAAGGTGGGGAGGTGTGGATGGGGTTGGGGGTTGCTGCCTGCACACTGCCAGGAAATGTTTCAGTTCCCAGGGAAAGTCGCACTTGTTCTACATGAGCCTGTCCTCTCTTCAGCCTCAGGAAATCCTGCAGGCTGCACAAGGGGAGCCACTCAACACCCAGGGCCCAAGTCTCCCTGGGCAGCACTCAGCAGCCCTACCGACCTTGCTTCTCCCAAACCCAACTGGATTCCCCTGAGCTCTTCCAGAGACGGGTTATTCATAAATTAGGTGGACCCCAGCCTGAAGCTGAGGTCCTGGCCAGGAGTCAGGGAAAGATGGGAAATGGGGCTTGGCCGCCGCCTCAGCTCTGGGTGAAGCTGTAGAATCGGCCTTTGTTCAGTGCTTCCTGGGGGTGTGAGGATAGGCTCACCTCCTCCCCGCAGTGGCATCCACTCTTGAGTGCCTGCTGTAGATGGGGACAAGCCCAGGACTGCCCAGGGAAGCTGAGCGGGCATCAGGTGCATTGCCCGCCTTCCGCAGAGGCTCTAGGCTGAGATCTCCGATGACCCGGCCTGACCTGGTGGCACAGCTGGAGGGACGTCATTCCACTAAAGGGGGCAAGAATATGCTCCCTAAAGCGCTGCGCCATGTGGAAAGCGCCCGCGATGACCTTTAGCCTGGTGATTTGGCAAACCACATTTCCACAATAAGGTAAGGGGTATTGCCAGTTATGATTCTGCTGAATGGACACCGCAACCTGAGCTATTCCCGGGTAATAAGCAGGCGGTTGCTCCCCTGGCCAGGTGGGCCCCAGCCAGCCCTAGCTCCCCTCTCTTTGTGGGGAAAAACAAAAGGCATTCTGGGAAGGGCTTGGTGCTCAAATTCAGGTGGGTGGAGCTGGTTTGACACCTTTTCCCAGGGCAGGAATATGGGTCCTACTGGCTTCCCAATCAGTCTGAAGCTCAGAGGACGGGACACCCTGCTGAAACCTTCCATAGCTAAGATGATCACCCAGGAGATAGCCAGCCTCCAGGGGCATGCTCACCTTGCCAGCCCTGCCCTCAGCCAGCCCTGCGGGTTTAACTCCCAGCCAAACTCAATCCCAGCCTTCCAGTGTCCCCCTTTCCACCAGGAACTTTGTTACTAGTGCGAGACTGTAGACCTCAGGTCTTGGGATGTTAACAGTGAGTAAGATGTTAATGCCTTTCTTTTTCTTTGTAAAGGGAAAGGTTGGTAGGTGCACTCAGGCTTCTGGTAAGTGACAGGTAGCTGATGTTTCCATGCACATTGCATATAAATTTAGCCAAAAGCCGATCATCTAGGATTTCTAGCTGCCTATCCCGGTTTTATTGAGAGTAGACACAATTCCTTCAGCTTTTCAAAGTGTCGAAAGCATGTGGACTTGCTGTGGGAACACTGACCTGTCCAGTCCTGCTGCCTCTCGTCTTCGTGGTACTCAGCTGCCTGCCCTTTGTCAGGGGTGCCCTGACTCTCTTCCTGCCTCCACCAGCCTCTCTCATGTCCCCACGGGGCCTCCTGTCCCTGCTCCCTCAGGTTCTACCCTTCCTCGCTGCTTCTTATCCATTCAGCCCACCTGACCTCACAGAATCCCTGTCTACCTTGTAGTGTACTGTATGAACGGAAAACTCTTCACTACGCAGCAGATATTTGAGGCATAGATTTATATCTGTTCTCTTTTGGATTATTCACAATACTTAATACAATATTGCATTATTATAATTGCATAAATGTTGCTGTGGTGAGTTAAGTTTTCAGTATTAAACTGAGGTAAAAGCACAAAGCACAAAAGACTTAGAAGTATGGAAAGAGTGTCAATGTTGTAAAATTTGACAATGTAATAATCACAACAAAAGTAACACAAACCAAGAGTCTATACAGATGTGGAATGTAGAGAAATTTAGTGTATTCTTTGTATTTTGTTTTAGTGGTAAGTTAAGGCATTTGTCTAAATAATTTTAAAATTAAGAAATAGAGGAAAAGATGTACATGATTCAAAGCTATGTAATTAATCCTCAAGTATATAAACCCTGAAAACTTTAAAGATGGTTAATCCTGAAGAATGGGGCCTGAAACAGGGGAGGGAGGCTGATAACTTCTTCTTGTTTTAATATCTTATTTTTAAAATTATTGTCACTCAAGCATAAAGCATAATTAAAGGAAGTTGTTAATACTGGAAACAAAAGATTTCCCCTTTTCTTTTTTATCCCTGAGCTAGCTAATTTAACTTCAAGTTATTTCTTTTTCATATGCATACAAATATTTTACTTATTTTTTTTTTACTTCACAACCCAAACTTCTCCTTTTTCCTAATTACTTAAGGAAAACACATAGTTTTAATTTCACAAGTAACCCAAATAATATCAAAATCATAGTCTAGAACTTAAACAATGAAGTATATTTCAATTACATGAAAATTATTAAATGAGATTAGACATGACATCAAATAATCATTAATTTTTCAAATTCCTGAATGAGATAAGCACCTTCATGATAATTTTCAATTAACTTCTATCTAAATATTTATTCTGAAACTGTTTTCTCTCTAGAAAACAATATTCAAAATAAAATTCAAAGTGCAATCAATGAAAACATTACTGTTTTATTAAACTAGTATTTTTTAGAGATAATTTTCTCTGACTTCAATGAAGAGATATAGTATGCAGCCCCCATCAGATGATATATGGCTTTTGTGGGTTAGCTTCTATGAAAACACTAGCTCAAGAGAAAAATCTTTCTGAATTTGAATCCGCCAACTTAAAAATAGGTATTTGGATCAAATCCATGTCTAAATCAGAGATTTACAGAGATTTATTTCCTGCTTCTTTAAACATAGTTTCATTGAACCTAGAATCCATATGTTATAGTCTTAAATTTTACTTCTAATGACAAAGAAAATATAATATTACTGTTATACCAGAAAAAAGAGAATAATTTCTCTATGAAATGTGTATGTGTTGCTATATTACAGATCTTATATCCCAGTGATTGAAATAAAGTGGAAATATACTAGTTAAGGCTTAAACAACTAATTTATAGAACTCCCAGTAAAAATAATGGGTTAAAATAATGTAATATGCAGGGCACCTGGGGGACTCAGTTAAGCATCTGACTCTTGATTTTGGCTCAGGTCATGATCTCAGAGTTGTGAGATGGAGCCCCACTTAGGGCTCTATGCTGGGCATGGAGCGTGCTTAGGATTCTCTCTCTCCCTCTCCCTCCTCCTCCCCCCTGCAGCACTCACTCTTTCTCTAAAATAATAAATTAATAAATCTTTAAAGAATAATGTAATGTGTATTGTCTAAAAAAGCTAAACTAGAATAGAAAGAGACTATGATAATGGATTATTATTCCTGTACTTAGACATAAATATTTTGTATTCTTCCCACACATTATTATGAACAACTGTTGGGAAAAATAGACAGTTATGTACTAATATAAGTAGCATATTCATGTCTGAGGGATAATACTGAAATTGATTATATAAATCACAGATGTATGTAACAGGATCACAGTGACTGACAATTATGTAGGTTGAAGGTAAAACAAAAACTATAGTTTTAGCAATTACATAAAATCCCAAGGTGTTTTAAAATGTTTGCTATAAGAAGAAATTATGTATGCTGGACTTTATGTCAGTAAAAGATATACTAAGTAGCAAATATGTTTACATGGTGAATAATTAATATTGTTTTCAATTTTATTGTCAGGATGAATTATTTTCCTTCATTACCAACTGAATAACTCAACTATTTTTGAAAATGATTTTATCGTTAAATGTCAATGATTTGTCTGATCTCTGATTTAAAAAATGGTCCTAATATTTCAGCCTTAAAAATGGTATTTGCTGGGACGCCTGGGTGGCTCAGTCGGTTGGGCGTTTGACTTCGGCTCAGGTCATGATCCTGGAGTCCCTGGATCGAGTCCCTGGATCGAGTCCCGCATCGGGCTTCCTGCTTGGCGGGGAGTCTGCTTCTCCCTCTGACCCTCCCCACTCTCATGTGCTCTCTCTCATTCTCTCTCTCTCAAATAAATAAATAAACAAATCTTAAAAAAAATGTTTTTTGCTGTGAGATATTGGTAACTGCTCTTTAGTAGATGAAGCACATAGAGAAAGGCTTATGAATGGCAGAGGACATTACAAGGGCTATTTTTTTTTTCCAGTTATTGAGATAATTAGTTTTTTATCCTTTAATCTGTTACATTGATAGAGCTTTCTAATTTATATCTGCCTTTAAGGTGTTTTTGTTTGTTTGTTTGTTTTTTGGCATTTATGGTCTTAGATAGGGTTGCCTTTAATCCCCTCTGTTGTTTCTCTTGTCTCTTACTTGGCTCATTTGATGAGTTTTTGTTTTTGTTTTTGTTTTTTTAATATTTATTTATTTATTTATTTGACAGAGCGAGAGAGCACAAGCAGGGGGAGCAGGAGAAGGAGAGGGAGAAGCAGGCTTCCAGGCTGAGCAAGGAGCCTGATGCGAGCTGGATCCCAGGACCCTGGGATCATGACCTGAGCCAAAGGCAGACGCGTAACCATCTGGGCCACCCAGGTGCCCCTTGATGAGTTTTTACATGTGAATTGATGATTGGCTGGGCAGGTAGTTCCTATGAGGCTGGGTATTTCATAGAGATTGGTTTTGGGCTCTGTCAAGCACTCCAAATAGTTTCCACCAGAAAAATTTTAAATTAATGTTCCTAGTTTGGTTTCGATGGGCTTTACCAACAAATAATCTAAAACCCCACATCATTATAAGTACAGACCTGTAATTACAAATTCTTATACTAAAACAAAACAAAACAAAACAAAACAAAACAAAAAACCTCTGTCCAGAACCCAAGCAAAGCAGACATTTTTTTATATATGTGTGTGTCTCCCTTTGCTAGAAATGCAGATTTTTTTCCTCTCACTGTACTTTCACTGAGCCTGTGTTTCTTCAAAGGTCTTG
Organism: Neomonachus schauinslandi; assembly: GCF_002201575.2. NCBI lineage: Eukaryota > Metazoa > Chordata > Mammalia > Carnivora > Phocidae > Neomonachus > Neomonachus schauinslandi. Next base: position 66,833,274 of record NC_058404.1, on the reverse strand, counting down.
GCCGTACATGGAAAAGGAAGTGAGTTTTCATTCCCTGTTCCTCTCTTAACTCCTTACCTTGCATAAGCCCAAAGTTTTGCCTTTTGTTACCCATGTGATTCCTAAATCCCAAAGCTCCATATTAGGCAAATACTTTGCATGTAAATGCGGATTCATTGCTTGATTTCTCATACGTTCCCCTGCTATGTATTTCATTTGCACAGTTGGGAATTTCCATTTATAACTTCTGTGGTTCACCTGATACCCATGTTAGCAAGATGCCCTGTTTCCCCTTCTTGAAATTCTGGATATGCCCCTTTCTCAAGTGCACAGTCATCTGAGAAAATTGCCACAGGTTCCTTTATTGCAAGATCAGAGGAATATTTTCTATAAATATTTATAGTGGTATTATAATATCTTTCCTTAAGATGAGTTTGCCTACTCTTCAATCACTGGGTTCTGGTTTTGAAAACTAGATTACTTGTATAAACAAGATAATGAATCATTATTTTCCATTGTGGTAGCTGACATATTGACCTTCTCATTGACTTTCAATTTTATTTTGATTATATTGATTAAGCAGCCTTCTAGTCAGCTGCCTACCTATGCCTCCAGGAATATTATGAACTACTAAAGGTCAGTATATTGTCCTGAGAGTCTAAGCACAGTGCTAGTCCCACAGTCTTACTGCACATTAGGAATTAAAACCATCTTACAAGTTAAGGTAAAAGAGTGTTATAATCTGACAATTGCCGTTCTGTAATGTTGTCATCCATGTTGAAATTAGGAAGTTCTGTTCATGGAAACATTTTCTATTGTTAACTTTAGCTAGAAGACAGACAATACCAAAGTTCTCAAAAGATATTGGTATCTTCCTTTCCAGTCCAGTCCTTATTGCTTAATTAAAGGGAATGATCTCTGGGCCTTCCCAAGGAATATAATTAGTAGAAATTTAATAAGAACATAATAAGTAGAACTGAGATTCTTACATAGTAAATGTAACATCCTCTACTCTCTGAGACTGCAGAAGTCTTCCTTAATGCAACACTAAAGACAAACCAACATCTCAATCTCATTTAGCATAAGGCATCATTACGTTCAGGGTTCAAGATGATATTACAGCAGTATATTTGATTAGCTCTGTCTTTACTTGCCAGAATACTGAATTTTTAGCCAGCATTAAGTCCATTTTTCAGTGTATACTTCTTTGTCTTGCCTTATGTTATTCCTACTCAGGTCTAACCCCCTAAAGACACATCCCCGTTCAAGTTACCCAGGTTCCTTCTAGTACACATTTAATAAGCTATTTTCCCCATGTATGGTAAGAGAATGGAAATGTTCTTTTTTTTTATGGCGCAGAAACCATATTCCCAATTACAGTGGTGCTGTTTTCTCATCGCAGTCATTAGCAAAAATAAATAAATAAATAAGTGTTGAATATCTTGAGAACAGGCTTTATCATGTGAGGTATCTACTTTAGGTGGAGTCATTATGCAGTCTGCAGACAAGCAAATCTGCTTGTCATTTTTATTTTATTTTATTTTTCTGGAAAAGGAGAAAGGATGTTACTGTTAGCCAGGGAGTTTTAAGAGCTTTTAGATATTCAAATTTCCCAGATTTGTGTACTCAGAGGCTATTATCCTAGGACTAAAAGACCCTCTCCTACCTGATGAGGGAACAAACTTAGATATAATGTAAATCTCATAACTTCAGATTACTCTTCATCCTTTGTAATTAGATCCTGAAGCGGCTGTTCAGCAGGGTCTGACCATTATCTATAGAATATAAGAATTTCCACTGAAGCATCCTAAGGATACTCTCACTTTCACAGCATGATTTAAATTGCTAATTAACACTCTGGACCTAACGGTTTCTTTTTGCAAAGCCCCAAGTGCCATAAAAAGCTGGTTTTCTACAGAAAAATTATCACTGCCACTCTACTATTCAAGTACAACAGCCACCCCCCAACCCCCAAAGTGTTAACTTTCACAATGAACCTCATTCCAACTGACCACAGGTAAGTGTTGTGTGGTCACTGCAAACCAAGGTTGACTCCCACCCTAATTACGACCATAAATAAAGATCCTCATTTCTTTTTGGAAAGTGGGAAAGCTAGCTCCAAAATAAGATTCTGGCCTGTTGTGGTAATAAATGTTTTAGTCCTGATTTCCTAGAAAAAAGGGCCAAGGCAAAATATAGGTACTAATGCTTTATTTGGAGCATGTCTTGGATAGGAAAAACTGAAATGAAACAAAGAAGTCGGGGGAACAAATACAAAATGGCGCTTTAACCAAGCTTCACAAGAAAATACAGACTAGGTGAATGCATCTAGTAACTGTCCGTCAGGAGAAAATAAGACTACTTTATCCACTTTATTTCTCCTACTTTTCATATTTCTAATTTGCCTCATGGTGTTAAGTGTCCTACACGTCCATCATGTGTAACCCTGCCCAAGCCACCTTGGTTGTAGCCAGAATTTATGCCTTATCTGAATTGGGAATTGGTGGGCGGATCCATTTACTCTGTCAGTTGTGTTGGTGAAAGCAGGGTGCCAGAGCTACTTTGCTGTCCTCTGCAGAAGCTCTGATGGAAGCTGTACCAAAGGTCAGGTCCCTGTCTTGGAGAATAGGGACACTTGGTGATGTTAGCTGATGAAGCAAAGTTGGTAGAAGTAGGGCTCACCACTGGGCAAGTGGTGGGGATCGAGGAGACAAGAGGGACACACTGCACTGAAGGAGGAATAAAAATTAATCTAGTATAATCCAGTTTTTTTCTGCATACCCAACTTAAAAAATATTTCTAATTTCCACATATATTTTTCCAACTTATATTTTCATATTTTCTGTATACTTTTAAGTGTATCTCTTATAAACAACAAATTGGTGACTCACTATTTTTGTGAATTTTAGAATTTCTATCCTTTAATTAATGTGTTTGAACCACTTATACTCAACATAATTACCATTATTTTCAGACTTGCTTCTAAGATGCTATTTCTTTCTTTTTTTTTTTTTAAAGATTTTATTTATTTGACAGAGAGAGATACAGCGAGAGAGGGAACACAAGCAGGGGGAGTGGGAGAGGGAGAAGCAGGCTTCCCGCGGAGTAGGGAGCCCGATGTGGGGCTCGATCCCAGGACCCTGGGATCATGACCTGAGCTGAAGGCAGATACTTAACAACTGAGCCACCCAGGCGCCCCTAAGATGCTATTTCATATTTCCATTTATTTTCTCTATTTTTCTTGCCAGCTTTGAAGTGTATACATTTGTGAACATCAGGTTTTTTTTTTAAAGATTTTGTTTATTTGACAGAGAGACACAGTGAGAGAGGGAACACAAGCAGGGGGAGTGGGAGAGGGAGAAGCAGACTTCCCTCCAAGCAGGGAGCCCGATGTGGGGCTCGATCCCAGGACCCTGGGATCATGACCTGAGCCGAAGGCAGACGCTTAATGACTGAGCCACCCAGGCACCCCTGTGTACATCAGTTGTATATGTCAGCTTTCCTGCTACTGAGTAAAAAGTTATATATTTTGTAATTCTTTAGTTAAGGCCTATGTTTAAGCTATTTTTACCCCTGCTGATTTATGTAATTTATCAAAATATATAAATTTCTAAATGAAGACAAGAACTTATATGTGGTCTCACATTATTTTTATCTTCTCTCTTTCTCCAACACCATAGTGATCTTTTCTACAACTTTACATGGAGTTTTGTGGATGTATGTTTTTCTTTACATTTGTTTGGTTCTTCGATTATATTCAATTTACTATTTCCTCCAGCATCATTTATATTATTCTTCCAATTTTCAACCTCCCTCCATAATTCCTTTCAAGTATGCTTTTTGGTAGAAAAACAAGAGAACTTAACTAATAATATCTTTATTGTATTTTTCATTAAATGACTATTTAAATGGAGAGTAAAGGTCTAATAATGTGAAAATTTTGCTCCACTTTTATTGCCAGTATTTTTGTTATGAAGATTCTTTCCCCCTCAATATGATTTTTGGTCCATAGTTATTTCAAATTTTTTCAAATTTTAGGTACAGATTTTTCTTTTGTATCCTTTTTGGCACAGGGAACCCTTTCAATATATATTCTTTTTTTTTTTAAATTTAAATTCAATTAACCAACATATAGAATATACTTAGTTTCAGATGTAGTGTTCAATAATTTATCAGTTGCCTATAACACCCAATGGTCATCACATCATGTGCTCTCCTTAATGTATATTCTTTTATCATTCTTTGATTATGTGAAATATGCCATCAATAATATTATCTCTGTTCCATTTGTTTCTCTTTCCTTTTGGGACTCCTATTATCTGGGATGTTGATACTTATAATCTTCATGCCTCTTAGCATAATTTTATTTGAATCATTTATTTCTTAAACTTTCTAATGTATTTTTGGGAGTTCATCCGTCTAATTCTTCAGCTCACTAATATGCTCTTTCCTGTCTGTGTTCTGCTCTCTGACTTACGATTTGTCTACTTAATTCTCCCATGCAGCTCTTATTTTCACATGGTTCTATTTTATGAAAATTCATTCCTATGTCATATCATCAATATGCTCCCTTACTCCTTTGCAGTTAATTTTTATTTTCTTAAAGGTAATTTAAGTACAACTATTCCAGTAATTGCTTTATGTGGTTATCTCTTTCAACTCTTCTGTTTTATGGCAATTCTCTTCAAGAGTGGACTCATCTTCCTCTGGAGTTATCAGCCTCTCTCTCTGGTAAGGAATGCTGGTGGAGGGATCCAAACCACATGCTCTAGTTTATGACACTCTTGTGAATTTAAGAAGAGAGAAAAGAATGTGGCAACATTGGGAGTTCCAGAGATTATAAAATCACATTGACTACCTATGTTGACTATGTTGGCACTCAACCATGTATTTATTCCAGTCAGTAATATCTCTTCAACTCAAACAAAGAACTGAGAAAGCAGCAACAGCATAATAATTAATAGTTGTACAGCATCTGCGGTGTGACAAGTACCTTGTGTGTGTATATATCTGTGGGAATATTCACTTAATTTTGCAGCAACCATGTGGAATATATACTATCTTTAGCCCACTTTACAGAGGAGAAAACTGATAAAAAGAGAAGTTAGCTAATGATCTCTGAGTCTGGCCAGAGTTTTGGCACTTAACAAAATTTTACCCAGTTTTCAAATTGGAGCCATAATTTACATATTAATGACTGCTATAGTTATACCATGTAAGTTTTGTTATCTTCTGTAAAAACACTTAGGTCAATATATTAAAGTTAATTCAGTTTTATGAATTCAGTTTCATAAAAAGTAGATTTCAATAATCTGGGAGGTTGACTTGTATCATGTGTTGAAAAGCAATAAGCAGACAAGGTGTTTTGTAAGAAAAAAACTTTGGAAAAAGTCTTAAACTCTTATATTTTATCTTATAAAAATAAAAGTTATCAAAAATTTTGCAAGAACAAAGAATGCTAGCATATTAAAAATGCAGTTTTTTTTTTTCAAAAGGGAAGGGAAAGGGAATGAAGACAAATAGGAAGGAACTGTAGCAGTAAGGATTTTTTTTAAATAAAAGAAGAAAGAATGTACACTTGAAAATAAGGTGGAAAATGAGTTTGATTTGAATTAAGATCATTACATCATACTGAAGAGGAATAAAACAATGCAAATTAGAAATATGTCACTGCATTTCAAAAGAACATTTCTTCACAGATGTAGCTGAATGTATAGTCTATTATTGCCTTTCCTCTAAATGGCAAGTCAACAGATGAGGAATAGAAAGAAGGAAGTAGAAAATGAATGGGAGTGAAAAAGAGAAAAATCACAATAGGAAACATATTGTCAGAGTTAATTATTATTCAACTCAATTACTTGATTGACTGTAAAAAAATAGCCTTTAAAAACTAATCATGTTATGTGTTCTGTATATTCTCTTTGGAGTTTATATTGGTCAATATTCTGATGCAGAGGATAAGTTCCACTCTAGACAATTTGAATACAAAGGATTTATTACAGCATACCATATTGCTTACAAAACTATTAAGATGCTGAATAGAAAACTGTAGGATGAGAGTCTGGAATCCCAAAGCTGTACTTCAGAATCATGCTGCCAAAGGAACTGTTTCTCCTACTCATGATCAGGAAGCTGCTTGTCAAGTCAGGAGACATCTTTTTTTAGAATATATATAAATAATAAGACTGCCTTAGTCTGATATGCTAAATTAGGTATAATTACCAGTTCCAGAACAGCATCACCTCATGTGCAAAATCAGGAAGTTAACACTATAGCTTCAGGGTCCCACATCATGCCACCTTAAGGGGAGGGAGGTGGGGAGATGGGTGAGATTGTGGAGGGCATTGAGGTACAAACTTTCAGTTATAAAATAAGTCACAGAGATGAAAAGGAGAGCATAAGGAATAGAGTCAGTAATATTGTAATAACATTGTATGGAGACAGATGGTGACTACACTTATTGTGGTGAGCACTGAGTAATGTAAGAATTGTCGAATTACTGTGTTGTACACAGAACTAATATAACATGATATGTCAACTGCACTTCAGTAATTTTTTTTTTTGAAGATTTTATTTATTAGAGAGAGCGCGAGTAGGTGGGGGAGGAGGGAGAAGGGAGGAGGAGAAGCTCCCTCAGCAGGGAGCCTGAAGCAGGGCTCCATCCAAGGACCACGGGATCATGACCTGAACCGAAGCCAGACACTTAACGACTGAGCCACCCAGGCGCCCCTGTACTTCAGTAATTTTTTAAAAAGACCATAAAAAATCAGCCAAGGTAACCACATAGATAAAAAAAAAAAAAAAGTCAGGGGTTAGCCTGGTGGTGGGTATTGAGGAGGGCACATTCTGCATGGAGCACTGGGTGTTATGCACAAACAATGAATCATGGAACACTACATCTAAAACTAATGATGTAATGTAGGGGATTAACATAAGAATTAAAAAAAAGTCAGTATTTTATTTAAAAAAAAAAAAAAAGCCGTTTCTGCTCGATCAGCAAGCCTCAGAAACTGATTTTAACTCCAGACCTGTGCCACATTTGCTATGCTCCACATTGATAAATGGTATGTTGGGCATGTGTTTTACCTCAGTTCAAATTTCAAGCCTCATGTGATTGTATCTGATGTGGAACCTGAATCACGCTTGGATCACCAACTGAAAATGCATTAAAGAAATTTTTGTTTTAGCTTTTTTTCCAGAAGAAATGGGAGACATACTAGAAGATTGGAATAGATATTGTGAGCCGAACTTCCAGAACTGTGTTAGACTTCATTCTTACTTTGCTTCTCCGTGTTCATCTCTGAAAATTTCAAACTTTTTTTGTTCTATAGAAAATTATATAATTAATCCATTTTTCGACATAGTCCCAAAGTCTAGAACATTCCTGTTGTAAATAAGTGCTTAATAAGTATTTATTCAATAGATTGATGTGAGGCACCTTTTGAGATTTGAAAATGCATTTTTATAAGAATACAATAGGAAAATATTGGATTTTCTGGTTGCTTTTGTATGGAAGGAGCACATCAAATTCTTCTCTATATGACGCTCTACTAGCTGGAGACTTATCTGGAATTCCTACACACTTAGGAAGTTTGTTAAAGATTAGAGTAGACTGAAAAGATTTAACATTATTTAATCACTCTGTTTGAATAAGAAATTGGGGAGTACAAGAGTAGGAAATTTTTCTAAAAGATGGAATAGTACAATACAATTAATCAAGAAATGATCTATGGTTTTCAAAATGGGATGACAATTATGAGTATAGCCTGGTGCCTATAATTCTAATCTTTCTTTATCCAACCCTCATGGGCACATAATTGGTTCCTAAGAGGAGAGAGGGCTGTAATTAACAGCTGCAACAGCTGTTTCTCTATACAAACCAGCCAACAAAAATCTATAAAATTTTGTAACCCAAGCAGAAATGATTTGGGTCCCAGGAGCATAATGTTACATAAAATGTAGAGTGATGGTGGTCTCTTCCACATTTTATCTCAGACCTCCAAGAAGTGGAATTCTTTACAAAAGGGAAATGTCCTCTGTGAGGAAAAAAGAATCTAAATTCAGAGTATCAATCATTTTTTTGTTTGTTTGTTTTAAAATTGGTGGCAAACAACAGGTTGCTTGCCTAGTTTTATTTACTTATGGTTTCATACTGCTGGTGGCTAAGAGTTGGTGGTTGTTGCTGGAAAATTGGGTACTTAGCAGGGTTTGTACCCAATTTAGCTTTGGTGAGTAGAACATGTTTTTGAACTCATACATAACCAGCAATATTGCCACCATACTCACTTCATTGGTGAAGTCTTTTGTGGCTAACTGATACCCATGAGTGTATTTTTTTTGTTGTTTTGTGTTGTTGTTGTTGTTGTTTTTGTTTATCCCCCTAAGGTATAAAGGGTCTTCTCCAGACAGAATATTATTAATGAACCTTGTAATAGACAAATATACTTGCAATCTTTCAGGACAATGCTTTGCTCCCTACTATAAGTTGACAGAGACCTATTCTAGTTATTTCTCCTTTTCGACATAATAGGAAAGGTGATACAATAGTTGAAGTTCTGCCAATGTGAAATTTTCCTTCTCCATAGTCATTCTGGGTCCCCATTAAGCCAGGATCTAATACCATGAAATGCTGGGGATTCTTTCTGTTAATGGTCACGAAAAGGTCACATGAGGTCTTAGATGTGGGTTGAAGAAGAGACAGCAGAATGACAGGAAAAAAGAGACATGATGGAAGGTGAACAAACTATTTTTGAAATTCATTTGGACTTTGAAAATCTGTTTAGGTCTTAGCTTATGTGTAACTCTTCCACTTGATAATAGAATGCTATCGGGCACTCATATTTATAAGGCCAGTCATATTAGGTAATATTAAACTCATTGTAGACAGATAAAGTCTCCTAACTTCCTAAGAACAGTGGCTGGTTTTTTCAATTTCAATTTTCATCCAGGATTAATAGCAAGAGTTCTTCCTTAAAAGGAGCCTTTTTCACTATTAAGAGGAAATATCTTGCAATTAAGACTCTGAGGTCTCTACTATGATTATCCTATTGTAAATTACTATGGTCTACAAAGAATCCCACAGATATTATAATGCCCAATGGGTAATCATATATATTTAGCAATAGAGCTCTTTGGTCCACCTGGAACACTCTTTCTTGATCTAAGTCCTATGCAAAGCTGACAGGTTTGGGAAGATATAGGAAATGAGTGAAAATTGGATAGCCAACTATGCCAATTTTTGCCTTCATAATTCAAAGACCATATTGCATCTCTTAGTTAGTATTAGGAAATATAAATTCAACAATGTGTTCTTTGCTTCAGAGAAGTAGTTCCGTATTACTTAAGCCACAAAGTCCCCAAAACTACACAATATAGCAGACTGTTATATTACATGGGATTTATGTCTATTTATGTATATTTGTAAATAATATAAACACATAATTTGCCACACGGGTGCCTTAACAAGTCATAGTATACCTGGTATTTCCAACTTTCCAGGAATGACATTAATAGGTTAAAAGTCAATGTGTATTGTATTCTAACACTATGAAGGGGCATTGATTTATCCATGAGATAAAATAGTGAGGTTAAAATATGTCCCTGGATGGGTAAAAGAAAACTACTTCAATTATTTTCTTTTTAACAAAATGGAGGGAAAAATCAATCATGTACAGGATCAATAACTGCATCAAGGTGCAAGAAGAGGAATAAGATAAACAAAACAAACATACAAAAATTCATTACCTGAGATCTTCAATCAAACCCTCACTTTTACCAGTGAGCCATAATGGTATTCTTAGTATCATGGAATTATTTTGCTCTAAACTACTGTCTTCATGTCCCCTGGAAAATTTTATTGTCCTATTTTATTCAGTGCACAATAATTCATGCCAATGGCTAAAGGTCATTTAGAGAATATCTAAAAGAAAAACTCTTTATATCAACTTGTCTTGGAACCGTAGCAGTCTTTTTACATCAACGAAGTGATCCAGCAAGTAAGAGACATGTGTGAGCTACATACAACAGCATCTGGTTCCTCTGTCCAGTATGACTGCTTCACCTCTGCATGCCAAACCTTACACAGAATGCCTTTTTGTATTCCACTGTATCCAGCCATGGCTAGGGAAGGGTGATCCTGCCTTGTAGTGCAACCTAGGCAAGTTAAACTATTACAAAGCCACAAAAGCAAGAGTTTTGAATGGATATGGGATGGTGCCTTGGTCTGAGCCACATCCACATTTATAAAAATTTAAGAATGCTGAGAAGATAAATATTTTAGAAAAAAGAGAACTAATTGGATTTTGGTTGTTGCTAAAATCTGTTTTACAGCGTCAATTTCATTAGACACTCAATAAGATACCATTATATGATGCTGATTCCCCATAAAAGGAGAGTTTCTATACTGATCCAGTGTCAATGGTAGGAGGTCACAGAATATAACTGACTTTCAACTCCTAGAGAAATTTTCCAGTTATCAGAGAAGACGGAAGAGCTGCTTCATTGGATAAGGGAGGATCATCTGGAGCCTTCAGAGATATTCAAGTGTAGGGATGCTCTGAATTCTTCAAACCCTTTCATGTAGCTCCATCCTAATGACAGAGGCCTTCCTCTTCCATCAGTGCCTCAAGTTTTACATTAGAGAATAGTAAGGATATGAATTGAATTGATAATGTAACGCAACCAACTCCAAGCTTATTTTTTGGCTACCACAGCCTTGTGAGTAAAGACATACATAAGAGATTCTTTCAACATAGGCATAGAATATCTCTGAGTTTCAGATCACTCCTTGAAGTGAGAATTCAGAGATTGGCATTTATCACTCTTTTGCAGTAAGTGTCATAATAAAAGGTCACAACATCCCAGTCTTGACTGCTGCATACTGTTAATAATACGGTACTCTGTGATTCCCCTAGAGCCTGACCTTCCTGGCTTACAGGAGACCGCCAGTAATAACTTACTTGGTTGTTTTGTCATAGGGTAGCATGGTGGCCAGGAGTTTTTTTCTGAATTTGAACAGAGCTTCACTGTCTTCAGCTCCATTCTTCCAAAATACTTCATATTTCCCTGTCTGAACCCACTTCTTATAGGAACATGTTATTAGTTTATTTTCTTATTATTTGCTTGTTTGGGGCTATAAGCAACAGAAATCAGTGTTGCCTAAGTAAAATGCATTAAGTTCTCACAAACCTGATAAACAGTTGGAAAATAGATTTGGAAATGATAAATCCCCATTGTAGCTCTAGAAGCTGAGAAGTGGGAATGGGAAGGCAACAGTAGTGGGTGTCAAAGCAGGAACCGTCATTTCAGAATGCCGCCACCAGAAAGATAAGGTGTGCTAAACTTCTTCAGTCTCTGTGCGGTTCTCTTCGTCTCAAGATTCAAAGTAAGAAGGAAGCATATGATTATTCTAACTGCAGTCACATTTTATATATGCAGTAGACGGAATTCAAAAAGGAACAAACCATGCCTTTAAGGATGTCAGTGTGCTTTTAAAAGGAAGTAGAATGGATATTGAGTAGTTAAAAATAAAGTAACAGTCATTGAACCTAATTTGTTTAGTATTCATAAAGATGTAACCAAGAATGCTTGCATTTTATTTTTTTTTTAATATCTACTCTAAGTGGTTCTGCTAGAGTTCTCAAGTATAGCACTTAAATGCTTTTCAATGATTAGTGTATATACTAATGAACTGGCATGTTTGCTATAAATGCAAATTTCAGGGTTCCATTCTTAGAGAATCTGATTCTGTAAGTATGGCTCGAGGCACAAGAATCTACGCTTTAACAAATTTTCTAAGTGAAGATCATAACAGGCCTACATACTTAAAGAAGTGCTGTTCTAGAAAATGCTGAGCACATTATTGAAAATGATAATACAGACTCGATCAATTAACAGCTATGCTAATTTCACATTACATCACTAAATAATTCAAATTTATGTGTATGCCTGGCCAATTCATTTAATTAGTGATATTAATATTTCTCTAAGGTTTCCATTTATTTAAATTTCTTAATAATAGTGATTTGGTGCAGATTTCTATTTTATATGTTTATCTCTCTAATCTAAAATGTATAATACATATATATTTAAATGTACTTACAATATGATTATCACCTCTGCCTTTTTATCTTATACACTATGTTAACTTCAATTCTCTGAAGAATTACCATCTTCATTTTAGAAATAATAAAAGCAAAGCTTTGAGAAGTTAAAGAGATCAAACTCTTATAAATTCATTCAAGAATAAAGCCAATTTATTTGATCAAGATATCTGATCTAAATATACTTAGCTATTTTGCTATACTACCTGAAAGCATTTTTCATTTCCCTTCTGGAACAGCAGATATCATGATTTATAGTTCTACATTCTAGATTGGAGATAATTCTACATTATTCAAGAACTGGAAGCAGAACATATGCTACATTGTAATCATTTTTACCTGTCTTTCTTATTCCATAGTAGAAAATTCTCATGTGACCTCCCACAGTACATTGTATATTAGACATTTATTATATACTTATGTGTAATGTTTTGTAATATGTACAAAACTATGAAAAGATAGTTATCTTTTATTTAAATCATTTTTCTCTATTTCACCAAGTGATGTCTACATTTGAAGTCACTCTAACAGTTTTGAGCTAGTTTCTATAAAATAGTAGACAAAATGTGGAACAAAGACCAAAAATGTAAAAAATTCTATAATCACAGAGTTACCTGAAACAAAATCCTAAAATCCAAACATGAGTCACTAATCAAAACTGAGGAGAGATTTCTAATACAAACACGGTGGATACAATAAGTTGATGCCTCTCATATAATCTATGATATCACAATATCATCTGTATCTCTGAGCTCACAGCACTTATATCTATCATGACGGCGTATTGCCTTTTAAATTTGTATCACAGATAATGTGTTATATGTGTTACATCTCTTTGTTAGTTGAACTTTTCTGATTTATTTATTTCATTTCTTTCCTACCACCTGATTTCTAATTTCTTAATAGTTATTCAATTATAAAGATGGATGAAAAACAACCTTAGTTATCTTTTAAGGGATAAATGGATTTTGACTACTGTCTGTATAAGTATATATAATTGGTAATAAACAACAAATGTATTGTACAAATTTAGGTAGCCTGTGCAGAGTGGAATATTCCTCACAATGCAGATAATCTTATGCTGCTTTGATCTTTTTCTTGTTTACTAGCGCTCATTAGTTGCATTCTTAAGCCATTCTTACATAATTACCAGAGTCTATCTATGGCATGCTATTTGTTTTTAGGAAATATGCATTTGGATGGTAGTGAGATTTAAAGGAATCTATGTTCTTATAAAATAGATAAAATCATTGGTTAAAGGAAGAACCAGAAGGACATAAACTAGTCCTATAACCTTTTGACAAGATCGAAAGAATAGTTTCTAAGATCTGAAAATATCTTTTTTTAATGTAAATAACGTTGGAATGCTTTTCTGTGTGTGTGTGTGTGTGTGTGTGTGTGTGTGTGTGTATACATGGTCCCTGTGGTGAGCTACAACATCACAACTGAAGTAAACAGCAAGACATTATCACTTTCTATCCATGGAAATATGTAAGCCCAGGGCTTGCCGTAGGAACAGTGAATTGGAAACATAATAATACATTGTTCCCATCAGACTTCATTACAAATACTGGATTTGTTTAATTCTACTCATAGCCAGTATAAGACTCACAAAGAACCATTAAAATATACCATTTGACCTGTCACTAATATGTTAGTCATCAAATGCAGTCCAAAATAAAAACAACACTGAATCTACCACTACACAAAGTGCTCCTAATTGATATCTGTTAAATGTATAACTGCTCCTATAATAAAGGTTTTTTTCCTTTGTTTTAAGCACATACATGTAATTAGAGAAAATAATTTAGGAAAAAAATCTATTTTTAAGGGAGATGTACCTAGCTGTCAATGACTTTAACAAACATGTTTCTTTACACTTGACCAAAAACTATTCCTAAATTTCATTGAAACAATACTCAATGTATTGCTCTGAAGCCATTGGTTTACCTTGTGTGCCTGTTATAATCGGCAGTTCTTGATGGTTCTACTGGTAACTAGTAGTTTGAAACTGATCTTGGATTATATAAAAGAGAAAAAAAAGAATAAATCTAAAACATGGAAAGTAGGTGGGGGGAAGTACTTTAATGGTTGAGGAAAAGAATAAATCTAAAACGTGGAAAGTAGGTGGGGGGAAGTACTTTAATTCTTGAGGAGCTTTCTAAATGTTATTCAAATTATGGTTAACATTCCCATTACCAAGAGGTAATTTGTAATGGTCTCTCCGATAGGAACATTTTTGTAGGAAAACATGAGATTGAGGGAAACATAGAACTTTGAAAAGGAATTATGCAAACATTGCTCTGAGAAATTTTTGAAAAATGCAGAAAACAAACAAAACTGAAAGATATTCCATTTGACATTCTGTGAATCTCAGATTCTCTATAGTTTCAAAATCAATGCCAGTTGATTGATCCTTCCATTTCTCTGGTCCATTCATCTACATATATTAGACATTCTCTGCATTTAAAGTTATGTTATATCCAAAAACAGACCAAAATATTGTTAATTGCAATTTATTTTAGGAAAACAAAGTTATGCATGGAAAATATTATAACAAGTAAAATATACACCGGTCATAAGTATTGTGAAAATTTTAAAAAGCATCACCATTATGGAAATAATTATGGGTTACTTTTTGAATAACAATTCAAGTCTTCCAGGAAATGTTTTAAAAGGTGGAAAGAAGAGAAAAGCATAAACATAAGCAAAGACACAGACAGAAATATGTGAGTGCAAAGAAATTACATAAGCTTCCCTACAAATGGGGAGCATCCACTGCTATTTATGTCATGTTAATATAGAACCACTTTGATGGATTGATATGTTTTAGTTCTTTTTTTTCTTCATTTAAATTTAATGTTAAATGTTCCATATAATACCTGCATGTGGTTTAAAACAAAGTGGAATACAAACTGTATGTTGAGAATTTGAACCTGTACCCCTTTCTGTACCTAACCCTCCCCCACATGTCATCATTTTCCTAGTCTACAATGTATCCTTGTCATATTTCTGTTAAATCATAATGCTCTTTTAAAGGGGATCAAAAATCTCTAACAGATTTTTTGGTGGTAATTTCATGCCCCTTTGGTGCTTTATTTCATAATGTGCTACTATTTGTTTCTTATCTGGGTTTACCTTTTCCCATATAAATCATGCCACCTTTGGTCAGCCCTTGGCAGAGTTACTTTCTTTGATTTTTCCTCTTCAGTGTCATGAGTATACACTTTCTAATTTGGGAGCAGAAGTTTCCTCCGTGAGGGCTAGACATACACCTTCTCCCTCCAGTTTGAAACAATTGAGAAATAATGACAGGCATCATTTATTGATCAAAATAAAAAATTGATTTCAGATAGAAATGGTTTACTTAGACAACTTAATATTTCCCCTGACAAAAGACCTTATTTAATTAGACACAGAAAAAGTAAATAAAAATTTTCTAAAGATGCATCCCCAGGATATTCCCCCAATAGGCCTAACTCAATAAAGGCAGTAAAGGGCCCCTAGGTTTAAAAAGTCACTCATCTGGACTTCTGAGGGACTGATTTTCCTTCTACTTCCATGAGGTTGTATTCCAGAGTGAAGGACTCAGACCTTTGGTGGTGAGTCTACGGTTTTCAAACAAATCATATCTATGTGAATTTTATATACTTTAGCAATAGCAAAAGGTGATGGTTCACATGACGAGGTTTAGAAGAAAAAGTCATGGAGAAAGAGAGCACAATTTTTTTTTAAGATTTTATTTATTTATTTGAGACAGAGAGAATGAGAGACAGAGAGCATGAGAGGGAGGAGGGTCAGAGGGAGAAGCAGACTCCCTGCCAAGCAGGGAGCCCGATGCGGGACTCGATCCCGGGACTCCAGGATCATGACCTGAGCCAAAGGCAGTCGCTTAACCAACTGAGCCACCCAGGCGCCCCAAGAGCACAAATTTGAAGGAGAGGGAACTAGTTAATGAACAGGGAATCCGAACACACCCAACGTGGGGCTGCTGTGCTATGTACTGGACTATGTCGCTCAGTGCTAAATTTCATGTTATAATCCACTTCATTAAATAAAAGTGGATGTGCACACATACACATACCATATATTATACAGCTTGTGACATATAGGGAAAACTGAATTAACAAGGCAACAATGGCAGAGTGTTTTTGTTACCTTCTCCATAGTTTTTCCATAATGACACCTCTTAAAAAAATCTGCAATCTAGGATAAAGGTATCCAAAAGTTTCAGGTGGTGACCATAACGAACTAAGTA
The DNA here is from genome assembly GCF_002201575.2 of Neomonachus schauinslandi. Taxonomy (NCBI): domain Eukaryota; kingdom Metazoa; phylum Chordata; class Mammalia; order Carnivora; family Phocidae; genus Neomonachus; species Neomonachus schauinslandi. Next base: position 66,816,936 of record NC_058404.1, on the reverse strand, counting down.
ACGAAGTAAACTAAGTAGCTAAGTAAGCATAGTGAAAGTAGGTACAAAGGAAGAAAAAAAATCCTAGGAAGGTAGAACTTCTGAAAACAAGTTTAGTTTTTGTTTTATTTGTTTGTTCTCCTTATCCCAGGAAAAAGATAAGAAGCAAAATAAACTCCTATTATTCTGAGTGTTTTCCTATTTCACATTAAAATTCAGACTAAATGTTTGGTGTAGATTTTTAATTTAGCTTCTGTTTATTACCTTGGGATTTTTTAACAACAAGTTGAAGAAATGCAGCCCCTCTCCTTTACTGCACTGCATGAGAAGTAAAAAAGGTGAAAAATGCAGAAAGCCTGAAAACTCCGTGTTGCGGGCATTAGACATGTGACAGGAAGCACGGGCTGAAGAAAAGTGGTCCATCAAATCAAAAGCCTCTCTGGAGCCTGTGGCTCCATCTTATCACTGAAGGCATGTTTTTTCGTTGCTTTTTTACAGTTAAGTAGATAAAAAATAGCACTAAGAATGTGTGAGCATTAAAAAAGAAAAAGTCCCGGGCCATCAATCCCCTACTAAATCTAATGGAAAAGTAAGAAGAAATAGCCCAGCAGCTACTCATTTGAATGATTTATATTATTGCCCATCACCCCACCGAATGGAAAGCAAGGATAATTTGTATGACTTTTTCTCTTGGGCCAAAGAGTGAAAGAAAAAGTAGGTGACAAGTATTTTCATATTTATTTTAGACAATTTTTAATTTTTTTAACTTGAAGTATTAAGCTATGTTAAAGAAAAAAAAATCAAAATTGATCATTGTAAAAGTGGCCTGTGGTCTCTGTGTTAGATGCTGTATTTACAAATATCACTGATTAGGAATGTCATTGATTAAATATGACACTTAATGAACTCATAACTTTCTAATGAGTAGAAAAGGCTACTGGTGTTAAGCTTAAGGGTTTGCAAGGACAGTAGGCTGAATAAAATATTATCCACCAGCATCTTCATATAAGTAGTCTCTTCTGGGGAAGAAAGCAATATATAAATATGCTCTTCTTTCTTAAAAAACACTGATGATTTAAAAAATAATTTTATACTTACAGTAGGGCAAAGACAGCCTACAGCAAAAACCGTTATGTCAGTGGCAAGAGTTTAACATAATGATTCAGACTGTTTTAGGAGCTCACTGATTTTGTGCATTTGTACAGAACGTCCAACATTTTAACTTACCAACTGAACAATTTAGTGTCTACATATTTCTACTTATTCATTACCTAAAATTAATTAACAATGATGAGAACTGTGAAATCATAGATTTCTTTTTTTTTTTAAGATTTTATTTATTTGACAGAGAGAGAGAGCACAAGTAGGCAGAGAGGCAGACAGAGGGAAAGGGAGAAGCAGGCTCCCCGCTGAGCAGGAACCCTGATACTGGGCTCAATCCCAGGACCCCAGGATCATGACCTGAGCCGAAGGCAGACGCTTAACGGACTGAGCCACCCAGGCACCCTGAAATCATAGGTTCTAAGTCATTTCACATTAGAACAATGTTTGGATTAGATGACATTCAGTTTCTAGAATTCTGATTTCTTCTACTTACATTTTTGATCATTTGAAGCATATCTTTAAATCAGTATGAATAAAAATAATAGTGACATCATACAGTTGATGATATATCTACCAAAATAATACATACTAAATATACTATATTGCATTGGTGAAAAGACATTGAGCTCATACTCCTCCTCATTTTCTTCTTCCCTTGCATTCAGTCATTCTACACATACTAATTGAGTGACTATTACCTCCCAGGTATTGTTCTGGATAATTAAGTTCCTGTCTTCATGAGCTCACATTGTATGATGAACTTTAGTGATTGGCATCTAGTGGGATTTTATGAGACAAAAATAATAATTTAGGAGCGCCTAAGGTGGCTCAGATTGTTAAGTGTCTGACTCTTGATTTCAGCTCAGGTGATGATCTCAGGGTCATGAGATCAAGCCCCACATTAGTCTCTGTCTTGGGCATGGAGTTTGCTTAAGATTCCCTCTCTCCCTTCCCCCTTTCCCCCCATGCATGCGTGTTCTCTCTCTCTCTTCTCTCTAAAAAATTTTTTTAAAAATTAGGGATTTGTGAATATTTTTACAGAAGCGCAAGTTTTGATACATTTTGAGCTATAAAGTATGATCAGCCAATAACAACAGATAAGTAAAAATGAGCATAAAATCAAGAGATGGATTTGGCTATTATGTGAATAAGTTAGTCATTTATCAGAAATAGAATTTTTGAGATTCCATCTTTATTTGGAAATGTGCATGCCACTTGAAAATTGGTATTTTGAACAACTATTTTTGAATGGCCATTTATATGCATTAATTAATTAGCTAGAAAAATCATTGCCCAATAAATTAGAGCTTTGACTAACTGTAAAGAAATTCCAAAATGCTTTTATTCTAATTTTTTTTAAGATTTTTGAATTTATTTTAGAGAGAGAGAGCAGGGGGAGGGGTAGAGAGAGAGGGAGACAACCAGACTCCCCGCTGAGGACCCTGAAATCATGACCTGAGCCAAAATCAAGAGCTGGCCACTCAACTTACTGAGCCACCCCGGTGCCCCTCCAAAATGCTTTTAAATTGAGTGTGCTGTTCTCATAACAAAAAAAAAAAAAAAGTGTCGATTACTCCTTCTTTCCTTGTTCATCCATCTCCTTTCTCCCTCTTCCCCCTTCCTCTCTCCTCCTTTTCATACTCTTGCTCCTTCTTTTGCTGTTTCTACTTCAGAGTCATCTATTTATACCTCTCTTCTTCTTTCCTGGTTTCCTCCACCCCCCTTTTTTCTTTCTCCTTTTTCTTTTTCTTTCTTTCTCTTCCTCTTCATTATCTTTTTTTTTTCTTATTTTCTTTGTTTCTCCCTTCTTCACTTCTAAATCTTGGAAAAAGACTCATTTAAATTAACATGAAGAACATCAATTTCCTTCATTAGTGTTTTTAACTATGATCTTAGGACAAAGATTGAAGACATCTTTTCAGGTCCCCAAAGGATCTTAATGGATATCCTAAGTTCATATCTTTCATTTTATCAACACTTGCCTAAGGCTGTAATAAATCATGTTTCAAACAGTGCACTAAATAAAAGAATGTACAAATATCCTTGGATCAATAGCCTGGGGTTTTATCATTGTACTATAATTACTAATATAATTTAGCTCTAATGCCATCTAAAATTAAGTTTAGGGGCGCCTGGGTGGCTCAGTCGTTAAGCGTCTGTCTTTGGCTCAGGTCATCATCCCAGGGTCCTGGGATGGAGCCCCAAATCGGGCTCCGTGCTCGGTGGGAAGCCCGCTTCTCCGTCTCCCACTCCCCCTGCTTGTGTTCCCTCTCTCGCTGTCTCTCTCTCTGTCAAATAAATAAATAAAATCTTAAAAAAATAAAATAAAATAAAATTAAGTTTAATTACCTAAAGAGAACAAAATGATGGAATACAGCATATGAGTTAAAAATTACACAAGTTATTTTGGCAAATACAGACTTAAATCAGAAAAGATTTGCTAACTAGTCTAAACAATTAGATAGCCACTTGAACACTTTACAAATTTTAGATCACTGAAGCTTAAAAGGGTAAGCAATAGTTTTCTCAGCTAGTAAATATCACTCAGATGATGTTCCATACTACTAGAAAAAATGTAGCTCTTTTTTCTCCTCCATCATCTGGCTTCTGCATACTGGTTATTTTTATTTTTAAAATTCCATATTGACTTTATTTTATTTTAATGGACTACTTATTCTTTTATCTTGTTTTATTGTACCACTGAAACTTAAAACCTTTACCTGATGCATTTGTCATCTGCCTAACGTGAGAATGATCGAGAGTGCTTATTATGAATGCCTGAAATTTCTGCAAATCAGTTAATATATTTTATTTGCATATATTTTTTATTCCTTGATTTTTAAGCATACTTCAAAACTTTTCAATAAAATGCATTTTAAACTAATGGTATCAATATCATTTCTATAAATAGCTTATATATTATTATGCAAACTTCAATCACCAAGAAGACTATATATGTATATATAATGTAATAGAATAGCATATGTAGGGCGTCTGGGTGACTCAGTTGGTTAAGCGACTGCCTTTGGCTCAGGTCATGATCCTGGAGTCCCGGGATCAAGTCCCGCATCGGGCTCCCTGCTCAGCAGGGAGTTTGCTTCTCCCTCTGACCCTCCCCCCTCTCATGTGCTCTCTCTCTCTCATTCTCTCTCTCAAATAAATAAATGAAATCTTAAAAAAAAAAGAATAGCATATATAATATATAAATGATATATAATGTAATAAAATAATGTGTGTATAATGTAATATATACACATATGTAATAAATATGTATGTTTATATATAATAATTTTACTGTGAAATATTCCTGTAGAAAGAATCATGCCACTTAGGCATGCATTTTAACAAATAATTACAAATTAACCACTCACAAAACCCCAATAGAAGAAACATAATATTATGGATAGTTGGGTGGCTCAGTTGGTTAAGCCTCTGCCTTCATCTCAGGTTATGATCTCAGGGTCCTGGAATCGAGTCCCTCATCGGGCTCCCTGCTCAGCGGGGAGTCTGCTTCTCTCTCTCTCCCTCCTCTCTTCCCCCCTGCTCATGCTCTCTCTCTTTCAAATAAATAAATAAAATCTTTAAAAAAAAAGAAACAGATCATTGTTATCACTGTAGAGGTCTCCTGTGTATCCCTCCTTGATAATAGCCCATTTGTTCCCCCAAGAGGAAACTACTCTTTGCACTTTACCACTTTACAATAAAAATTGGACTTGTTTACCTCACTTAGAATCTGTAGGCTTTCTTTAATAGTTCTATATTACTCTTTTTGGAGATCTCCATGACAGTAATGATAGCTATCATTTATTTAATTCATTATATGTGTCAACCTATTCTAAGTCATTTACAAATAGAATTTAATTTAATTTTACAGGAACTTTCTGAGGTGGATCCTTATGTTACCATTTCACAAATGAGGAAACCAAGGCTTACATATGTTAAATGATTGTTTAAATACCTGTTGTTACAGCCAATGTGATACTGGACATAGCATTCATACTCACTGAGAGTGCCTCACTTTTACCAAAGAACCATTTCGGTGCCTACAATCATTGGAGGTTTTTAGATAAAATACCAACGTGAGATATTGGCATTGAAAGAAAGCAGTGTTTCATCAGATCAGTAGATGAATCAATTAAAATTAATAAACTTGAATGTGCTTTCCTATAATAAATTTAAAAATATTTTCTTTTGTCCACTTAAAATATTTATTGAAAATATGCCATGAATCACTGGAAAGGACTTATTTTTCACAAAACAAGTCTAGATCACAGTTTGCTTTCAAATAGCTTTTAAGTAACCAGAGATAGATATAAACGCCAAGTAGATAAATTTATTTTTATACATCAGAAAAGTGTATCTATGTATGATATGAAATGTCATTAAATAAATAATGAGGCATACAAAATAATGGAATAGAAAAAGGGAGTAAAGATAAAACCTGGAGTAAAAGGGAGAATATAACATGCCAGGAAAAATTTTTAATTTTAAAACAGATGAATGATTACTTCTCTGCACCTAAAGGTCTACAGAATTAAGCTACCAACATTTATTGTTTGTAATGTGACTACTATAGACAAGAGTCTGTGTATGAAGTTTAAAAATACTGGGGGGGAAGTCAGAGGGGGAGATGAACCATGAGAGACTATGGACTCTGAAAAACAAACTGAGAGTTCTAGAGGGGAGGGAGGTGGTTAGACTGGTGATGGGTATTAAGGAGGGCACGTTCTGCATGGAGCACTGGGTGTTATACGCAAACAATGAATCATGGAACACTGCATCAAAAATTAATGATGTAATGTATGGTAATTAACATAACATAATAATAAAAAATACTGTCATAAACAATCTAAAAATAAAGAATGAGACACACAGTAAGAGTTCATTGGAATAAAACTGTATTATAAAGGAAGAGACATGGTAACTAGTAGTTCAGGCTCCCAATAGCAGAACCTTCAGCAGCAGAAGGTGACAGCAAGCATGAGAAAACTGCACCAAGGACTTAGGAAGTAATAAGAGATAGTGTTCACGGTCTTAAGTCTTTGACCTTGAACACAAGAAAAAACATATTTAATAATGAAGGTGGATTCACAAAATTTCATCTTACTGGGTACCTCTTCAATCAAGGCCATAAAGAGAAAGGGAGTTTAGAGTAGAGCGCAAGTAGATTTTAAATAATAAATAGAATCATATCCAAAACTGACACTCCCAACTCTGAACTCAGAAGTGGCTGGGAAAGCACTTTTGAGTATGAGTTAAACTTTCACCAATTTCAGGAACAAGGCTTACTGTAAGAGAATTACTATTTATTATTGGTAGGATAATTCTATTTTTTTCTTCAGGTTGGACCATTTAAAGACTCTGAATCATACATGGCTTGAAACAATCTTATTAGAGGGAACGAAACCATGGAGTCAAAATTATGGTGTTGAAATTGAAAATTTGAGGCTCTGAATAAATCTATGAATATAAGGTATAGAAAATTTGGAGATTAATTGAATTTATTATTAAACATATAACATACATGATTATTGTGCAGGGCAAAATACTAAGGAGAAAATGGAAACAAAATGACTACTTCTACTTGTGAAAACACTAATGTGGAAATATTTGATCAGAAAAGAGAACGGTTAAATGACAGCTAAGTAAAATTCTATCCAGAAGAAGCAACTGTACTTGGGCTTTTAAGGGTCTCAATCTTTGGGGCGCCTGGATGGCTCAGTCAGTTAAAGTGTCTGACTCTTGATTTTGGTTCAAGTAATGATCTCAGGGTTGTGAGTGTGAGCCCCACGTGGGGCTCCGTGCTGAGCACTGAGCTTGGAGCCTGCATAAGATTCTCTCTCTCCTCTTCCTCTGCCCCTCCTCCTGGCTCACGCATGCTCACATGCTCTCTCTCTATAAAATAAATAAATAAAGGTCTGTATCTTTTTTATTAAAGAAGTTTATTGTGATGACTTGGAAGAATTTTAAAAGGATAAATATTTTTAGGTGGAAAGGTCATTTGGGAACTGAAGAGAAATTTAGCTGTACGAAAAATAAAGGACAATGTACAACATTGTCAAATAAGTAAAGATCAATAGTAAGAAACTGTTAAGAAAATAAAAAGGCAAGCTAAATACTGGGAGAAAATGTTCTGACGAGGCCTGATATCAGAACATATAATGAAAAAATATAAGTGCATTTTAAAATATGAATTTCATTTTTAACTTGAAATAACTTTTACATTTTGTTTTGTTTGATTTAATAAATATACTTTAGTATCTGAAGTCATACTGAATCAAGCATATAGTGACCATATAGTTGGGAAAGGCAGTTTCTTGTGAATGAAATCCTTTTAAATTTCTTGTTTGTTTTTTTACGAAGGCACAACTGACATATGACGTATTAGTTTCAAGTGTATAACATAAAAAAGATTCTATATTTGTATATATTGTGAAATTATCACCACAGTAAGCCTAGTTAACATCCATCATCACACATAGTTACAAAAATTGTATTTTTCTTATGATGAAACTTTTAAGATCTACTCTTTTAGCAACTTTCAAATACACAGTATTATTAACTATAGTTCCCATGCTATAACTTTATAGCCCCATGACTTACTTATTTCATAACTGGAAGTATGTACCTTTTGACTCCCTTTACTCATTTCACCCCACCCCACTCCCTATCTCTGGTAACCACCAATCTGTTTGGGGGGTTTTTTTTTTTGACAGTTTAATACAGTACTTATTAGTGATTAGTGCTGAGAAAATTAATTCCCTCTACATACAAAAGTACAGATTTGAACACTATGAAAACAACCACCAATCTGTTTTCTATATTTCTGAGCTTGGTTTTGTTTGTTTATTTCTTTTAGATTCCACCTGTAAGTGAGATCTTAGGGTATTTGCCATTCTCTGTCTAATTTGTTTCACTTAGCATAACGCCTTCAAGTTTCATCGATATTATTGCAAATGGCAAGATTTCATTCTTTTTATAGCTGAGTAATATTCATATATATCTCTGTCTGTGTACATATACACAGTCACCATATCTGTATCCATTCATTCATTGTTGGACACTTAGGTTGTTTCTATATCTTGGCTGTTGTAAATAATGCTGCTATGAACATGGAGTGCATATACCTTTTTAAATTAGTAATTTTTTTTTGTTTTCTTCAGATAACTATCCAGAAGTCAAATTGCCCGATCATAGAGTAGTCCTATTTTTTAATTTTTGAGGAACTTCCATACTGCTCCTACAGTGGCTGCACCAATTTATACTTCCATCAACACTGCACAAGCATTCCCTTTTACCCACATCTTTGCCAGAACTTATTTCTTGTCTTTTTGATAATAACCATTTTAACAAGTGTGATGTGATATCTCATTGTGGTTTCATTTGAATTTCCCTGATGATTAGTGACATTAATCATCCTTTCATGTAGCTGTTGGCCATCTGTATGTTTCCTTTGGAAAAATGTCTATCAGATCTTCTGGCCATTTTTTAATTGGATTGTTTGAATTCTTTATATATTTGGATATTAACTCCTTATCTGATAGATGATTTGCAAATATTTTCTCCCATTCAGTAGGTTGCCTTTTCATTGTCTTGATGATTCTCTCTGCTGTGTAGAAGGTTTTTAGTTTGCTATGTTCCCATTTGTTTATTTTTATGTTTTTTTGCCTTTGCTTTTGATGCCAAATCCAAAAAAGTCATCTCCAAAATGTAAAGGAGCTTACCACCTATGTTTTTTCCTAAGGGTTTTATGGTTTCAGGTCTTACATTCAAATCTTTAATCCATTTTAAATTAACTTTTGTGTACTGTATAAGATAAGTGGTCCAGGCAATTTGAAAAAAAAATTAATTATTTTATTGAGATATAATTGATATATAACGTGTAAATTTAAGGTGTACAATTTGTTGATCTGATACATTTATAAATTACAATATGATTACCACCAGAAGTGCCCTCTTTCTTGGGAGGATTTATTTGTTTATTTATTATTTTTTAAGATTATATTTATTTATTTAAGAGAGAGAGAGAGGGAGTATGAGTGGGAGGAGGGGCAGAGGGAGAAGCAGACTCTCCGTTGAGCAGGGAGCTCGATGTGAGGCTCTATGCGAGGCTCGATGCCAGGACCCTGAGATCATGACCTGAGCCGAAGGCAGATGCTTAACCAACTGAGCCATCCAGGCACCCCTCTTGGGAGGATTTAAATATGCCCAGTCCAGTCTGGTATTCCCTAAATTTAGCAGGAGCTCAGGTGATAATGTTTAACAGTATCTGTCATATTATATATGTATTTCATATAAGCCGTAGTTGATTAAGGGTGTTTAACAGTAATGCTTAGCAAAGAAGAGATACTTGATAATAACTATGGCACCAAAAAGAAAGTAAATGTATAATTTTATGTATAAAATCTGGTTTAACCAACAAATTTGCTTATACAGAGAGTGTTCTGTCTGGTAATTATTAGGATAGTTTATTTTTTCTGCTGACTTGTCAAGTGATCTTCTCTCTTGTTTTATTTCTTTGCTTCTTTTTTTTTTTAAGATTTATTTATTTGACAGAGAGAGAGATAGCGAGAGCAGGAACACAAGCAGGGGGAGTGGGAGAGGGAGAAGCAGGCTCCCCGCAGAGCAGGGAGCCCGATGCCGGGCTCAATCCCAGGACCCCGGGATCATGACCTGAGCCAAAGGCAGACACTTAACAACTGAGCCACCCAGGCGCCCCAATTTCTTTGCTTCTTTAAAAAAAAATAGTTTTTTTCTTTATGTTTACTTTTACAACATAACTAATTTGTCAGGTTATATGGACCTTATTGGTAAAAAACACCATTTAAAATTGAAAAAATAAGTTTTCTTGGAGCAGATTTGCTTCTATCCTATCATAGTGGAATGTGCAGAGACGATTGAGTCTCTCTTTGAGTGTAGAACTGAAGCTAGAAACCTATCATTCTTTCTACCACTGTCTCCTAGATTCATTTACCCTAGATGTGGGCTTTTTTTTTTACTTGTTAACAATTTAGGAACTGTTACTATTCATATTAAATATAAAATAAAGAGTGGTTAACTTGGAAGCCCAAGTATAGCCATTTTTTTCTGATTTATGGAGGAATCTGGAAGAGAAATCATAGTGGGATGAATGCCCCAGTTAGTGGGAAACCAGCATACAAAAATGACATGTTATGGACATTATGGAAATGGCAGCAGGTAATACATGGTTCTACTAGTAAAGGTATTGAGTTCTTACTCCAGGACTTTCTCTTATCCGGTGGTTAAAAATATATGTAACTCAGAGGTACAGATCTGAGATTCAACAGTCTTGCACAATTCACAGCGCTCACCATAGCACATACCCTCCCCAGTGTCTATTACCCAGTCACCCCCTCCCTCCCACCCCACCCCCCACTCCAGCAACCCTCAGTTTGTTTCCTGAGATTAAGAATTCCTCATATCAGTGAGGTCATATGATACATGTCTTTCTCTGATTGACTTATTTCGCTCAGCATAACACCCTCCAGGTCCATCCACGTCGTTGCAAATGGCAAGATCTCATTCCTTTTGATGGCTGCATAATATTCCATTGTACATATATACCACTTCTTCTTTATCCATTCATCTGTCGATGGACATCTTGGCTCTTTCCACAGTTTGGCTATTGTGGACATTGCTGCTATAAACATCAGGGTGCACGTACCCTTTTGCAATATATGTTAAGAAAAAAAAAAAAGAAGAAGAAGAAGAAGGTAGCGGGAGGGGAAGAATGAGGCGGGGGAAATCGGAGGGGTAGATGAACCATGAGAGATGATCGACTGTGAAAAACAAACTGAGGGTTCTAGAAGCGAGGGGGGTGGGAGGATGGGTTAGCCTGGTGGTGGGTATTGAGGAGGGCACGTTCTGCATGGAGCACTGGGTGTTATGCACAAACAATGAATCATGGAACACTACATCTAAATCTAATGATGTAATGTATGGGGATTAACATAAGAATAAAAAAAAAAGATGATGACTCAGGAAAAAAATATATTTAACTCTTTTGGAATGAATAAATCCCATTAAAATGTTTTTATAGTTCAAGAGGAATAAAAGAAACAAAACTCAAAAGAAAGATGTACTAATTTTCATGATAATTTAATCAAGGAAAGAGTTGAGCCATTAATTTTAAAAAATAAAATAAATAAAATAAAATAAAATAGAAGATAGGTCTCTATGCATACCCGGAATTATGGAAGTGGATCATAATGTTATTCATCTTTCTTTGTGTTGTAAGGAATGTAGAAACACATTTTATACTCATTCAGAATCTAAACATCATTATGTCTATGTGGACTTTGCAAATTTATTATAAATTTGTGGTTGTGGTTGTTGTTGTTGTTGTTCTTATTGTTTTAACCACTGGTGGATGGCCCTCTTAACAGAGCTTATTGATTGTATGCACTTCACTGTATTTTCCTGCATATGTTTCCTTCTGTTTTATGATTTCTTGTTCGTGCCATCCTGCTGTTTCTACTGCTATGAAGTGATCTCCTTTAAACAGACAAATATCTCTTGCACTCAGACACTCTATGCTAACTGAGTTGCTCTTAGTGCTGCTACTATAAATCACTTTCTTATTCTAGGCACACAATTTTTCTACTCTTATCACTGTACTGCTCGTGGGAGCATCACCAAAAAACTGCATCCTGGCTTGCTGGATTCTGTTCTATTCTATTCTGGCTTCAGGATTCTATTCTTAACAAATATCATTGATAAACTATTTCTGCCAGAGAAGGACTAATATAATAGAGAGAAAGGAAAAAAAGTAACATGTATCTGCTATTTCTTTAATTACTAGATGCCACCTTATTTCTCTCTGATTACTGAGGGATTAATCCATGGATGATACCTGGTCATTGTTTTGATTACTATTCAATTTCAGTTAACACAGGGAATACTTAAATTTATCTTATTCATTCATACTTATTTGTGGCACTGATAAACATTTATTTGTTTCTTATCTTCAATAGCCTCCCTCTGCCCCTACTTAGCCGCCCCCCCCAACCTCCTACATTTTGCTTCATACTACACTTTTGAACGATTTATTCTCTATACTACTTCAAAATGATCATCCAAGATATCTTCCAAAGCTAGGCACTTAGACTCCAATAATAAATCAAGAAGACATGAGCTTTCCCTTGGGTAGTTTATTTTCTACTTAGGATTCAGAAATAGACTTAAAAGAACAAATATAGTAACTGCAAATGTGACAATTTATCATATAAAACAACCAAATTGAATAATCAAAGGGAGGGACATAACTTCTGATAGGGTGATTAAAGACAACTTTTTCAATCAGATAACATTGAAGCAAAATCTTGAAAGAATATTCAGGACTTGGTTTTTAAAGAAGAGCCCTAGGGGCAAAGACACAGCATAAAACAAGTCATGAATACCTTGTTGAGAAACAGAGAAATCATATGAAGATGGCTTGTTCTGAGATGTAAAAACAAATCCCTTGATAAGCAGAGGCATTAAAATATCAGTTGTTGAAACCATTTAAAAAGATTAATTAGAGCACTTTTGCACTTTGGGCTTTCAGTCTTTTCTGTGCAATGCCTACTTTTGTTAGGAGTGAAAATTGCCCTGTGTTTGCCTGAATTTAAGAATAGTTGAAGCTGGGGTGCCTGGGTGGCTCAGTCGGTTAAGCGACTGCCTTGGGCTCAGGTCATGATCCTGGAGTCCCGGGATCGAGTCCCGCATCGGGCTCCCTGCTCGGCAGAGAGTCTGCTTCTCCCTCTGAACCTCCCCCCTCTCATGTGCTCTCTCTCATTCTCTCTCTCAAATAAATAAATAAATAAAATCTTTAAAAAAAAAAGAATAGCTGAAGCTATGTGGGTTAAATAATTTGTTAAAGTAAGTTAAATGCTATTACAGATAAATCCTGACATCTCAGCATCTTAAGTGAGTTAGTTCATTAACACTGAGAAGTGTGGCTTAACACTGTCACACATAAAGTTTATTATAGGGGGCTTGTGTTCAATTGAGTTATTTAGGAACCCAGAATGATAGAGTTATTCAAGGTGGCTCTACCTTCTTCCACTTTGTGCAGATCACCTTAGATTAAAAACAAAACAAAACAAAACAAAACAAAAAATGAGAAACTTGGCCTGGAAGTGCATTCCATCACTTTTTCCCACATCCCATTAAATGAAAATTCAGATGCAAGAAAAACATGAAATGTGGTCAACTGTGGGCTTAAAAGGAAATGCCAACTTTGGAAAATAGCCAGTCAACAACACTGGTTCTTTTAATTGCAACTGGAATGTTTTCTGGGGCCAATAACCTTTTTTCAGGATATACTGTATAAAAGGCTAGTGAAACAAAAGCAAAAATGAACTTTTGGGACTTCACCAAGATAAAAAGCTTCTGCACAGCAAAAGAAACAGTCAACAGAACAAAGAGGCAACCCACAGAATGGGAGAAGATATTTGCAAATGACACTACAGTTAAAGGGCTGGTATCCAAGATCTATAAAGAACTTCTCAAACTCAACACCCAAAAAACAAAATATCAAGTCAAAAAATGGGCAGAAGACATGAACAGACACTTCTTCAAAGAAGACATACAAATGGCTAACAGATGCATGAAAAAATGTTCATCATCATTAGCCATCAGGGAAATCCAAATCAAAACCACACTGAGATACCACCTTACACCAGTTAGAATGGCAAAAATGGACAGGGAAAGAAACAACAAATGTTGGAGAGGTTGTGGAGAAAGGGGAACCTTCTTACACTGTTGGTGGGAATGCAAGTTGGTACAGCCACTTTGGAAAACAGTGTGGATTCTTTTAGATTCAGTATGCGCCATTAAATACTATTCAAAATCAGTTTAGCACATCATATTATAAAATATTTCTTCTAAATACTGTCCATCCACACTGTTTTAAAATTTTCCATTATTTGATATACTCGATCTCTCAGTAGTAAAAACAAACTGCTAAACTTAGGAATTGTCAAGAGAAGACAGGCTATGCTGCAGTAACTGGCATCCTCAGGTACTGAATTCTCAGTTGCTTAACACAATTTCTCAGTTGCTTAACTGTCATGTTATATATCCACTGAGGCTCATTAGGAGGGGTCTGCTCTACACAGTCACTCAGACACAGAGCTGGGATCAAATACACTTCTTTGGTCATTGTGGGGAAGAGTAAGCATACATATATAGAATGTGTATTACTTCTACTTAGAGTCCATTTTCCAGAGCAAGTTATGTGTCCTCTCCTAAATTCAAATTGGCCTGGAAATATGTGGTACTATATTCACTTTAAGTGAGCAACACTGATTCCCAAGACATATATCTACAAAATCCTATTGGGAGGAAGTATTAGCAAAAATTGAAGGCCATATTAAAAAAAAAAAAAAAAAAAAAAAAAAACCTTTAAGGAAAGTGTTGGAGTTGAACTTGCATCTGTAAGAACAAAAATCAGGGCGCCTGGGTGGCTCAGTCGGTTAAGCGACTGCCTTCGGCTCAGGTCATGATCCTGGAGTCCCAGGATCGAGTCCCGCATCGGGCTCCCTGCTCGGCAGGGAGTCTGCTTCTCCCTCTGACCCTCCTCCCTCTCATGCTCTCTGTCTCTCATTCTCTCTCTCTCTCAAATAAATAAATAAAATCTTTAAAAAAAAAAGAACAAAAATCAATCATACCTAGTAGAAATTTTATGTGCCTTCCTTACACCTATTACCATTATATCTTGAATGGTGTTATGAAAGGTTATACCTGCGGTACCAGCCATAGTGTGGGGAATGAGTGGAGGGTTCTATAGATAGGATGTATGAGGGAGAGAACCATATCCCCCTCTCTAGTTGTTTTCCCCAATATCTATGAAAGTCCCAAGACCAACTCCCTGGTATTAGATGATCCAGGAGGCAGAAGAGTTGGTAAGACTTGAAGAAGAGATTGGTAGGAAAAAATATGAGCTTATTAGCTCATGAGTAACTGATATAACTGAAGAGTGACACTAGCAGCAAGGGGAACCTACAATTGAGAGTTTAATAATCTCAATTTAATCATTAATATAAATATGGCCTATTTTGTAATGGTCAAAATTTTCTAAACTTGGTGAAAATTATAAAATCACATATTTAAGAACCTCTACAAACCTCAAACAGTATAAAAACACATCAAGAAAAATACATCAAGGCATAATCATAGTGAAATTACCACAAACCATTGATACAGAAAATATTGAAATAAATTAGAAAAAAGAAAATACAATACATGCTGAATAAAAAATAACTGCACATTGTTCATAAGAAATAGAGAAAGAAAGATATAATGGAATGACATTTATAGTGTTGAAATAAATTTTTACCATCTTGAGAATCTCTACTCATTGAAAATAGTGTTCCAAAGGAAAATGGATTTAAAGACTGTCAGACAAAATTTGAATGAACTAATGGCCAAAAGGCCTGCACTAAAACAAATATGAAAATAAAATCTTCAGATAGAAAGAAAATGATAGCAGATAGACATTTAGATTCATATAAGAAAGAACTATGAAAATGGAAAAATGGGCCAAATATAAAATGTTTTTTTTAATTATAATTGACTACAAAAATAATTGGTTAGGGGGCTTAAAACTAATGTTAAAAGAAAATGTATGATAAAAAGTCCACAGGTTTCGGGCATCTGGGTGGCTCAGTTGGTTAAGCGACTGCCTTCGGCTCAGGTCATGATCCTGGAGTCCTGGGATCGAGTCCCATATCGGGCTCCTTGCTCGGCGGGGGGTCTGCTTCTCCCTCTGACCCTCCCCCCTCTCATGTGCTCTCTCTCTCTTATTCTCTCTCTCAAATAAATAAATAAAATCTTTAAAAAAAAAAAAGTCCACAGGTTTCAATAAGGACCCCATTTACTCAGTAGGTTTAGAATCTATAGCCTCTAAATCTATTGCCCTCAAATCATAATAGTCTCATTTATCAGTAATATTACTGCCTAAAGATTAAATTGTTTGATTACTCAGTCTACGTTTTCTGAAATAGACATTTTATACTTAAATTGTGCCTATTCAAAACAAAATTATTAAGTCAAAAGGAGAAAATGTATTATGTAGTAATTTGATACATATTATTTATGTAACATATATAATAGTCTTTTTTTTTTAAGATTTTATTTATTTGACAGAGAGAGGCAGCGAGAGAGGGAACACAAGCAGGGGGAGTGGGAGAGGGAGAAGCAGGCTTCCCGCGGAGCAGGGAGCCCGATGCGCGGCTCGATCCCAGGACCCTGGGATCATGACCTGAGCTGAAGGCAGACGCTTAACGACTGAGCCACCCAGGCGCCCCTATAATAGTCTTGATTAAAAACCCTTTCCTCCAAAATTGGCATGAAAGATGGTTGAGAAAAGATTATGGCTAAAAATAAGTTCCAAAGCTGTGGAATCCAGCTCCCTTTTGTAAGAAATAGATGTGGAAAGACTACCAACAGGTTAGACATAAAGGCACACTGTCATTACATTGTTTAACAATGAAAATTGGAAGCCTATATAACTTTCCTTTACATGTCACTGGATTCACTTTGTGTGTCATTTGTGAGTATCTATGTTGGTGTGTCCACAACATTGACTCACTCGTGTTACATATGTGGAAGAGGGGCATAGCAAAAGGGAGAGAAAGGTGAATACTGATCATTTTGGCATATGTAATTTTTCTCCTTTCTCTTGTGTTTGTTTCACTTGAATAGACCTTATTGTTTATATTCATTTACAGATTAACACATTTGTATTTGAGAAGAAATTACACTAGGAAATATCTTAAAAGATTTTTTTTTGAGGGGAAGAAATAACCGGTCTTACTCAAATCCTGTCCCTCACAGACACACAGGTGGGCATTTCATCTCTCTGCACAGTGTCATCAATTGGTTTGACCTGGTTTCCAATGATGTGTGAAACAGTCTTAAGAGTTATATTTAGTTATATATACTTACAGAAACCAAATGTGTAACTAACATGTCCCAAGGAGGTGAAAGAAGTGTCCATTTGAACCCATTAAGTGTCATCTAATCAAATTTCATGAAATAATGTTCTCAGTGAGCAGTGTTTCCTGGAGGTATATTGGCTAAGGTAAGAAGTGGAGATGCAGATTAATTGAAAATCAATTTTTGGAACAGATAATGGGCTCTTAAGGTAGCATCCCATTGACAGGTGGACTTTAATGCTTTGATAAATAAAAGGAAAGAAATGATGATAAATACACACCATTCTTGACCATCATCATTCATTGTGTAACAGTCCACAATTTTGCAATTATTCCTAGGCCTATAATTATTTGTGTTTATGTTAACAAACATATTATTTGGTTTAAAAAGCTGTGCTACTAATTATTGGGTTTCTGAAGTTTTATTTTGGAGCATCTATCTAGTTGCTGCTATTTATCATTTGTAGTTCTGACCCTATAAATTCAGAACTTCTATATGCTCCTGGGAGTATTCTCCCTTTAATGAGACATTTATAGTAAAGGGGTATTAAGATGAAACATTTCATTGAAAAGTCATTAAACATCTAAATTCATAAGCAAGCCTATTTAATTGATGCTTTAATGGCATGTTCATAAGAAAAATCCTTAAAGAGGTATTATTATTGGAAGTAAAACAGCAAGTAAATAAGTTTAAAATTAATTTTTTCAGTGAATTAGAATGTATGAGGGGCAAGAGAGACTGAAGCTCATTTAGTTTCGTAGTTTTCATACCTGATTGCACATTAGAATATGTTGGTTCCTAGAAGTTCTTATTCAGTAAGTCTCTTTTCAAGCAAGAATATGTGAAGGGAAATAAGTCAGAAAGAGATAATATATAATTTCACTAATATGTGGAAGCTAAAAAACAACACAAACAAAAAGCAGAAACAGACTCATAAATACAGAGAACAAACTGTTGGTTGCCAGAGGGGAGGGTCATGTGGGGATTGGCTAAATGGGTGAGGGAGAGTGGGAGGTCCAAGCATCCAGCTGTGGAATGAATAAGTCATGGGAATAAAAGGCATAGCTTAGGGAATATAGTCAATGATACCATAATAGCATTGTATGATGACAGATGGAAGCTACATTTGTGAGCATAGCATAACATGTCGACTCATTAAATCACTATGTTGTACACCCGAAGCTAATGTAATGTGTGTCAGCTAAACTTCAAAAGGAAAAAAATAAAAAATAAAAAAATGATAACTAAACCAATTCTTCAGATAATTCTGACATAGCCAGTCTGTTTTAATGCATTTGAAAATCGTTGTTCAAGAATAAATCTTTCATTTTACATACAAGAAAGTAATATCCAAAAAGAATAAGACCCAGGTTAAAAATTTATTTTTAATTTTGTCCAGTTTCTTAGACTTTTAGGCCAGAGGGAAAGTCAAGTACCATTATTTCAACACAGATGACAGCACACATTATAATATTTTTGTAGTCTGCTGTATCTTTTCTTAATATATTTGTTATGTATATCTCTTTTTAAAAAAAAATTAGTGCCTGTTTTGGAGTTGAAAATATGCATGACTAATTTATAAAAGGGTATTCAGAATCAGTATTGTATTATTTAAACTTTACACTTCACACTTTACTCTTTATACTTCCTACTTCACACTTCACCCTTGTGAATTTTTAGTTTCAACCTCCCATTTCTGAGTTCTACAATGAAATAATGTCTCAGGAGTATAATTCCCTATGTCTACCCTTATATCTACATGGAAGAATAATTCCAAGGATTGTTGTCATATCTTGTATTTCAATGTGCATTATAAATCACATTTTACATTTTCCTAGTTCTATTTTTGTCAGTTCTCTCTGAGGAATATTATGAAAAGAAAAAAAAATACACAGTTCTTTATACTTACCTACATGTTTACTTTACTGGCACTCATTTTTCCTTCTGGTAGATCTATGTTTCTGTTCAGTGTTATTATCCTTCTGCCTGAGAAAGAGCCTTTCCATTTCTTATAGTGCAGGTCTTTGGGCAACCAAATTTCTCAGTTTTCATTTATCTGAAAAGGTTTTATTTTACCCTTGTTTTCAAAGATATTGTCACTGAATGGAACAGTGGATGGACAGAACCTGGTTATGTTTTCCTTTCTTTCTTTTAGCTTTTTAAAATATCACCCCATTTTCTTCAGGCTTCCATTATTTTTGATGATGATTAAGTAAAAATTTGTATTACTGTTTTCCTGTATGTGGTATTTCTTTTTTTTCTCAGAATGCTTTCAGATTATCTTTGATTCTATTAGGATCTGCAAGCTGATCTGTTTCTATTACATTTGGTAAATTATTCTACATTGTTTCTTCAAAAATATTATACCCCGTTCTCACATGCTTCTCTTCCTGGAATTTTTATTATGTGTATGTTAGATTGTTTTACTTTGTCTGATAATTGCTGGCTATTCTGTGCATATTTCTCTCAATCATATTTCTCTCTCTTACTCAGAGAGTATATATATATATATATATATATTTTATCCATGATCTAGTTCACTGAGTCTTTTCTCATCATCAGCCTACTATGTAGCACAGAAAAAAAATTCACCTCAGTTAGTACAATTTTCAGATTTGAATTTTCAATTTTTAAAATAGATTCCATTTTTTCTGGGCTGCATTCATTATCAGCTTATTTTGTTTACTTTTGTTTATTTCTTTGAAAATCATTATAAAATCTACTTTACTTCTTTGAACTAAATAATACTTGTTTTAAACTTGTCTGCTAAATCTAACATCAAGACATAACTGGTTTGATTTCTATTGACTGCTTGTTTTATTGACTACTAGTCATATAGTTTTTTTTTGCATATCTAATTTTTAAAATTATTTAAAATTATTATTTTATACCATTATGCTATACTATTTAAATTACTATTATTTAAATTATTTTATACTGAAAATTTTTGATCATACATTTTGGAGACTCTAGATTCTGTTAACGTTTTCTTAAGTATGTTTATTTTCTGCTGGTAGGGAGTTGAATTACTGGCTGATCACCTTACCCTTATGTAGGCCTGGTTAACACTTTCCTGGGAAGGATCTGTGAAAAGTCTAAGGTGTTTCTCAAGCTCCTCTAACTTGGTAGGATTCAATCTCCAAACTCTGCCTCTCCTGTGGACCTTGTCAAAGCTTGATTTTGGCTGTGTTAGGAAAAATATAGTGTAGGCCTTACTTAGGTCATCATATTCTCTCATAAGCTGTGGTCTTTCTGATGTCTCATCTAGAAGTATAAGATGTGAAGTAGGTGGTAATAAGATTTCTCCATTTTGGCTGGATGGAGCTCCCAATGTGTCCTAGAACTCTGTGACCTCTAGTGCCCATTTCACTTTCAACCCCATTGTCAATGCTGTATGGTAAATCGTGTAGAATTTTCCATTGTGTGAGACCTGGTCCTCCACATATGACTAGTTAGGAAACTTCATGCATATTTGTGGAAATCCACTTTGCATACTCCCTCTTCTTCAGTAGTCTTTTCTACAGAATTCAGCTACTTGTGCTCCTGAGAATTCTGACCTCTCCCTCCTTATCTTAATTCAAGCATAGTGTTTCCTCTTGAAGACCAACTTGCTGAGCCATCATTAGGAAACTGTCTACTGGTCAAAGGATGATTGTGGAGCACGTCTCAAGATTTCCAAATTTTGTGGTTACATGCTGTCTCCTGCACAGTTTATAATAACTGTTGCCTTATGTGTTTTTATCTGATTTTTTTAATTGGTTTACAGTAGAAAGTCTAATCCAATATCACTTACTCTATCATACTTGGAAGTGAAATCTCTGTGTTGATATGTAATATTTGATATTAGCAAATAAAGCACACAAGACTTAACTATCGCTGCAAAAGAAAAAAGTTGTTTTCATCCTTTTCAAAATAAAAGTAAAGTTATAGCTCATATGAGCTAATGACAGAAAGCACAGGTGCTTGTATCCTCACCTTACAAGAAGATGAGTCAGTGGGCGCCTGGGTGGCTCAGTCGGTTAAGCGACTGCCTTCGGCTCAGGTCATGATCCTGGAGTCCCGGGATCAAGTCCCGCATCGGGCTCCCTCCTCGGCGGGGAGTCTGCTTCTCCCTTTGACCCTATCCCCTCTCATGTGTTCTCTCTCTCTCATTCTCTCTCTCTCAAATAAATAAATAAAATCTTTTAAAAAAATTAAAAAAAAGAAGATGAGTCAGTGGATAATGTTAAAAGTTGTCTAAAATTGACATTTTAATTAAAAATCAATGGAAGTTTTAAAAATAACATAAATATTCTATATTGGATGAAATAAAAACAGGTAGACAGAATGAATTTAATAAGATGAATTTCTATCTTTTTTTTTGTAGTTAAGTCAGTAGATTATCAGCATCTAGTATTGATAAATCAAGAATTAGAACTATGGAAATAAACATGAAAAATAGTATATATTAATTGCTAGAATAGATTATTATTGAAGTGAGATGAGAAAAAATAAAGAGGAAACTCTTCCTCTTCTTTCTAATGAACTGAAATTTCATGTGTGTTAAAAACATCTAAAATACTACATATTAAATAAGCATATCCATTTTTTAGCATTCATTTATCATATAATAATTAGTCATTTCTGGATTACATGATGAGAAGATCCTATTTTTATTCCCTATTTTTTTTAAAGATTTTATTTATTTATTTGAGAGAGAGAGAGAGCACATGAGAGGGAAGAGGGCAGAGGGAGAAGCAGACCCCCCGCCGAGCAGGGAGCCCGATGCGGGACTCGATCCAGGGACTACAGGATCATGACCTGAGCCGAAGGCAGTCGCTTAACCAACTGAGCCACCCAGGCGCCCTTTTATTCCCTATTTGATGTTTGAGGATATCTGCAAGATGTTAGTCTGCCCTAATATTCCTCAATAACGCAGGGACTCTGGTAAGTCACTGTTCCTAACATACCCAAGGGCATCAGACTAATCCCACCTCCCTCCTTATTTCCTCCAGATATTTTATAAAAATTGCCTGCTTTCACCAAGGATTAAAATTCCATTTGCTGCACTGAAATGAAAATATCTTCCTCAGGATGGCAGCCATTCAGAGTTAGCTAACTTGAGCCCCTAAACCTACTTTATGTTTCTTCCCTTGACTCTGGGGTCATCCAATATGTGAGACCACATCCAATATGTGGTCTAGAGTATGGCTAGCCTTACACAATCTATTTCTGACTTCTACTATATGTTGTAAACATATCACAAAGTGAATGAATATGTATACTTAACATTCTGCTCTTTTCTGAATATTGTGTTTTCTGTGTATTTTTGAACTTTATTTCTTTACAAACTTGCTGATATTGCATGTTATGTGTAAAGTTGTAGTTCCCAAACTTAAGTGGAAAGGTTCATTTTCATAAGATGACTATCTTGCTTAGTTTTATTTCAGACCACTCCACATTTTATGACACAAAATAAAATCTCTTAGGGTAGTGCAGTTATGAATCATTTAGTGTCCTAGAATATATGAACATAATTGCCATCTAAGATAATAGAAAATACATAAAAGAATCTCTCAGAACTCAGTGGGCATATTTTAAATCCTACAAATATTTCTGATTTGTGGAATACTATATCACAGAATAACAAACAAAAGAACATAGGTTGTGTAATTCAATAATCATCTCCATAAAAAAAAAAAAAACCCTGAACTCAGACTCGTGTAGTTATTTAGTAGAGGAATAATTCTGATCATTAATATGGAGAATGTTTAATATAGTATGCAAGTCATCCTAATGTGTTCATCTGTGATGGGACACATTTTACTTTGATAT
Source organism: Neomonachus schauinslandi (assembly GCF_002201575.2). Classification (NCBI taxonomy): domain Eukaryota; kingdom Metazoa; phylum Chordata; class Mammalia; order Carnivora; family Phocidae; genus Neomonachus; species Neomonachus schauinslandi. Next base: position 66,794,097 of record NC_058404.1, on the reverse strand, counting down.
TTTCCTGAGTTCATCTATAAGAGAAAGGCAATTAAAAATGAAGATGCAATGCTTATTCCCATCACAAATCATACTTTATTGTAATTCATACTTTTAGATACACATTTAAAGGGTATCCATCATAAATTTTTATGTTGTACATGAAGAGAGTGGGTAATATTCCAAATAGGTAATAACTTTACAAATTGTATGGAAATGAATGGCACAAATGTGCTGCTGCTGCTTTATTTTAGAAATACACAGCAGTAAAATTCATCACTTAGGAAGATTTTTATTCAAATGCTGATAAGTTCAGAAATCTTCCTCAATCAGAACCTTTTCTTTCCCTTGTTCTTTTGTTGGTTTTATTATTAATATAGACAAGAAGTGAATAACCAAACCAGAATTCAAGGGATATGAGTATTTCCCAGTGTATTTTCTTTAAATCCATGGAAAATTACCTGGAGTATCTGGCATCTGTGACCTACTTGCAAGTTCTTACTCCTCCTCTTTTTGTCTTTCAAGATCTCTGTGCGTGGGTAAGATTAACTGGGGAGGAACGAACTCATCCAGGAACAACTGAGTTGTTTTGAAATTGTCTGGATTGTTGAACATTGCTGTGGGGATATAAAAATGCCATGGTACAACCATTTGAATATTTTAAAGCTATCTATACCTTTCTTCAAATGAATTTTCACTTGTAAGTTCAAAACATACATCTGCTGCTTTGGCTAAAACATGGATGCACTTTGTTTTACCATCCTCGCTGTGCTTCTTGGACTTCATCAACGTTCTCTGAGTATAGACTATACCGAGTCGGGCCCCAAAAGTGTTTCAAAATCAGTGAAGAAAAAGCATGGACACTTACTATTACTCAATGTTCAGTTCACTTCCATCATTTATAAGAAGGGGATAATAGTGGCTATTCCCGGGCGCCTGGGTGGCTCAGTTGGTTAAGCGACTGCCTTCGGCTCAGGTCATGATCCTGGAGTCCCTGGATCGGGTCCCGCATCGGGCTCCCTGCTCTGCGGGGAGTCTGCTTCTCCCTCTGACCCTCCTTCCTCTCATGCTCTCTGTCTCTCATTCTCTCTCTCTCAAATAAATAAATAAAATCTTTAAAAAAAAAAAAAAAAAAAAAAAAAAAAAAAATAGTGGCTATTCCCTAAGGTTATAGTGAAAATTAAAATAAAACATGAATTTTAAATGTTCTCTATAATCCCTTAAAAATAACAAGCGCTAAATAAATGTTAATTCTCTTCCTCATATATTTACTGACATAGAAGACTATCCCTAATATAATCACATAGGATTCCAAAGTAAAATATCTTAGTTTACTAAAAGACAATGAGACAGACACTAAAAATTAAAGGCTTAAATTGTCACACAGCTCTAGCGTTATATTTTAGTCATTTTTAAATCTTACTTCAGCAGGGTAGACACTTAGAAGAGTAAAGAGACACTCATTCATTCAATTATTTATTTGTTCATTCAGTAAGTATTTATGGAGAATCTATTACATGGCAGGCACTGTGTGGTAAAGCAGTGAGCAATACAGACAAACTCCCCATTCATAGATAACATAAATAGATTAAACATATGACCTAAAATGTGCACTTACCAAACACACTTATTATACTTCATAATCCACAATCTTATTCATGGTTTTAAATTTTAAACATAATTTCCAAGTGGTCCATAGAATTGAAATAACTCAAGTTTCTTTATAATCATTGCCCTATCGTTGTTTACTTTAAATCCACTGTTTAAATGTAGGAAAATGTAGCACCAAAGGGGCTGGAGATAAAAGTGAGTCTTAAGTGAGCCAAAACAAGTTCAAATCTTGATGAATTCACTCTTTTTTTTAAAAAAAGATTTTATTGGGGCGCCTGGGTGGCTCAGTCGTTAAGCATCTGCCTTCGGCTCAGGTCATGATCCCAGGGTCCTGGGATCGAGCCCCACATCAGGCTCCCTGCTCAGCGGGAAGCCTGCTTCTCCCTCTCCCACTCCCCCTGCTTGTGTTCCCTCTCTTGCTGTGTCTCTCTCTGTCAAATAAATAAAAAATAAATAAAATCTTTAAAAAAAATAAAAAAGATTTTATTTATTTGAGAGAGAGAGTGAGTGAGAGAGAGAGATCACAAGAGAGCAGAGAGGGAGAGGGATAATCAGACTACACATTGAGCAGGGAGCCCCAGTGTGGGGCTTGATCCCAGGACTCCAGGATCATGACCTGAGCCAAAACCAGACGCTTAACCAACTGAGCCACTCAGGTGCATGTTGATGAATTTACTTTTTAAAAAATGTACATACTCTTTAAAAAGCAGAATATGTGCGATTCAAGGACTAACTGTATAACTGGGAATTTTCCAAATTATTAAAGCATATGTAACAAAATAAATGTGTTATTTAAAACACATAACACACACACAAGTATATGTACACATATAGGTATATATGTGTTTGTTTTAAAATAGCACATTAATTTTGTCACTTACTTTATTTAAAATTGCCAGTGCATGTTGATAATATAAGGCTAACCAATGTTCAGCTGGTTTTATTTGTGTTCATAAATTCTCTATAAAATATGTCATACCTTTGTTATCTGCACCCAAGTAAGGAAGATATCTCCCACGATTTCAATCTTGGCCTTTCCCTGGACCACACCCCTCCTTCCTATTTTAAGCAACCCCTCCTTACTATTGGGAAGGCTTTAGAACTGAGGGTAAATGTCTTAGTATGTCAGATAGAATCAATGAGCCCCACACAGCATTAGAGTTAAACTCCCCTACTGACTCTAATCCATTCCCATTAAATGGCAGAACATGGGATAAACTCATTAAGATTATCTATCAGAAAATTATAATTTGATTAGTTCCAGTTGTATGTAGGTAAGGGAGGAATAATCAGTCATGTTTCTTATTTTCTGTTTATGTTCAATACAAAATAAGAAAGTCTCTATACTTGCAATGCAATCATTTCTAGTTTTCAGATGATTGAATATGACATCACAGGAAAGGTATTCTTTTTTACTCCATGAGTGGAATGTAGGCTGAGCAAGAGAGGAACCAATCCAAATATTCAAAGAACCCAGTCTGACAAACTATGACTTTACTTAGAGGCTGCAGCCACAGTAGATGTAAATTATATAGCCCTAAAGCACTGCTGACGGGAATAAAAGTTTTTGTAGATGGGGATTAAAGTTTGATCAATGGGAAAAGATAGAATTGAAGAGAGTAAGGAAAGTATGAATAGGGTGGGACAACACCTGGCTAAAAGTTTGAAATGTGAAATTTGAAATGTGCAAACATTCCCCATACATACAAGATTTATAGATAAAGATTTTTATAAGATTTATAGATAAAGACTTATGTAGGGCCGCCTGGGTGGCTCAGTCGGTTAAGCATCTGCCTTCTGCTCAGGTCATGACCCTAGAGTCCTGGGATTGAGTTTCACATCGGGCTCCTTGCTCAGCGGGGAGCCTGCTTCTACATCTCCCTCTGCCTCCTCCCCCCTGCTGGTTCTTGCTCTCTCTCTCTGACAAATAAATAAATGAAATCTTAAAAAAAAGACTTATGTAAATGCAGATTGTAGATTTTTACTATGCTCTTTAAATGAGCTAAGAAAGATATGGGTGCTGTTTCACCAAAAACAAACAAACAAAAAAACTCCGTATGATCCTAGTGATCATGCAGGGGACATTGGACACTTTCAGAAAGCATAAAAAGTAGAAATTATAAGGATATGGTTCTTCTCATCCTAAGTGACTGCAAATGCTTAGACAAAATTTGGTTCAACTTGGCTTCAGAGGAAAATTTTTCACACGAAGATCGCCTGTTTAAAATATTTTCAAACTAAAGAGCTACTAGAATTAACATGCATCAGCACTCTTTTTTTTTAAAGATTTTATTTATTTATTTGAGAGAGAGAATGAGACAGAGAGCATGAGAGAGGGGAGGGTCGGAGGGAGAAGCAGACTCCCTGCCGAGCAGGGACCCCGATGCGGGACTCGATCCTGGGACTCCAGGATCATGACCTGAGCCGAAGGCAGCCGCTTAACCAACTGAGCCACCCAGGCGCCCCAACATCAGCACTCTTTTTGTTCCCCCTTTCTTTGAAGAGGCATAAGAACCTATACTGTATTTGTCTGGGATAGAACCAAAACACTTTGATGGGATTATAGTAGGAAGAAAAATAGATTCTTTATTTTGAGTTTCCTGGCTTGAACCTATTCCAATAAACAGAAGATTTTGAGCATGTGTATTTTCCCAAAGTGTTATAGTTAGCAAGAATCATCCACATTCTTAAGGTGAACCCTTACTAGATAGAAGTTACAGATTTATGATGGTGACTCTGTTTAAAAGAGTAAGGGAAATGGTGGGTAGTGGAGTAGATCCAACCCTACCTACATTAGAATTCAGACCCTAATAACCATGCTCAAATACCCCAGTGGTTCTCCAAACGTAACTACAAAGAGTCTCCCCCCACCCAATCTCACCCTCTCAGTCTATCAATGGACTTGGTGGGAAAAGTTTAGTAGAAACACCTGAAGTGACAGGCCAGTCACAGAACTTCAGGACATCAAGGGTCAATATGTGGCAAAATGTGTTGTGGAATATGATGTAGGAATATAAAAGAGGGGAGTGAAATAGAATATGTGATTCCTGGTGTCCAGAGATAAGGAACAAGTAAGTGTTCCATGTATAAACCATCATAAAATCTACTCACTCACTTTTCTGACTTGAAATGAGGTGATGATCCTGGTAAGAGACCCCTCCCCACCACCCCACATGTGGCTGGAAGCTGCCTACAGGTACTCTCTAGTCTTCTCCACTCACTTACCTGGGAGGGAAGAGTATCCTCACTTTGGATATATTCAAAGCATTTCTCTAGGGAGAGTCTTTTAAAGGCCAGAATTTTCCCTACCTCCTTTCTGGGAATTTAGTCCACTTTCCTCACTTCCTCCCAACTTCAGTGTCCTAACCCATGCCAATATAGGAAATGGAAGTCTCAGTAAATCTTTGGTAGGGAAACAAAAAGAGAGAAGCACTCTGTTACTTCCATGATGCAAAGAGTTCAAATGAAAGAGATGTTCAAAAATAACAAGAGAAATGAAGATTTATCATAAGAAGCATTTATGCACCAGATGGACCTGAAATTCTAGTAGCTTTTAAGTTTAAAAATATTTTAAGATTTGATAGACCTGAAAAAAAAAAAAAAAACTGAAACATTCCCACCATTCCTACATCTGATCCACTGTGGGAGAACCAGGACCAGGTAGGTAAGGGAGAGTAGTGGTATAAAAATACTAGAAGACCTAGTATTTTTAAGGATGTGAAAAAGATGGAGAGTTTCTTTTCATTTAGCTGAGGTAGATATTTTATGGGTTGAGAGCTTACTCAAAAGATATTTAAAGAAAGACTTTGCAGCATACTCTGAACTCTGTTAGGTATATATCATCATACTGGTAATAAGATTTCCTTATGGCTTTGGAGGGTGACTTTTCTTACTTCCAAACATTATGGGCATACCCAAGTTTATTCATAAATAAATATGTTCTCTTTCTAACGTTCCACAGATCATCACATTTCTAAAGAACAATTTCAGAGTCAGAAAAAAGTGGAGAACTTCTGCATATTAGGAAATTGAAAAAGGAAAAAAAGAGCTCTAGAACATCCAGGGATGTCTATAGTGAAGGTCTTTATTCAAGTAATTAATTTTTAATAGAAGACCCTTGGATATCCCTTAAAACTTTTGTCAATTTTGAAGAAGGACTAAGTTTATTCCTTCAAAATAATTTACAAGCTTAAGTGATTCAAAGTAAAGGAGTATATTAAATGCTACAAAACAGGTTGGAAGCATTCAACCTGAGGGGCCAGAGTATCTCACATGTTGTGATCCTTATTCACAACATGAACAATTAACCTTCTGTAATTTCATTAAAAAGATGGATAATGATGAGAAGGGGTAATTAATGGCAGACATCTGCATTTGTTTGTTTTGATCTGCAGTCTTCCTGGGATTTATTTGAAATTTATCAACTGAGTAAGTGTGCATTCTAATTCTCCTAAAGGTATTGATTACCTCATGAAAGCTAGACTGAAATTTGAAACTAAATCAGGAGATTTCTAAGGGGTACTCTTGAATTGGGCTGGTTCTATTTTCTGCCATCATTATTTTCACAATTGCCACAATCAAGAACTACATCAAAAGGAAATTAATTTGCAAATATTCTTATATATAAATATATAAAAATCTGTGCTAAGGGCAAAACTCATTAAATAAAAACACATGATTTTCATTAAAATTTCTTTTGAGAGCTATGAAGGGTAGGTTGGAGTATATCACTGTAAGGTATTTACTATTTATAGCTCTAAATCAAGAGAGAAGTAAATTTTTTTTTTTTTTTAAGATTTTATTTATTTATTTGACAGAGAGACACAGCAAGAGAGGGAACACAAGCAGGGGGTGTGGGAGAGGGAGAAGCAGGCTTCCCGTGGAGCAGGGAGCCCCATGCGGGGCTCAATCCCAGGACCCTGAGCGCCACCCAGGTGCTCCAAGAGAGAAGTAAATTTTTTTTTTTTAAGATTTTATTTATTTATTTGAGAGAGAGAGAGAATGAGAGAGAGCACATGAGAGGGGGGAGGGTCAGAGGGAGAAGCAGACTCCCTGCCGAGCAGGGAGCCCGATGCAGGACTCGATTCAGGGACTCCAGGATCATGACCTGAGCCGAAGGCAGTCGCTTAACCAACTGAGCCACCCAGGCGCCCGAGAGAAGTAAATTTTTAAAAGAAAGAAAAAAAATGTCATCTTATATTAATAAATTCACATTACACTTTTCCAGTAGTCAAGTCAATTGAATTTGATGGCAACAGGATATTTGAGAAGTGCAAGGGTAGGTTCATGACAAATAATAGGCAGATGGGTCTTTAGTGAGGGTCCTTAAAGTATGCCAAGAATGTATAACTTTAAAAAAAAAATTTACCATATAAAATACTCTTAAAATATGGAAGTACTATCTCTTAACGACTTAATTTAAATTCATATTAAATGGCACTGTGCAGCATAGGATTTTAATTGTATCGTGCTACCTGCATTTTTTCATGAAAAAAAAAGTCAAGTATGTTAGTGAAACACATTATGTTACACCATCATGAAGATTTAGGATGAATACAGTATAAAATGTCCCAGAAGTCCTTCAGTTAAAAAAGAAAAAAATAATAATAATTTTATGCAATTCAAGGTTTTCCCTTCCTGATTTTTGCTTCACAATTTTTTTTTAGTGAGAGAGAGAGAATGCACACACTTGAGCAAGGGGTGGGGGATGGGGATGGGGTGAGGCAGATGGAGTGGGAGAGAGAAAATCTAAAGCACGCTTCGTGCGCAGACTGGAGCCTGACAAGAGGCTGGATCTCACCACCCAGAGATCATGATGTGAGCCAGAATCAAGAGTCAGACACTTAAGCGACTGAGCCACCCAGGCACCCCTTTGTTTCGCAATTCATAACTGGTGAAACACACTTTGGAAAGTGTAGTATGATAATTTAATTCAAAAGCTTAACTCTCAAATCATATACTGTTGGAGAGGAGAACTGAACAACTGATAGACCGAAGGAGTTGGATATCACTTTTGACACAACATGAATCCCTATAACACAGTAGTGGGGTTAGAGGAGGTTTGGTGTCAGGACCACCCTCTTCTATAACATCTGTATTTATTCTGCCAGTTAAACTTGGCCTCCCTGGGATGTAACTTTGCTTTTCTTTCACTTGAATTCCCCATCCTATAAATAGGGAAATTTATTGTGGAGGTATCCCCCTTATCTTTTTGTTGTTGTTCTTTCAAGTTTTTATTTATATTCTAGTTTGTTAACATATAGGGAATTTTGGTTTTCAGGAGTAGAATTTACTGATTCATCACTTACATAGAACACCCAGTGCTCATCACAACAAGTGGCCTCCTTCATGCCCATCACTCATTTAGCCCATCCCCTGCCCACCTCCCCTCCACCAGTCCTCAGTTTGTTCTCTATTGTTAAGGGTCTATTATGGTTTGCCTCCCTCTCTTTTTTTCTCTCTTCCCTTATGTTCATCTGTTTTGTTTCTTAAATTCCACATATGAGTGAAATCATATGGTATTTGTCTTTCTCTGACTGACATTTCATTTAGCATAATAAGTTCCATCCATATCATTGTAAATGGCAAGATTTCATTCTTTCCGATGGCGGAGTAATATTCCATTGTGTGTGTGTGTGTGTGTGTGTGCGCCACATCTTCTTTATCCATTCATCTGTTGGTGGACTTTGGGACTCTTTCCATAATTTGGCTATTGTTGATACCCCCTTATCTTTAATCTTCAGTTGAGCTTTTACTTTTGTGGAAACAATCACTATGCCGGAAACGAAGAAAATACTCAAATGGGCTTATAATAAAGCACTGTAACTACAATGTCACTACTAATCAAAAGAAGATTATGGTCAAACTAAATGTGATTCTTTGAAAATCAGAATATATGTAAGAATAAACACAAGAACGCTTTAAATTTCATTTAACCAATATTCAACTAATCTCTAGTTACTTTTGCCACACAGCTATCTTGCACAAACATGACTTTTTTATACTTGCTAATTCTATACTGAAACCCAAACCAGTTGGTTAAAATTACTGAAGATCTAGGGCGCCTGGGTGGCTCAGTTGGTTGAGCGGCTGCCTTCAGCTCAGGTCATGATCCTGGAGTCCCGGGATCAAGTCCCACATCGGGCTCCCTGCTCGGCAGGGGGTCTGCTTCTCCCTCTGACCCTCCCCCCTCTCATGTACTCTCTCTCATTCTCGCTCTCTCAAATGAATAAATAAATCTTTAAAAAAATTACTGAAGATCTAGATCACAGAAAACTGTGTAGTTTGTTTGTAAATGAGTTTATAATTTAAAGTTTCACTTTGCTTTCCAAAGTCTCGTGATATTTTCTTGCAAAAGAAAACATTTAGTGTTCTTTATTACTTTATTACTTAGAATATATATCTAGGTATATCTAGAATATCTTCTTCAAAGTTTCTCAGTAGAAATATAAAATACTATGATATTTATAATGTAGAGATGGAAAAATATCTGGAAAAAAACACAAAAACCTGATGCACTTTTAATAATCACCTAACTATAATCACGCTCCCTGTACTTTCCTTGCTACATGGACCAAGCCATGTGTGAGTGACAAAGGCCTTTTAGCCTGTCTAGCTTAGGCCTGTACCAAAAATCCAACCGAATGGCCTTTAGATCCCTTTTCACTATTTTTTTTTTCCCTTTTGGCTAAATTCTTGACAAATCTTAAGCATAAGAAAACTGTAATCTAAAAATTGATGTAGCAGAGGAAAAAATATTTATTATGAGGCCCTAAAGCAGAGTTGTATTAGTCAATGAGGAAAAACAATGAAATGAAAAAAGCAAACAAATAAAACAAAGGACAAAAACAAAACACAAAAAAATCTTCAAACTCATTTTACCATGTTAGCAGATTAGAATAAATTAACCAACAAACATGGTCTTAAAAAGAGAGTGAAAACCACAAACAAGATTAACTTTAGACTTTTTTCTCTGAATAGTAACTCCATCCCTGTGTTAAATATGGTCTAATTAGGTCATGGATCCCATCATTAATAGTCTTCTGACCGACATGGCCTTAATATTTCCTTCAGTCTGACTAAACTTTAGACAGCTTTGCTTCTGATTATAGGCCCTGATCTCCATTTTCTTAGGGCTTTTATTTTAGAAATCTTGCAAAAGTAAATTCTTTTAATGCTTCTTTGAAATGTAAATCTTCTCATAGCCTCTTGCTAGTTTTGCCACACAATTATGTCTTTCTCAAAGAGTTGGGAGCAAACCGCTTAATGTAATCATCAAGAAAATAGGGCCCCTATCTCCCTGTTTAATGGAGAGTAGGAGCCTAAATTTGGTAAGTACCAATTAGCAAAAATCGGATGACCTAATCACATTGACCAACCTCCCTCTAACGTTCTCCTGTACTTTTCCACTAGTTTACCTCAGTGCTTAAAAATTCTCCCGCCTTTGGTTTCACCAGAGTTAGATTCAATATGTCTTCCCTATTGCAATAGTCTTAAATAAAATCTTCCTTACCTATTTAACTCCACAATCTTTCTTTGATGCTTCCTTTTTTGGAATTAAGAGAGATGTGGCCCAATTTGACCTCCATCTAAAGGCTAAGAATTGTCAATATATTTCTGTAAAACCAAAACTTCTTACGATAATTTTATAAAGAAATATTTTAAAAACTGCCCTTCGTGTGGGAATTAGTTCAACTTTCTTCTTCATCCAACATTTTCGACACCCACTTACAATCAAGGTAATAGCATGGGTTAAGAGACAGGTTTTAACTTTCCTATCTTAATTGGCTCATAAGAACATGTTAACAAAAATAATTTTATGTACATTTCTTCGAATATAATGCAAGGTATGCTATTAAACATAAAGGAAATATTTGCAAATATGTATTTAATTTTGCCTGTTTGTGGACCAGTAACTTAAGCAGCTGGACTTGGATTACCCCTGCCCACCGCCCCACCTCTGTACCAAGAGTCTTAATTCATTCTGGCTGTTCTAACAGAAATGCCATAGACTGGGTGACTTATAAACAACAGAAATTTATTTCTTATAGTTCTGGAGGCTGGGAAATCCAAGATTAAGTCACTGGGACATTCAGTATCTAGTGAGAGCTTACTTCTTAGTTCATAGATTATCTCATTCTTTTTGTTTCTTTATACGGTAGAAAGATCAAGGGAAATCTCTGGGATCTCTTTGAAAAAGGCATTAATCCTGAGGTGCCTGGGTGGCACAGTTGGTTAAGTGTATGAGTCTTGGTTTTGGCTTAGGTCGTGATCTCAGGGTTGTGAGTTGGAGCCCTGCAACAGGCTCCACACTTAGAGTCAGCTTGAGACTCTCTCTCTCTCCCTCTACCCCTCTCCTCCATGCGTGCTCTCTCTCTCTAAAATTAAAAAAAAAATAGGGGTGCCTGGGTGGCTCAGTCAGCTAAGTGTCTGCCTTTGGCTCAGGTCATGATCCCAGGTCCTGGGATCGAGTTCCGCGTCGGGCTCCCTGCTTGACGCAAGCCTGCCTCTCCCTCTCCCACTCCCCCTGCTTGTGTTCCTTCTCTCGCTGTCTCTCTCTCTCTCTCTCTCAAATAAATAAATAAAATCTTAAAAAAAATAAAAAAATAAATAAAATTAAAAAAATAAAAATAAAAAGGCACTAATCCCATTCACGAGGACACCACCTTCATGACTTAATTATCTATCAAAGTCTCTACCTCCAAATACCATCACATTGGGGATTAGATTTCAACATATGAATGGGGGAGGAGCACATTCAGTCAACAGCACCAGATAATCTAACTTTATTAATATCTGTAACTATATTCACACACAAAAATTTAACTATGGCCACAATTATTGAATCAACACTGCTATATTTGACATACTATCATTGTTTAGTGTTTTGCAACAAAAGTTCATTACCACTCCCGTACCCTACAGAGCCTTTTTATACGTCTTTTTTCCTAATTGTCCAGTTTCCATCAAGAAATTTTAATACCACAGAGATACTGTATATCTATTTATGTACTGTGGTGCTTTGGAAGGCCATAAACCATTGTAATAGCTAAGATATGATGGCTCCAGAGAACTAATTCTTATTCCCTTAAAGGTGATAGGACTCCCTTTAAGAATGCATGGTTTACAGCGCTCACCATAGCACATACCCTCCCCAATGTCTCAGACCTGTACCTCTGAAACAAATAATACATTATATGTTAAAAAAAGAAGAAGAAGAAGAAGATAGTAGGAAGGGAAAAATGAAGGTGGGGGAATCGGAGGGGGAGACAAACCATGAGAGACTATGAACTCTGAGAAACAAAGTGAGGGTTCTAGGGGGGGAGGGGGATGGGGGGATGGGCTAACCCCGTGATGGGTATTAAAGAGGGCATATATTGAATGGAGCACTGGGTGTTATACGCAAACAATGAGTCATGGAACACTACATCAAAAACTAATGATGTAATGTATGGTGATTAACATAATAAAATAAAATTTTAAAAAATAAAAGAAAAAAATAAAAACATACAGAAGTTAAAAAAATAATGCATGGTTTAAATAATTCCTTTGATAAGGTACAAATCATACTATATAATATGACTAATATAAAAACAAAATCTATCTCTGCCAATTAATTGACACATATATTATATAAACATCATTACTTTCACCAATTTAAAATGCCATCTTAGTTTACTAGAGTCAGACAGGAGAAAGTGAGAGGGCAGTTTGTGGGGGAGGTGACAGAGTTTCAGATCACACTTGGGTAGGACATAATTTAATATGTTTATGCCTAGAAAATATTACCTAAATGAATCTATATATAAATGATAATGACCATAGTAAAAGTAGTTAAAAGGACTGAAGAAATATTGAAAGGAATAATTAATTCCCTAAAAAGCAGCTTTGTGCATTCATTATTATCCTCATTCACATCTGTTTCATTATATATGTCTTTTTATACGATGTTGAAGAAAAACAGATAATTTTCTATTCACCCTGGAAAGTCCCACAGCATGTCAATAATTTTCTTCTGAGTTCTTTTTTTTTTTTTTTTTTTTTTTTGCACATAGCTGGATGGCCTACCAGGTCCTTTATGCAGTTGAATTTACAAGGTGACATCAAGTTAAGACAAAGTTCCAGCTTGGATGCCTTCATCTCCCTCCCCTGAACCCTGGTCCATGGCTGCCAAATCTCGAAGGGGTTTGGGATAGGGTGCTTGGTCATGGGAAAAGCTGCTATGGTTGTCCCAGCACATGGGTAGAGGGGAAGGTTTCATTTCTTCACAATCTGAATGACATCCTTGTCCTCCAATGTATGATCTTTACCCACTTTTTGAGGACTGTGTTTCACAGACAGATGCCAGACCAGAGCATATTTAAATTCTTTGATAAGATTTTTGTGAATCTTCATGCAGAAATCCTCCACTGTAGTCCTAGAGTAAGGCAGCACCACTGGGGATGTATAATCTGGCTCCTGGCTTTTGGGTTTGGTGTAAATCCTCACTAGTTTCAGATAGTCCCAGATGTTTTCCAAGAGGTCATCAAAATTCCAGCGGTGATGGGCAGAGATGGGTACACAGTGAGACACCTTATAGATGATATCCAATTCCTCGGTGGAGATCTGATCAATCTTATTCAACACATAGATACAAGGGATATAAACTCTGTTTCCTTCTACCACGTCGATGAGGTCATCTGCTGTGGCATCACTACGTAGTGTTACATCAACATTGTGAATTTTGTATTCAGCCAGAATGCTCTTCACAGTTTCAGCATCCAGCTCACTCTGAGGGCAAGTGGCCATGAGATTAATGCCTCCTTTATCCTTCTTCTTAAAGCCAATGTTGGGGGGTTTGCGGTTCCAGCTCATTTTCAATTATCTTTTTTGTGTCCCAAGGGTTTCAGGACATCCAGAACAATCATGATCAAGTTATGTGTTCGGGCCACTGCAATGACTTGACGGCCTCTACCTTTCCCATCCTTGGTAGCCTCAATGATACTTGGAAGATCCAGGAGCTGGATCTTGGCACCTTTGTATCTGATGTCACCAGGCACAGTGGTCAGAGTAGTGAACTCATAGGCTGCCACCTCAGAATATACCCTTGCCAGGTTACTAAGCAGTGTTGACTTCCCCACTGATGGAAAACCCACAAACCCAATTCAAGCATCACTTGTCTTGGCCACATCAAAACCTTCTCCTGGCCCACCACCACTACCACCTTTTGGGGTAATGAGCTCTCAACGAAGCTTATTAAGGCGAGCCTTAAGCAGCCCTAGGTGGTGTGCTGTGGCCTTGTTCTTTTGAGTCCGAGACATCTCGGCTTCGATCTCCGCAATCTTGGCTAAGGTGCTGTTCATGGTGGCGAGTCACAGGGGGTTGGGGGAAGAGCATAGTGGCCTCCACACAGACTACTTCCCCTCACACTTCTTCTGAGTTCTTAGTGAGAGACTTTAAATTTCAATAAAGAATATTCTTCCATTTGGGGACTCAGGAAGAGTTTGCAGCAGTTCATTCCCAGACAATATTTTATGGCATCATTATACCAAAATTTTCACCAAATAATTTCACTCAAATAATTCAATAAGAAAATACCTCTGTAAACTGTTTTCTTGATCTTTATAGCATCAATTAATTAATGGCAGTCTTTTAAAAAATCTTCCCACAATAATATGTTGTTGAATCCAGTTGTTTTCAATAATTTCATTATATCAATGATTCAGTCAGAATAATTAAATGAGCTTATTAATGTCATTGTCATTCATGAGCTTATTAATGTCATTTTAAATTATATTGTGACATACATTTATCTTTTTAACATATAATTTGACTCTTTTCTATTCGTAGTACTTTCCCACAAAGTCTGGTCTACATATGCGGTGTGTAATAGGATATTTAGTGACTAATTTTCAATACCTTCATAAACACAATTCCTGAAACAGTAAGATCATTCAACTGAAGGCAATTTTTTGTTGTTTAAATTTTAGACACTTGTTTTGGTTTTGTATTCATTGGTATATGTAAAATATGCTAAAGTAACATAAGAGGGAAAAAAACATGATTTAATATTATTTAGGTACTTTAAAAAATATATTCTACATGTCAATTATACATATTATACATATGGTAAATATAGAATACATATAGCATAATAATTCAAGCCTTAAACCTTTGACAATATATTTTGTTATTAAATGTAAATACATGGAAACTTAAGCCGGGGGGCATTGAACATACATACAACTAAAGACACAGACTCTGGAATCAAATTTCTAAGTTTGAACCTGAGCTCTGACATGTACTCTCTGGATGACCTTTGTCTAATAATTATTAGCCACTAGTTATGTATTCTCCTTATTTCACTTTCCTTCTCTGTGAAAGAGGGATATTAATAGTATATGGATAGAAAAAAAAAAAAGACATGAAACAGTTTATATGTGGCAGACCAAATGAAATGAACCTCCAGAGGAAATCAAAATAGATAACTTTAGTATTAGGGATTGACTGGAAAAAAAATAGTAAGACGTTTCTGGTGAGGGAATGTTCTATATCACGATATGAGTTGAAAAGATGGATGCATTTGTCAGAAATTATCAGTTTGTCCCTAATATCTCTTAATTTCATTTATGCAAATGATACCTCAGTGATGTTTAAAAGATGATGATGATAAAAATACTCAATATAATTTCCAGCAAGTATAGAGTGACTGTCTCATAGTAATCAATTACTGACAGCCTTGAAAGTGAGGGCTTGGCTGTGTCCTCACTTCGCCTATGATGATAGTGGCAAATAGTAGCTTTGAGCTTCTCCTTCCTTCCTTCACGCCACAGATATTTTTGAGTGACTTCATGTGCTGATACATCAGAGTTGAACAGGACATAATCCCTGTCTTTAAAGAGCTGGTAGTGGAGCTAATGTTGGCATTTCTCTTTTTTTTTTATGTTGACATTTATTAATTTGCCTCCTCATCTGTAGGAGAGTGTGATGCTGGTAAGCACCCTCTTAACCTTAAACTAAGTAGAAGAATTCATTGTTCATGAACCAAAAACATAGAGCTACTCTGACTTTAGGTATTCCTGGATTTAGAGACCAAAAATACGGTATTTTGGGCTCATATTTTCCTCTGTCCATTGACTCTGCTTTTCTTTGCATGTTCTTTCTTTCTGACTCCTTCATCAGACCAGGGAAATTTGTGGTAATCCACTTACTGACACAAGTATTCATCTTCAAGAAAGAGAGACCTTTTATTTCCCAGGGTACATATGCCAAAACATCTGTCAAAAAACTAGACCGAGCTTGACTGTCTAGCTATATGGCATGGACAGTGGGTAGGATTATCTTCACATAAATCATATGGAATAGATTTTCAACACCAGGAAAATAGATGATGGAGACACTAATTACAACAAAACGACTATCAGACACATCATTCCACACTGAGACAGCATAATGTGGAAGGTAGAAACTACAAAGCCTGGATGGATACAAAAGCAAGTTTTGCAATTTATTTACTCTGTGTTTTATCAATTTACTTAAAATCTCGCTGCTTCTGTTTCATTATTGCAAAATCCTGGATTGTGATACTATTCACCTTACACTGTTGCCTTATAAGGCAATACAAAGAGTACTTAAAATGGCATCTGTCACTACATAATTGCTTGCATAATGTAAAATCTAAACTCTATGATATTATAGTTAATTAGAATTGGTGTTATTTTTGCCCTCATCTTCACACTAGTAGCCAGAAACTATAGAAATATTTTGAAATCCATAAATGCCTCAGCAAACCATGAAATTGAAATCATGTTTCTGAGGAATAATCATACTAAATAGGCCTTCATCCAGTTTATTTCGCTAGAGTTTAATTTTTTTAATAACATAAAGAATATGATGCAATGTCTCCCTAAACATGCCAATTTGGGAAATATCGTCATGCTATATATAGACAAAACTGAGGTGTGTTTTAACTGCTATGACACTACAGATGTAAAATAAATAATTGCTTGCGTTGTTACAGGAGAAAGTTGATTTCAATAAAAATTAGTGTTCAAATGTAGCATCTCATAAATGTCAAGTTATATTTTAGCTAAAATTTGCTAAATGTGAGTTACTTCCAGGGTCTTAAAATACTGAGATATCAAAGGAGTCTTTCTCATTCCTCTGTGGAATATGGTTATATTTCTAGAGTAATTTAGAAGCCTAGAGACCTCAGGAAAGTCCACTCTCGTTGGTCTCTTTATAGTTGCATATAAATAGCTGGTCACTGTGATATTTTGTTTTATGTTTTAATAGCAATGGTGAAGACATATGTATCCCCACTGACTTCTTGGATTACATCTTGATCAAAAGTAAAAGTGCTTTATCACTACACTTCGTGCCACACGTAATTTCCTTTGGATCCTCGGAGAGTCCAGCAATTTTACACTTTTCACTTGAGGGAGCCACTTCTGGTGTAAAAAGAAAATAAAAATAAAACACCAACCAAAAGAGTTAATGCCTTATTTTTCAACGTTACATCCATCAAAAGACTTGTTCTGGTCAAACACAGAACAGCTGTAAAATGTAAATGAAGGGTTAGAGTCAAATATATCCTAATTGCCTTTTTCAATACCATCTGTTCATTTGCTGTGTTTGGTAAAGTACCACTAAATATGTAAAAACAAGTTCATTACACAATATTACTCAAAAAGATGCCATGTATTAGTAAAGATTATGGAAACTTGTTTATGTTGGCTTCCAGAAATATATTAAAGAAATAAAAACACATTTATCTATAAATGAATTAAATGCATCTATTCCTACTCATGTTCAGCTTTATTTTGGTTTGTTAATATGTAAAATATTAAAAATAAGGAGGTTGACCTTGAATTAAAATATATGGCATTATTTATGATAGAAAAATAATCATTGCCACCACAGTTGAACAAATTAAAGGGGGAAAGTAAACCTAAACCAAGTGTTTTGTCTCCATGCTGAAGAAATAGTTGATGTTTGAATTCATTTACTTAATTTATACATCTTTGTGTATGTATACAAAGCTAGCGATTAAAAGACTATTGATTCAGCCACAGAAAAATAGTCTGTTATGTTGTTCTTTTCTCAACATAATGAGAGACCAATTTTTTTTTTCCAACAAACACAGAAGATTCTTCTTTTTTCGGGACGTGAAGTTAGGGAAAAAGGAATGCTAATAAAAATAATTAAGTACTTACCAAATGCCAGGTGCTTATCAAATATCAAGTATAGTGTGCCAGAAATGTTAGTGGAGGGCTTAAATCCATAGGCTTTGGAGTCAGACATAATTCAAATTTGAGCCATACCTTGTATGGTGGTGTTAGGCAAGTTTTTTACTTCTCTTCAAGCACCATTCCCTCAAGTGTAAAGTAGAAATAATACTATCGCTACCTTAAGTGATTTCTGTATTAAATAATATACAAAAACTTTAAGTGTCTACAATATACTTGATAAAGTACTTTATATCATTACTTCATTACTATTTTGTTTACTCTTCCCAGCTAACCAGAGACATAATATATATATCCTTATTATACGAATTAAGAAAAGTGAAGTCCAGAAAATTAAAATGACTTGACTGAAGTTATGCAGCCAGTTAAGGTAATCTGAACCCAAAACTTTAAAACCTATTGGTTTTTTATTATATTATACTTTTGTCCATTTCTTATTTTTTGGTGTCTTTTAGGCAATGAGTGTTTTGCCCATGCACTGTACAGCTCATTGTGTAGAAAATGGACAGGCTATTCACATAAAGAACATTAAGTTTACAATTTTAGTGCACATCACAATAAAATTATCATTTAACAGTTACTTTCTCTCTCTTCTTGGCACAGTAAAAAGAATTATCCCACTTAATTTTCAGATCATCCTGAACAACTGGTATTATTCCTTTTTATTTTACAGTGAGGAAATGGATCACAGGGGACAGTGATTTGTTTATGATCAGGCAACCAATGTGCAAAAGATCCAATACTTGAAACCGTGTCTCTCCTACTCTAAAGTTTATAATATAATCATAAAGCAACACTATTCCCCATGTGGGTCCAGCAAATAAGGCCAGGTTTATATATTCAAGAATTGCTCCCACCAACATAAATTGCCACATTCACGTCTACTCTGAGAAGAATTTTCCTGGGTGTTACAATGTACGATTATGAATTGCAGCTTTCATATTTCAAGTAGAAATACTAAACAGGTGGAAAGTTTAAAAGACAAATATCTCCTCCTTCTTAATGTCCTTAGAAGCAATCAGAGTTCTTAAACTGTTGCAGTTTTTTGATAGCTTTGAAGTAAACTGAAGATCGAAGGAAGCAGCATGAAAGGCTAGAACTTGCACACCTTCGGAGAACTATTATTCATATAAAGAAAATTCCAGCTGTATACTTTGAAATATGGTTACAAATAAAGAAGAGGACAAGGACTTCAGTCCACAAAAAATCCTGTGAGTTTTGGATTTGCTTAGCCAGAGTTCACAATTACAAAATATGCCAATACCTTATAATAAATCCATATAAAATTGTGTATCTACATCATAAATACCCTAA
Organism: Neomonachus schauinslandi; assembly: GCF_002201575.2. Classification (NCBI taxonomy): domain Eukaryota; kingdom Metazoa; phylum Chordata; class Mammalia; order Carnivora; family Phocidae; genus Neomonachus; species Neomonachus schauinslandi. The sequence goes on along the minus strand of NC_058404.1, from coordinate 66,774,967 downwards.
ACTTTTGCCCCATTAATTCTGCTTCTCTGGTTAAATCTTATCCAATATCTATGCCAAACTTTTTCTTACTCAGTTGAGGCTCCCTGGTTAGAGCAAGCAAATTATAAAAATAGTTTGGTGCCTACAGAGTCTAGATAGTTTTTAATTGTGTGGTGGATGGTGGGATTCCTTCCTTAAGTTCATAGACAGCACCTCAGCCAAACTACTTGCAGATGTTATTTTCCTTTTCAAATGTGTGATTTCCATAAGTTTATAAGATATTCTTCTTTAATGGCAAAAACATAAAATTGATTTTTGTGTTCCAAATAACCATGAAAATGTCATGCTGAATGATATGTTGGCATATTCGATGAGAAAGAACAAAATAGAGGTAGGTATTTTGCAAATGCCAGTGGTGGTGGTATTATTTTTAGTTATACCCATTTATACCCATTAAAAAATAATTTGACATTGCTTGTGAAGGTAAACCAAAATAGAAGTTAAATCCAAGTTGTAAGGAATGATTTAACATGATTACAATATTCTGAAAATACATTGATCAATAATATAAAAATGTAAAAAAATTGTTACTTCTATATTTCTCTTATCTTAAAATTAATCCAGTTATCCACATTTTTATTTTTTGGTTTTAAAGCAAGTGTAATCTCTTTGATAATTAGGAGTATGCAGAAAATAAACTGAACTTGTTATTTTCATGTGTGATTTATTATATTTTCATTAAACAAAAATTTTAAGTCAAAGACCCTAGAGAAATCCAATGATTTGACTACTATTTTTTAATAATGTTATCATAAAATGACAACCGGAAGCTTCTAGGTCATTTGTATCATATCAAATTTCAAGAATAATCAATGACACAAGACAACCTCTTGTTGATGGCATTCTTGCTTAAAATTATTGAAAGATCACATTCATGACTTAATTCAAATACAAAAATCACTTTTAGTACTCAACATAAATATAAACTATGCATATTACTGTTTGATTTCCACTGGTTACTTTTATTTTAGTGCATGATAACAGGAAAATTGTGTATCATACAATACTCTGACTCTATATAAGGGTTTTGACATGCTTAATATATTATTCTTAAGGAGTTAATGGGTTAGCATAAAATGAAACCTCTAGAACCAGCTTTGTCACTGTGATGTTCACATTCGATCAGTTGTTAAATATTTGAATATCATATTAATTTCTTTATCAGCACTCTTTTCTATTAGCCAGTATGCAAACACAGAGATGTTTCATATTTAAATGCATCACCCAAAGACTATCCTATTTATATTCTAGCTCCTCGCATTTGTCTTCCTAGCGGGATTTTGTATGATTTCTCTGGGGCACCTTTAATGACACTATACTAGGAGGAATTTGACTGGTCCCTTAGAATCATTTAGATAAAATTTAGAGACTAGTGAATGGGAGTAGACTTGCTGAGGAATGAACAAGAAAACTATAAAATTTATATACATACACTCTCTCCTAAAGTAAGCAACTCAAACATAAGGAGGTAAATTGTTCATGTAACAATGGTCCTTGGATAAGCTTCCTTATTTCAAACAAAGCAAGAGCAAAACCATCTCTAGCCTCCAAAGAATTTATGATTACATGACACTGGTGTCAAAATAACCCAGTGTTGATAGGCCCAATAGCCAAAGTAGTTCCTCTGTGGCATCATATCCTGTTCATAGAGAGAAAATTCGTGGTTATATTCCCAAACTTCAACTCTTCCCTGGATACAGGGAATCAGGTCAAGAATATGGAAAATGTTTCCTTCAACCCATTAGTCCTTGCCTTTAAGAATCCAGTGGATGAGGTATCTAATTTATTTTAGTTATCCAAGTCTAGCTAAATACTTTAGGTTTGCAATTACAAACCTAAAAAAAAAGTTGAGTTCCATGAAACTTGGAGTATTGAGCACTGTATCTTTGTAGTGTGCTCCCACTTGCTTGTCGTATTCCTCACAGGTATGCTCCCCAAGAACTTATCAGTAGCTTTCTCTATGGGAGAAACACGTGGAAGCCTATGGGTGTGAAAGAACATATAAAGAAGCTGGAGGGGCTGAGGAAAGTTTCTGGAATGATCCTTAATGTGGTATAATCTCCTTGGGAACCTGCCAATAGCTAATTCTCTGGGACAGAGATTGCAGAAAAACCAGAGAACTGAGGCTAAAACTGAAAGTAGAGTTAGAAGTTTTATAAGGATGAACATGTTGTTGGTATAGTAGCAGATAGTCTTTAGAAGTAACTAGCTAGGAGATTGGAATGAGTAGTCACTAGAGAGGACTGCCTCTTAAAGATCAAAATTGTTAATTCTCATTCCTAATATCTACCATACAATGTTCCTTGGGGTGGAGGGTAACTGCTGTTCTATTGGCTCAGTGTGAATGTGCCAAAACAGCAACTGGAATTTCTTGTTATGATCTTTGCTGAAGGCTAACAAAAATGCTAGTAAAAAATTCCACCAAAGAAAGGCAACCAATATTCAGGTCCTCTACCCTGACAAAACTGAAAGTCTAAGAGTTTGGGAGGGTGGAGAATCTTGAGGAATAGTGTATTTCTGCTTCTCTGTTTTCAGAACTTCTTTGAATAAAGTAGGTAGATGGATGGTTTCCATTGCCTAGAGGAAGGATAGAGGAATGGACAGAACTTAGACACTGATTTCATTTTAGGTGGCTCCAAAGCTACTCTCTTGTGTTTTCAGAGATCACATATGGTGACAGAATGCTGTGTTCTGGGTATGAAAGAAGGTTAATAGTCAACGAGGAATAAAAGCCCCATGGATTAGTCAAGCACTGCCAACCCCAGGAAGTGGATAGTAGGTATAATCTCTCTCTCTCTTTTCTTATTCTTAATTCAATTAATTATATCTCCTGATAGAAGGACTTGTATTTGATTATTCTTTAAGATTAGGGGTTGACTGGGAAAAGATAAAGTTTTCTGTAAGATTAATGACCATCACAATTCTCTTTGTATTGTGCAGTAATGTCAGCTTGTTCTATTACCAGGCACTATGAGAATCTGTAAAGAATCTCAGCATCCTTCTAGATTTTCCAATGATATCTGCGCAACTACTGAGCAGCTGGTACCCAAGTTCAGACTATCATTTTACCATTTTTAAGAACACTCAAATATTTTCTGTATAAAAACTGTCTAGAACATCTTTTAGAAAAAAATTTCTTTCCTAGAGCACAATGTTATTTCTAGTAGTCTGGCCCAAACATTCTTCTCCAAAAGATGCCAAGAGAGCAGGAACAATTTTTTTTTTCAATTTGTCAGTAACTTTATTCTTATAATTCTAATTGCTAAATATGATACCTGATGGTGTTTGTCTGAGCCCTTCCCTCAGCATGTGGTAATAAATTCTTCACGTAAAATCCACCAAAATCGCAATCATTTCTTTTCATCTTTTTTAACACACTTCTAGACACTGAAGAGTAGGAATGTGGAGGAGAATTATGACACAGTTTTTGTCATGTACTTTGACTTAAGCAAAGTGATATATATTTTCTGGACCGAGGAGTAAAATGTGTTACATATTAACACATTTTGTGGCCTCAAATCTTTAAACATCCACTACTATGGACCTTACAAATTCTCACATAGTGAATTTTTATGTTCTAAACTAGCTCATATGTAAACAATTGCAAAACTATTTCCTAACCATAGTAGTATGTGTACATACCAATTCATGTAATTCATGGGACATCATGTAATAAAAGTTACCCAAATGTTTTGGGTTTTTTCATTTGTTTTGTTTTGTTTTTTGTTTTTCTAAGTAGGCTCCACACCCAGTGTGCGCCTGGAACTCAGGACCCTGAGCTCAAAATTTGCATGCTCCACAGACTTCCAGGTAGGCACTTCTACCCAAATTTCTAATAATAATACTGGCAACTTCATCATGATTTTCTTTCTTTTTTTTTAAGATTTTATTTATTTATTTGTCAGAAAGAGAGAGAGAGAGAGAACACAAACAGGGGGAGCGGCAGGCAGAGGGAGAAGCAGGCTCCCTGCCCAGCAAGGAGCCCGATGTGGGACTCGACCCCAGGACCCTGGGATCATGACCTGAGCCGAAGGCAGACGCTTAATCGACTGAGCCACCCAGGTGTCCCCCATCATGATTTTCATAGCAGCTTCCCAAATCCTAGAATTTATGGTATTGACTGACAAAGCAAGGCAGAAAACTAAAATTATCTTAAATATTGACCTTATTTCATCATCCAAAAAGAAGTCCAAATTCTTAAGTGAATTTATGTTCTTGAAGTTGTGGGGGAAAATAACAAGTGTGCTATTTTATGAGGGAGATACTTTAGATTTCTGAATTATTGAAAAGCAAATGATTAATCAATAAGTTGGTATTACACTTAAGTTCTAAAATCTCAGATAAATGCCCAGAAAGAAACCTAATAAATTTGAGGGGACAAATGTCTAAACCTCTACTCTGAATTACTAAAGAAGCATACAGAAAAGAATTAAAATGGAATTATATACTTTGCCTGTATCTATGAAAGATTAGTAAAAGGTATATCTAACTCAAAATCCATGTCAAAGTTTTTCAAAATTTGCCCTTTTCTACCTTTTTGACACATATCTTCTGAAACTTCTCATCTATCTTAATCTCAACTCACTAATATCAATCTTGTTTCACAAGAGTGTTTTTCTGCTTTGTGCCTTTCTCCTTGAACCTTTTAAGTTGAGCAACCTAACCTCCTTTCCATTGATTACAAATACATTTCTTATTCAGAATACCAAGTAGCGATGAAAAATCACTGAAGACTGATATAGTGAGTCTAGAGGTCAGAAATAAGAGGTACAACTCTCAATATTTGCATGCAATTCTTTTTCAGTTCCCACATATATTTGCCACCTGACAACTGTCTGATATGAATGAGAAGTTTCAGAAAATAAAAGCCTAAGAAGTTAGGGATCATGTGGAAAACCAGCATAGCAATAATCTCTCTATATTTTCTTGTTTCTGCTATGTATTACAGGAATGTCCATGACTGTTCTGGGAGAGATATTTATTTTCCTTCCACAAATGAGACTCAGAAAGTACTATGGTTTTTATTATCCACAATGCTATTCCTCATAAAGTGTTACCTTGAAAATTGAGAAGCTTCTTTTCTTTTCACATGTACTCCATAAAGTGCAAAATGCAAGATGCCATAGCTAGAAGTTTGCAGTTTTAAGATAATTTTTTTATTAATTAAAATAAACAAAGTGGATTTAAGATATTTGGAGAGAAAACATTTCCACACTGCTTGCCAAGATTCAGGCTATAGCCGCCTCGAAGTGTGTCTATTATCTGCCCTTGGGTTTAATGGCATGTGTGGAGTCAAGAAAGTTCATGTTCACAAACATGGTTTCCACTGATATCCATGAATGATGCTGGGATTTAAAATGTGTATTTAGGGGTGCCAGGGTGGCTCAGCAGGTTAAGCATCTGACTCTTGATTTCAGCCCAGGTCATGATCTCAGGGTTGTGAAATTGAGCCCCGCATGGGGCACTGTGCTAGGCATGGAGTTTGCTTAAGATTCTTTCTCTCCCTCTCTCTTCCCCCACCTGTTCTCTCTCTCTCTCTAAAAATAATAATAATAAATAAAAAAAAATAAAATGTGTATTTAGATAACTGTAATGCTAAGTGTATTGTTGAAACCACTAAGATGCATGGGAAAATTGGAGATTCATTCTTAATACGATATTGGGTCTGTTTGCATTTACCTTTTGTGTGACCTTAAAGTCATCCTTTTTGGAAGTTCCCCAGGAAATTTGGAATTCATAGTGTTTGTCATCACTCACTCCATTCCTCAGAAAAAAGACTTGACTACACACATGTATTTTATGTCTGCTTAAAATGATGTTAAACTGTTGTAATGTGGTTACCAACGCAAAGATTTCAGTATTTTATGAAATCTCAAAATACTCTCTTAACTTATCATATACCAGTTATTATAATTGTCAATTTCCTCCATGCTTACTCATACCATTCATATCATGTATATATCATTTTTACCTTACATAAGAAAAACAATTTGTGACAGATAAAGTAAAGGTCTTATTGAAGCCTTTTCTTAACTTCTTGTCTGTTTCCCTTGTCAACAGTCACTAAAACCAGTATTGAAAAATGGTTTTCATCATGGCATGCTGTATTATTCATCCATGACACACTCTTCTGATCATGTTATATACAGTGTTTTACTCTCTAAGCCCTTTGATCATATTATCTAAATTCAAGGTTGCCACCAACATTATACCATTCACTACAAACGTTTTTATGCTTTATGTCCAAAAAGAACAGTAAAGTTTATTTTTTTTATTTTTTTATTTTTTTAAAGATTTTATTTATTTATTTGACAGAGAGAGAGATAGCGAGAGCAGGAACACAAGCAGGGGGAGTGGGAGAGTGAGAAGCAGGCTTCCTGCCGAGCAGGGAGCCCGATGTGGGACTCGATCCCAGGACCCTGGGATCATGACCTGAGCCGAAGGCAGACGCTTAACGACTGAGCCACCCAGGCACCCAAGAACAGTAAAGTTTAAACATCCCAAAATTATTTAAATTTTAAACATAAGATAATCAAAGATTATTGGTAAACTATAAAAAGTAAATTCTATGATTGTAAATGATAAAAAAAAACTTTCCTGCATTTATATATAAATCAAGGTCAAGAAAGTTTAACATTGACATTCTGCAGAGGCCATGATTTTTGGCAAATGTCAAATTTACCTATGTCCAAAGCTAAAGAAAAGTATTTTAGCATAGATGCACAAGGATAGAATTTCTAAATATATGGTTACAGTTTGCCTTTTGATTAGCTGTTTGGGTGCAAATAGGATTCCTTTTATAGAGAAGAGAAAAGATCTAAATACTATTATTCTTAGAATTCTCATTATTTTAATTACAGAAACCATGGTACTCTCTCCCCAAGGTTAATTTGCTTTAGAATTTTGCAGCTCAATCCTTTATTATACGTTGCTCCAATTTCCCTGGAGTGGAAATGATACTAATCAAAGAAGGGATGAAGAAAGAAATTTATAGTTATAATTAATTAAATACTTAAGTATACATATTGGAGCTTATAGAAAAAAAGGTATAATATAAAACTTTTAGGTATTTGAGCTAGTTTGAATGAAAACCTGATTGAATATATGTGCACATTTTCTTAATAATTTTCCTGAAGTGAAATAGTTATGCAAACTTATCCTTACTGAGACTTAGCTAGCCCTTTACTTATCTCTAAATGAGTCCATCATGTCTGACCCACAGATATTATCTCACAGACATTCATTTTATTTAAGTTCCCAATTTCAGCTCATTCCCACTTGACCCCCACTCAATATTGTTATTAATAATATAGATTATTATTAATAATAATATAGGTTGCTTCATACCTAATAGAAAAAGCTGAGTTTTTCACATATCCTGATCTCATCTCAGTATAACAATAAATATAAATATAAATATTCCATTTGTAAAATCATAAATGGTCTCAGGTTATCAACCTTTAACACATCAGAGGCTTTAGTTGTATGAAAATGCACTTTGTTTCTCAGATGTTTAAGCTCTTGCAAAAGGTTCCTTTCTTTATATCTTAAAATATTCTCAAGTTGCTAATATTTTTAAAAATGATTAAAGTATCCTTTCAGGGCTAGTTAATCTCTCATTTAAATTCCTTGAAATGAGTTTTAATTAGAACCTCCATGTGCTCCCTATTTTCATTTTCTTCTGTTTGGCTTCCACTCTTATACTACTCTAGTCAAAGGTGGCCTGAAATTCACAAATAAAAACATTGGATGTCTCCAATCTTTTACACAATACTTCTCTTGCCTAATTCCTCTGAAGCATTTGGTATCACTGATCACTCATTACTTGTAAATTTCTCTTGCTTCCTCTTCAATGATATTTGCCCTCTTGGTACTCCTGTTATAGTTACAAACTTCTCTTCTGTATCATTGTCTCCTGCTTTCCTTTCAACTCTCTAGATCTTAGTGTCCTTAAAGCTTGAAAGCCTTGTGTTAGAAGTAATATTCAAACTTCTAATTAACCCTTTACAATTCTTTGTATACAAATTTTTATTAAATTTACTCTGATTACTTACTTAAAGGTTTATTTCTCCTTTACCTCCATGTGCTCAGAACTGAGAAATGTCCAAGTAACCAGATTGAAATGGCTCACTGAGTACTTAGGGATGATTCAAAATAATAAAATTAGATAAAAAACCACACACACGCACACACACACAAAACAAAACAAATGTTCAAGAAAAATATGCAAACTAGATTGGCAATGGGTTTCTTAACAGTAATATGGGTGCTAGAAATAAATAGCAGTAGCTTTTTTAACTTTATAGGCAAAATGATTTTCTATCAGAGATATATACTCAACCAAACTACCATTCATGTGCAAAAAGTTTTAAAAAGAATGGCAGATATGTAAGAATTTAGAAAATTTATCTTGTAATAGCCTTTGTTAAGGAGACAGTTGAGGGGCACCTGGGTGGCTCAACTGGGGCCTCGGACTCTTGATTCTGGTTTAGGTCATGATCTCAGGGTTCTGAGATTGAGCCCCACTTTGTGCTCCACATTCAGCAGGGAGTCTGCTTGAGATTCTCTCTCTCTCCCCTCCCTTTGCCTTCTCCCCACCCAGGCTCTCTCTCTGTCAAATAAATAAATCTTAAAAAAAAAAAAAAAGGATAGTTGAAGATAATATTTTGGCAAACTAAGACTTTAAATCAAGGAAGAAAAATTCTTAGAAACCAGGTAACAGTGGCTCTTAAACTGTTAGTAATTCCAGGGCAACAACCCGATTGCAGGTTGGGAGAGCCAAGTTTTACCATAAGAATGGAGACTGAAAGAGAATCTTTCAAAAGGACAGTAAATGAACTCAGTAAATGAGAAAGTTTGATTAAGTGAGCAGAAAATAAAATGAAGACTTGATAAAAGTAAGTCAAAAAAAAAGATTGTATAATGTCAGCGAAAAACAATAACAACATTATTACCCCATTACTAATACTTTTACTACTACTATTTTCAAAACAATCTATGAATGGAATAAGAGACAATTATGACCAAAATAGTTTATTTTTTTTCTGTTATTTATTTTAAAATATAGATCAACTTATGAAGAAAATACTAGAGGAATACTACCATAGGGTGCAAAAGTAAAAGTGTAGCTGACTAAAGGTAAGATGTGAAAGTGAGAATGAAGAATTTGAGAACTTATATGTTAATAATAGCCCTGTCTTATAAAGTGGAGACAACTGGCATTGCTATATAGTGATCTTTTTAAATTTTATTTTAGTTAGTTAATATACAGTGCAATATTGGTTTCTGGAGTAGAATTCAGTGATTCATCACTTATATACAACACCCAGTGCTCATCACAAGTGCCCTTTTTAATACACATCAACCATCTAGCCCATCCCCCACCCACTTCCCTCTCTCCATTTTTCTTTTCCCCCTTCTCATATATTCATCTGTTTTCTTTCTTAAATTCCACGTATGAGCGACATATGGTATTTTTCTTTCTCTGACGGACTTATTTCACTTAGCATAATATAGTCTAGCTTCATCCACGTTGCTGCAAATGGCAAGATTTCATTTTTTTGATGTCTGAGTGATAGTCCATTATATTGCTAATAGATATGTATATATATATATATATATATACACACACACATTATGTTGTTTATATATGTGTGTATATATATATATATATATATATATATATATATATATATAAATGGTAATATATGTATCACCTCTTCTTTATCCATTTATCAGTCTATGGACATTTGGGCTCTTTCCATAGTTTAGCTATTGATAATGCTGCTATAAACATCAGGGAGCATGTACACCTTCAAATCTGTATTTTTGTATCCTTTGGGTAAATACCTAGCAGTGCAATTGCTGTATCAAAAGGTAGTTCTATTTTTAACTTTTTGAAGAACCTCCATGCTGTTCTCCAGATTGGTTGAACCAGTTTGCATTTCCAACAGTGCAAGAGGATTCCCCTTTGTCTGCATCCTCGCCAACACCTGTTGTTTCTTGTGTTGTTAATTTTAACCATTCTGATCAGTGTGAGGTGATAACTCATCATGATTTTGATTTATATTTCCCTGATGATGAGTGACATTGAGCATCTTTTCATGTGCGTGTTAGTTCTCTGATGTCTTCTTTAGAAAAGTGTGTCTATTCACATCTTCTGTCCATTTCTTAATTGGATTATTTGTTTTTTGAGTGTTGATTTTGATAAGTTCTTTATAGAATGTGGATACTAACCCTTTATTAGATATGTCATTTGCACATATCCTCTCCCATTCTGTAGGCTGCCTTTAGTCTTGTTGATTGTTTCCTTCACTGTGCAGAAGCTTTTTATCTTGATGAAATCCCAATAGTTCATTTTTGCTTTGTTTCACTTGCTTCTGGAGACAGTGTAATAAGAAGTTGCTGAGGCTGAGGTCAAAAAGGTTGCTGCCTGTTTTCTCGTCTAGTATTTTGATGGTTTCCTGTCTCACATTTAGGTCTTTCATCCATTTTGAATTTATTCTTGGGTATGGTGTCAGAAAGTGGTCCAGTTTAATTCTTCTGCATGTTGCTGTCTAGGTTTCCCAACACCATTTATTAGAGAAACTGTCTTTTATCTATTGGATATTTTTTCCTGCTTTGTCAAAGATTAGTTGGTCATATAGTTGTGGGTCCATTTCTGGGTTTTCTAGTCTGCTCTCCTGATCTATGTGTCTGTTTTTGTGCCAGTATCATACTGTCTTGATCACTACAGCTTTGCAATACAGCCTGAAGTCTGGAATTGTGATGCCTCCCACTTTGCTTTTCTTTTTCAACATTCCTTTGGCTATTTGGGGTCTTTCCTAGTTCCATACAAATTTTAGAATTGTTTGTTCTAGCTCTGTGAAAAATGCTGGTGTAATTTTGTTAGGGATTGCATCGAATGTGCAGATTGCTTTGGGCAGTATAGACATTTTAACAATATTTTTTTCTTCCAATCCATGAATATAGAAGGTCTTTCCATTTCTTTGTGTCTTCTCCAATTTCTTTCATAAGTGTTCTATAGTTTTCAGCATACAGGTTTTTCACCTCTTTGATTAGGTTTATTCCTAGGTATTTTATGGTTTCTGGTACAATTGCAAATGGGATCAATTCCTTGATTTCTTTTTCTTCTGCTTCATTATTGGTGTATAGAAATGCAATAGATTTCTGAACATTGATTTTATATCCTGCAACTTTGCTGAATTCATGTATTAGTTCTGTAGTGGTCTTAACATAAATATTTAAGTACATGCTTCAGAATTAGAAATGCAAACAAAAGAATAATTAAGATAATATATTATATATAAAACACTTGTCAAAAATTAAAGTAGGATATATATTATTTAAATTTTATAGACCATATTATTAGTATTGATATGATAAATAATGTAAGCTTTTTAAAAGGAGCAAAATAGGGGCACCTGGGTGGCTCATTTTGTTGAGCATCTGGCTCTTGATTTTGGCTCAGGTCTTATTCTCAGGCTACATACAAAGCTGCATATAAGGTATGCTGGCTATTTAGCAAGTGGAATCTCTTCATCTATTTGGTAAGAAGGTTATAGACTAGGGACGCCTGGGTGGCTCAGTGGGTTAAGTGTTTGCCTTGGGCTCAGGTCATGATCCCAGGGTCCTGGGATCCAGTCCTGCAATGGGCTTCTTGCTCAGCGGGGAGCTGCCTTCTTTCTCTGCCTGCCACTCCCCCTGCTTGTTCTCTCTCTCTCTCCATCTCTGATAAATAAATAAATAAATAAATAAATAAATAAATAAATAAATAAATAAATAAAATCTTTAAAAAAAGTTTATAGAGTAAATAGGATTTGCCAAAATTTACATCTGTGTTGTCTGCCAAACATGCAGATAGAGGAGAGAAGTCTAGTTTTTATTTGAACAAGGTAACAATCTTTAGTTTCATATTTTCTGCAGTTTCATTGCAATCTTTATAGGAATCAAGATTATCTGAAACTTTGCTTTTTAAATCAAAGTTCCTAAAAGCTAGAAAGGGAATTTTTCTTTTTTGTTTCTTTTCTTTCTTTCCTTCCTTATTGCCTTTCTTCTTCATGCCCTCTCTCTCTTTCTTTCTTTTTTTTTCTTTCCTTCTTTCTTTCTTTCTTTTACCATGATTCAACACACTTGATAAACCTGAGAGAGTGTGGTTATAGGTAAGATCCTCAGAATTAACACTACGCTATAAATGTCAAAACATTTATTATTAAAATGTCCCCTTGCGTTTGTCCATAGGGCATTTTGTCGTGACCTCTGAATCAGGAAATGTAACTTTACTCAGTTTCTTAGATTAATCAAAGGAACACTATGATATTTATTTATTGGTTCCTGTAGTATGCCCAAGCTAATTCTGCAGTCACTATTTTCAACAGATGATTTGTGTCTTTTTGGGAGATGACAAATCTTTTGATTGATTTAGAAGTGATTATGTGTTTTATCCTGGATCTGTGAGTTTCTGTGTCCATATGTGCTTTCTTATGCTCTGCTCCACCAGGTCCAATAACAAATTCTGTTCTGCAGATTGTCCAATATGCTCCGTTGTGGTTTTTTACCTCCCTAATCCAGTTGTATATGTTCTCCCATCTGCCATTAATAAAGCACAGCTGTTTATTTCTTTTTTTCTTTTTTTTTGTTAATGTCTGAGTCATCCTAGTGTTGGTATGGTAATCATCCCTTTTCATTCTCTTAAACCTCAGAAAAAAATAGTCACAATGTACACAGTGTTAAAAATTAAGCTGGCATTACCATGATATAAAGCATTACAGCTAATCCATAGGCAAAGTAAAAGATAAAATATTAATGCTCACAACTACAACAACCTTCCATTGCACATATAGTTGCATAATTTGGAACGAGCAACAACTCTCATGATCCATAGACCACAGATCATGGTTTCCATGATCAGAAACCAGGATTAAAAAAAAAAAAAATAACAGGACTACAGAAGGTAGATAAAATGCCATTTTCATTTAACACTAAAAACAATGCTGCTTTTAGCCCCTATTTTTGGAGCAACTATATGGGTTCTATACTTTCCCCCAAATTTCCAAACCCATCATCAAAAAATAGAACTTTTCAGTTTTTTTAGTATATGTGCTGCCGAAGCGAGCACAAAAAATAGAATTTTTCAAATCTGGAGGAGGGGTTTTTCTAAGAACCCCTTTTAGCATGGAAACAAGAGAGACAAACCAGACATTTTTCACCAGAATAAAATAACCTGCAGTAACTTTTTTTTTGACAACACAACAGCACATGGAACAAAGACCTTGAATAGAAAGGTAAGTGAGGGGGGCGCCTGGGGGACTCAGTTGGTTATGGATGGACTCTTGATTTCGGCTCAGGTCCTGATCTCAGGGTCCTGCTATCCAGCCCTACATAGGGCTTTGCGCTCAGCAGGAGTCTGCTTGTCCTGTCCTTCCCCTGGCTCATTCTCTCTCTCTCTCTCTGTCTCTCTCAAATAAGTAGAATCTTAAAAAAAAATAAAATAAAAAATAAATTAAAAAAAGAAAAAGAAAGATAAGTGAGGCACTACAAAGAAAAAGAAACAGTATAAGCATATTGTTTGTCAGGGGCTTTAGCATAGGAATGTTTTCTGGGAAATGGAAATGTTAACATAACAAACAACAGCCAAAAAGATTAACCCCTCAATACACAAGACAATTTCTAAGGGTCCTTATGAGTAAAGTCACAAGAAAGGATTATAAACTATACATACATATGTATACATAGTGTATATGTATAACATATATATATATAGAGAGAGAGTGTGTGTGTGTTTGTATAACATATATATACACACAATTCACTTAACAGTAAAGAAAATTATTATACATACATATACCTATATATAATTTTCTTCTTCCTCCAGTATACCTATTTAAACCATAGGATATCACATTTGCCAAAAAATATATATTCCATATTTATAATTTGTGCTTCTGGGAGGCAGCAATTTTAAAATAAAAACTGGTAAAGGGAAAAGAAAGAAAAGATAAGAGAATAAAAGAAAACCATTCTGCAAATCAGTTTTGATTATATGGAAAAAAATGAAATAGAAAACAATGAAGATATAAGAATACTTGAATTGAGCAAGATAAAATCATTAAAAACCTTAATATCTACCAAAAATTGGCCAGAATTATTCTGATTATATAGTGGTTTTTATTGCTGTTTTTTGTTAGTTTTAACATGTCTTTTCATTTTACTAAATGCGACTTTGTTATAGCATTTTCCCTTAGGTATTCTTAGTAAAGTCTGATGTTTTGCAAATTTAAAAATATGTATTGTCACATAATTATGTTAATTTATATTCGAAGACTTCACACATATCTATTACAGTATCAAAACATGTTTCAAAATCTTAAAAGTGTAGTTGTAATCACCTTTTTCTTTACCATTAATATCACTTTTATTTAAAGAAATAAGTGCTAGCATTTTTATTTAGTACCTAAGAAAATGTTATTTTCACATTATTTTGTCTTTTCTATATAAAAACATTGTATTTTATTGGCTCCATTCATTCTATAGGAATTGCAAATATCATCAATAGTAATTTTCAAAAGACATACTAGTGACCATTTGAGAATTTCTAGTAGATTAATATATACTTTATGGTTTGAGCTGCATGGAATCTATGTAAGTTGTTACTGCCATGCAAGTTTTCACTACAACAGATTAGATATTTGCATTGTTTTTGAAATATTTCTGTTCTGTACCTAAGTCAGTAGTTAAAAGTTAAATTATATCTATAAACTTTCTGAATAAATTACTTTATATTGCAGCCACATTTTTAAGTATGTTATGTAAAGAAAGAAACCTAGTAGAGATTTATAAACAATGGCATTAAATTTATTTTAATAGTATTTATTTAACATTGTTTAATATCTTTTGTGAATATATCAAGTCTTACATTTTTTCTAACATAAATTACATAGTATTAGGAGAACTATGGGTGTTGCAACTGTGAATAATATAAACAGAACTAAATATTTTGATAGTTTATAGACAAATGTCATTGATTTATTGCTGAAAGAGCAAGAGAAACCTCACATGTTCTAAATTGGAGTCAGGTACTAAATGAAAGTGAAAACCTGGTCTTCATTTGAGATTGGTGGGAAAAAATAGCATGACAGAGGAGGAAATAGGAAGGAAAATGGAATTTGGGGCAATGATTACAGATAGGAAAGAAGTCCAAAGAGATCATGCATTGAATTGTGTATGCTAATCATACTGATCTGAATATTCAACACACATCCAATAATTTGCTCCAAATTACTGCCCAGACAATTTTGCCTCAAATGGATCATAATTTTTTTTTCTACTCAGTGTTTCTAATAAAGATCAAATCAACTTATTTATTCTTGTGCACTACCCTTTTGTTTCCTTATTTTTATAATCCCTGATATTGTATACAAGAAAAAAATATTTATAGACAATGATTGATTCAAAGATGCCATGGTTTTATTTTTTTAATTTTATTTTTTAATAAAAATTATATAAATTTAAGATGTACAACATGATGTTTTGATATAAGTCATCATGCTCTACATTAGAATAGCTGGTGTAGATATACTTAGACAAAATAGACTTTAAAACAAAGACTGTAATAAAAGACAAAGGTAGCACATAATGATAAGGGGTCAATTAAACAAGAGGCAATCCAACAAAAGGATATATATTTCTAAATGTTTATGCATCCAACATAGAAGTACCTAAATTTATAAAGCAACTATTAACAGACTTACTGTACTGCGGTCTATTTCTTTTAATGGAGAAGGTTTCCATATCTTGGCTATTGTGAATAATGGAGAAATAGATAGCAATACAATAGTAGTAGGGAATTTTAATATCCCCCTTGCATCAATAATAGATTATCCAGACAGGAAATCAGTAAGGAACATCAGCCTTACATAACACATTAGACCAGATGTACTTAACAGATATTTATAGAATATTCCATACAAAAGCAACAGAATACACACTGTTCTCAAGTGCACCTGGAATGTTTTCCAGTATACATCATGTGTTAGGCTACAAAACAAGTCAGTAAATTTAAGAGGACTGAAATCTTATCAAGCATCTTTTCTAACCACAAGGTTATGAAACTTGAAATTAATTACATGAAGAAAATTGGAAAATTCACAAATATGTGGACGTTAAACAACATGCTACTGACCAATAGGCTACTGAACTTTGACCAGTGGTTCAAAGAAGAAATTAAAAGAGAAATCATAATATACATTGAGACAAACACAAATGAAAGTGTAGCATGCCAAGATTTATGGGGTGCAGCAAAAGCAGTTCTTAAGAGGAAAGTTCATAGTGGTAAATACCTACTTCAAGAAACAAGAAGTCTCAAATAAACAACCCATCTTTATACCTCAAGAAACAGAAAAGAAGAACCTGAGAAAGTAAAAATCAAGGAGAGATTTACTACTAGTTATTAGCAAATAGAATCTCCCCACAACACAAGGAAATTGATAGGCAGCTAAAATTTGAATAACGTCTCTTAACCTGATTAATAGGAGTATAGGGCGGAGTGTAGTTCCTTCTAGTAAGAGATTTGGCAATTATTTCGTGTGACTACTTTAACTTGGCGAGATTTAGAAGCAAATCAATAAGAACCGTAACCTAAAGTTAGTAGAAGGAAGGAAATAACAAAGAATAGAGGAAAACTAAATGAAATAAAGATGTAGGGCGCCTGGGTGGCTCAGTTGGTTAAGCGACTGCCTTCGGCTCAGGTCATGATCCTGGAGTCCCAGGATCGGGTCCCGCATCGGGCTCCCTGCTCGGCGGGGAGTCTGCTCCCTCTGACCCTGCCCCCTCTCATGCTCTCTCTGTCTCTCTCTCTCTCATTCTCTCTCTCTCTCTCAAATAAATAAATAAAATCTTTAAAAAAAAGAAATAAAGATGTAAAAGTCAATAGAGAAGATCAATGAAACCAAGAGCTGATTCTTTAAATAAACAAAATTGACAGTCCTTTAGCTAGATTCACCAAGAAAAAAAGGATAGAGGACTCAATTCAATGTTAAGAAGATTCAATTCGGAGGACTCAGTTCAGAAGAGAGGAATTTATTCAATGGATGAAAGAATAAATAAATTAGGATATATAAATTTATATATACAATGGAATATTATTCAGCCATTAATAAAATTTTGACATTTGTCACAACATGGATGGACCTGCTAAGTGAAATAAGTCAGACAGAGAAAGATAAATACCATATCATCTCTCTTATATGTGGACTCTTTAAAAAAAAAAAGATAAGTTCATAGATACAGAGGTTGCCAGAGGCTGGGGATGGCAGGTAGGAGAAATGAATGAAGAGAGTCTAAATGTATAAACAAAAAAAACAGTTGGGTACAAGCTAATGATATTGGGCCATATCTATAAAATAGAATTCCATGGGACTATTTATGAAGATGGTATTTTTGATATAGACAGATGATGAAGTGAAAATAGCATTATTATAATACGATTCAATTTTGTATAATATGTATATACATTCACGTGCATAGAAAAAGTCCGAAAGGCTATACATCCAAATATTATCAGTTGTTATCTCTGAATGATAGAATTACGAGGGATTTATTTTAGGCAGAAGGAAATAGATTTCCAGGTTTATTGATCCTACTAACTGCAATTTTATTCTCTTTGACCAACATCTCCCCATTTCTTGTATCTCTTCTCCCGAGATAACCACAATTCTACTTTTTGTTTCTATGTATTGTTCACATTCTACATATAAGTGAGATCATACAATTTTTTCCCTGTGTCTGACTTATTTCACTTAGCATAGTGTCCTCCAGTTTTATCCATGTTGTTGCAAATGGCAGCATCTCTTGCTTTTTGATACTGAATTTTATACACACACACACACACACAAGTTCAGCTCTTTATCTATTCGTCTGTCAAGAGACACGTAGGTTTCCACATCTTGGCTATTGTGAATAATGCTGAAATAAACATGGGGGTGCAGTTATCTCTTTGAAGTACTCATTTCATTTCCTTTGTATACATACCTAGAAGAAGGAATGCTGGGTCTTATGGTAGTTCTATTTTTAGTGTTTTGAGAAACTTACATATTGTTTTCCATATAGCTGTATCAACTTATATTCCCATCAACAGCGTAGAGGGTTCCTTTTCCCCCTCACCTTTGTTAACATTCGTTAATTATTATTTTTTTAATGCTAGCTATCCTAACAGGTGTGAGGTGATATTTCATTGTGATCACACAACCCCAACACTCGGTTTCTTTCCCAAGAACATTGAGAGTCTTCGGGGCAAGCTACTTAAGAAGGGCACTCCATCCCTTTGTCAATATTTTCCCAGTCATGCTCCAGGGAGCGGTCATGGGTAGAGATCCTAGTCGTGATGCTAAGGAAAGTAAGCTTCTCAGATACGTCACAGTCTTTACTGGAACCTGAGAAAGTAAGAATCAAGTAGAGATTTAATACTAGTTATTAGCAAATAGAATCTCCCCACAACACACGGAAATTGATAGGCAGCTAAAATTTGAATAGCGTCTCTTAACCTGATTAATAGGAGCATAGGGAGGAGTATAGTCCCTTCTAGTAAGAGGTTTGGCAATTATTTCGTGTGACTACTTTAACTTGGAGAGATTTAGAATCAGATCAATAAGAACCATAATAAGTGTTTTAGGGAATTTACTTCAGAATAAACCATAAGCTTAAATTTTGAAAGCCAAGTCTCTGAGTTCACTTGCAGCTATGGAAGTCAAGTCCCATTAGACTCCTTGACCATGCACTATCTTTCCACAAACTGGGAGCTGACTCTGCAGTGAATATCAACACTAAAGAATGGGAGGGTACTGGAGGTGGGGTTAAAAGTCTGAAGATCCTGAGTGCAATGCTCAACGCCTAGGGTCTGAAAGGATAAATGCTTCTGGTGAAACGGTTCCTGTTAAGGCAATTTAGGGATAATCCCTGTGTAGTTTCTCAGGAATTCAGGGTGGAATTGAGCTCCAGTTGCTCACAGTTCCCACAGTGCTCATTTTTGTACGCTTTTATACTTTTCTCACTTTGCTGTCTCACTTTCCTCCTTTGGACTCCTTGGGATTACTTTGTCCTAAACATTCTGGACCCAAGTCCTCATCTTGAAGTCTACTTTCAGGGACTCCAAATTCTGCACTGGCAGAAAATAAGCTATGCAGCAGGATGACCACCCAATGCAGGATGGCCAGAGAAATTCCTCGCAGACAGCAAAGCAGTGCAGGACAGATGGGCTTACCAAGGAATTTACTTCTCTCTCAGGGCTGGGACTGTCTGCATTTTCTGACTAGCAGGACTTTTAGACTGCTGTGGACAACTGATTCATGTAGGTATTCCATTTAGGTAGAAAGTCCTGGCTGACTAACAAGACTCATATTCCCTTTCAGCTTTGGAAGCTAAGTATGTGGATGTCCAACTAAGGACAGCTGAAATTTCCCAGACTCATTTTCAACTAGGACTTCCCCTGTGATTAAGTTTTCTCTCATAAAGTGTGAGCATAAGTGATGGGTACAATGTCTAAGTCTGGCACAAGAAAATTTCACAGATTACTTCAAGCTCTTTCCACCTTTTGGCTTTCTGACATAGCTAATATCAGGTCCATGTTACAGGGCTACATATTAAAAATGACAGAGCATCTGAGTTTGTGAAAGCATAGACCCTCTGTCATGCAGCAGATGAAGCATGCTAGTGCTGAAAGCAAAATGTAAACTTAGCCGTTATACATTTGGGGAAATTTTATTAGAGCGAATTAACCCCTCATAACTATTGCAGCATTCTTCCTTTTTCCAAATGGGTATTTTAGTAGGCTAATTATATTTTTGCTCCATCATGGTACATTAGTTGTGGAAGAACAGATATGTTTATTTTTTAAGGTTATCAGGGGAAAAGTAGCCATAGCACTCTCTGAGAGAGAGTACCTACTGCACATCATCAAGAAATCCTAAAAAGTAAGCTGGATATGGTGCACATAGGGACATGAGGAGTTCAGTCTTGGAATGGGTGATAAAGTAGCTCTATTTGTGGGAAAAAATGGTATTCAGGAAAGCTATGGTGCATTTCTACCTATAGCCTAGCATCCCTTCTTATTTCCTTTCTTCAATTTTTTAAAAAATCCCTGAACTGTAGTTGGTAATGTGGACACTAAAACGGAGACTGCATTTCCTGGCCATTAGATGTGGCATTATGCTTAGCATGGGACCAATGAAACTGAAGGGGATAGATGTGTACATATCTTGTGCTTTCTCTTCCCTACTTCCATAGCCTGAGACCCAAAGCTAGAAGCCAAACAACATATTTAGGATGTCAGAACAAACTCACCATTTGGAAAAATGGGGAGACATAATGTAATTTCTATCATGTCTAGTTAAACTGGAAAGTAAACATAAAACTCAATTGAAATTACATTGCTTCAAATTAATTAATATGGACATGTTTTTTTTTTTAAAGATTTTATTTATTTATTTGAGACAGAGAGAATGAGAGAGCACATGAGAGGGGGGAGGGTCAGAGGGAGAAGCAGGCTCCCCGCCGAGCAGGGAGCCCGACGCGGGACTCGATCCCGGGACTCCAGGATCATGACCTGAGCTGAGGGCAGTCGCTTAACCGACTGAGCCACCCAGGCGCCCAATATGGACATGTTTAACTGCAAAAATACTGAAGAACAGATTGGTGGTTGCCAAGGGCAAGAGTGGGTGGGTGGAGGTGCAGGGTGGGGATTATGGGTGAAGGTAGCCAAAGGGTACAGAATTCTAGGTAGAAGATGAATGAGTCCTGGGGATGAAATATACAGCATGGTGACCACAGTGAACATATTGTATTGTATATTTGAAAGTTGCTAAGAGAATAGACTTTAAAATACACACCACACAAACACACTAAAATTATAACTATGTTAGGTGATGGTTGTGTTAACTTTATTGTTGTAATCATTACCTGTACACCCTAAACGTACACTACATTTTATGTCCATTATATCTCAGTAAAGCTGGGGAAAAAAAGATTGGGATAAATAGATACGTAGTCAAGAATCTTCTGATGCTATTTGCCTACTTTAGAGGTTACCTCCACCTTCCATCCACCAACCACTTACTTTCATATAAAATGAAAGTTAGGTTTCCTCTTTATATTGTTAACACATTCCCCATCCTCCTTCCCAGATTTAATCTCTCTACTGAGGTTGTTTTATGTTCTTACCATGCATTAAAAATTTCAGTCAGCCAAAGCTGACCGAATAACAAAGCAGTTCATATAATTCTTATATCTGTTTAAACAGGTTTAGACTTACCTTTGAAGTTGGTGTACAGAAATACTTTGCTTGCGATATTCCTTTAAAGTATATTTTGCAGCTACTTCTTTATGTATGATTAATATTTTATATAAAATTATTTCCTATTTACATATGCAGTCAAATTATAAAAATACATTTACTGAATTCCGTAAAATCTTCTAAAATATTTCATAAAATGATTTATGTTTTCTTTATCTGTTGATCAAAACAATGGTGATGGTGTATTTTAAAAATTAATGAAATTAGAGAATATTTATATGAACACATAGCTATGCTAAATCTTTACTGAAAGAAAAATTGTACATGAATGAATATATTTAAGCCAAGAGCACCACAAAATAAATCAGCTAGAGTATGATTTTAGAACAGTTTTAAATGGTAAAGATATAACATTCATATGCCTGAATAAGGAGTAAGAATACTGTTTTAAAATAACCTATATGGTCTCGGGGCGCCTGGGTGGCTCAGCCGTTAAGCGTCTGCCTTCGGCTCAGGTCATGATCCCAGGGTCCTGGGATCAAGCCCCGCATCGGGCTCCCCGCTCTGCGGGAAGCCTGCTTCTCCCTCTCCCACTCCCTCTGCTTGTGTTCCCTCTCTTGCTGTGTCTCTGTCTGTCAAATAAATAAATAAAATCTTAAAAAATAAATAAATAAATAAAATAAAATAAAATAACCTATATGGTCTCAAAAGACTCTTAGAAGAACCTATAGAAAGAAAATTTGTAAGGTCAGTTCTTTTTTAAGGTTTTTTTTTTTTTTTTTTTTAAGATTTTATTTATCTATCTAAGCAGGGGGAGTGGGACGGGGAGAAGCAGGCTTCCCGCGGAGCAGGGAGCCCGATGCGGGGCTCGATCCCAGGACCCTGGGACCATGACCTGAGCCGAAGGCAGGCGTTTAACTAAACTGAGCCACCCGGGCGCCTCTTATTTTAAGTTTTTATTTAAATGCCAGTTAGTTGGGCGCCTGGGTGGCTCAGATGGTTAAGCGTCTGCCTTCGGCTCAGGTCATGATCCCAGGGTCCTGGGATCGAGTCCCGCATCAGGCTCCCTGCTCAGCAGGAAGTCTGCCTCTGCCATTCCCTCTGCTTGTGCTCTTCTATCTCTCTGTCAAATAAATAAATAAAATCTTAAAAAAAATAAATTCCAGTTAGTTAACATACAGTGTAATATTAGTTTTAGGTATACAATATAGTGATTCAACACTTCCATACAACAGCTGGTGCTCACAGCAAGTGAGACCAGTTCTTTTTATTTATGTATTTTTATAAAGTACAATTGACACACAATGTTGCATTAGTTTCAGATGTAAGACATCGTGATTTAGCTTCTCTATACATTATGCTGTGCTCACAGGAAGTATAGTTACCATCCGGTATCATACAGCGCTAATACAATAGCACTGACTATGTCCCCTATGCTGTGCCATTTAGTCCCATAACTTATTCATTCCATAACTGGGAGACGGTACCTCTCACATCCCTTCCCCCATTTTGCCCATCACCTCATGTTCTCTGTGTTTATAAGTCTGTTTCTGCTTTTTGTTTGTTTATTCATTTTTTTTTCTGATTCCACATGTGAGGGGAATCATGTTATTTGTCTTTCTCAGTCTGACTTAATTCACTTATCAAAATATCCTCTAGAGGGCGCCTGGGTGGCTCAGTTGGTTAAGCGACTGCCTTCGGCTCAGGTCATGATCTTGGAGTCCCCCAATAGAGTCCCGCATCGGGTTCTCTGCTCGGCAGGGAGTCTGCTTCTCCCTCTGACCCTCCTCCCTCTCATGCTCTCTGTCTCTCATTCTCTCTCTCTCAAATAAATAAATAAAATCTTTAAAAAAATATATATATATCCTCTAGGTCCATCCATGTTGTCTCATCTATAAGTCCAGTGTTTTAGTTGACAGAAAAATTAACTGAAACTTCTACGTGACAGCAGGACTTACTTTACATATTTTAATTGCAGAGCTTAATAAATAAAAGGAAAAATTTTTTTTTTTTTTAATAAATATTTCTTTCTTTTTTTTTTTTTTTAAAGATTTTATTTATTTATTTGAGACAGAGAGAATGAGAGACAGAGAGCACGAGAGGGAGGAGGGTCAGAGGGAGAAGCAGACTCCCCGCTGAGCAGGGAGCCCGATGTGGGACTCGATCCCGGGACTCCAGGATCATGACCTGAGCCGAAGGCAGTCGCCCAACCAACTGAGCCACCCAGGCGCCCAGGAAAAATTATTTTTATCCCTCAAACATTTGTGTTCATAACTAAAAAAAAAAACATTCATTAGAATAAAGTATTTAATAATCACTACTGATATAATGACTACAAAGTGTGAACACTCAGTAGTTATAATTATACAAAAATAATTTATTTCCCCCATTACAATAATTCCACATAAGCAGGAAATACCTGGCATATCACTGTCAACTACATCGTTGTATGTCAGAGTGAGTATACAAAGAATGCCCATTTTAATTGGACATATTACTTTAATCCTTTGTTTACAGCAGTATACAAGTAAGAATTTTGTGGAATTGCCACAAAGAAAATTAAATTTAAATTAGGCTTTTAGATTCATCTACATTGTGACCTTGGCCAATTTATTGCATCTATGAGACTAAGTTTTGTTTAATGTAAAATGTAAGGAAACAATCTGTAACATGCAGCATTTATGTTGAAATCTTTATTATCTGTCATGCACAATGCTAGATGCTAAGGAGATATAATTGAAAAAGATAGATCCTGGCTTAAAGGATATTATTTCCCAGAGAGAAAAGGAAACAAACATATCAACGACTGCAAGAGAGTGTGATGTGTGCAAGGTGATAAAGGTCACACTGTGTACTCTGTATTCAGGAAGGGAGAGAAGATCTGCCATCAGACTGGGTCAAGGTGAATCACTGCAGAATGTGCTTTGAAAGATAGATTGGAAGTGGTTGGATGAAGAAGGGAAGACGTATGCTTCAGGTAGAGAAAAGAGTACATGTAATGTCAGTGAGACGTAAAAGGGCATGGGACATTTTTTGAATGAATAGCGAGAAAAGAACCAAGAATGGAGGATGGGAAATGAGTCACTAGGAGACGGAACCAGGCAAATTATAAAAAGCTTTATGTTTTAAGCCAGGCACTTAAAATTTATGACAATGTACTGCTATTGAAATATTAAAGTACGTTTGTATCTTAGAGAAATTATTTTGATAGTAATGTGGATGGTTGAAGGTTTGTGAAAACACAAGCAAGCAGTGCAATTGGGAATCAAATCTGTATATTTAGACAATAATAGTGAGGAGAATAACAGAACTTGGGACCATGGAAAAAGAGAGAAGATGGACGCCTGGGTGGCTCAGTTGGTTAAGCGACTGCCTTCAGCTCAGGTCATGATCCTGGAGTCCCGGGATCGAGTCCCGCATCGAGCTCCCTGCTTGGCAGGGAGTCTGCTTCTCCCTCTGACCCTCCTCCCTCTCATGCTCTCTGTCTCTCATTCTCTCTCTCGCAAATAAATACAATCTAAAAAAAAAAAAGAGAGAGAGAAGATGAGGAATGCAAAATTAAATAAAGAAGAGAATTCACAGATTCTGGTAGTGATCAGGCATGCAACAGATGAAGGAATCAAGGTTTCTGAGTTTCTAACCTGGATGATTGCAGAGACAGGGCAATTCACAAGCATGACAAACACAGGGAGAGTGGACATTTGGAGGGAAAATCGTCTTCAGATTTCAATGTATTTACTTTAGCTTTTAGTGTGACATCTCGGTGGAGAATTAAAATGATTTTGGTTCCAAGGACAGAATCAGACATAGATTTGGAGTTATGGGAGTTTTGATTTATATGTGCTAATCAAAAAAATTGTCCAGATGAGGTTATTCAGGGTGACATTATAGAGAAAGTAGAGCTCTGGAAAGCAATGGAGGATATGACACAAGCAGAAATACTACCCAGGTTTTTGGTGATGAATAATTAAAAAAAAAAAAACTCGGTTTATATCACAGTAAATGCTAAAAATGTCCATAATCAGTCATATGTATAATTGGTATATATAATTATATATAATATATATTATTAAAATAGTATGGGGACGCCTGGGTGGCTCAGTCGTTAAGCGTCTGCCTTCGGCTCGGGTCATGATCCCAGGGTCCTGGGATCGAGCCCCGCATCGGGTTCCCTGCTCGGCGGAGAGCCTGCTTCTCCCTCTCCCACTTCCCCTGCTTGTGTTCCCTCTCTCGCTGTTGCTCTCTCTGTGTCAAATAAATAAAATCTTTAAAAAAAAATAAATAAAATAGTATGTATTACTTTGTAGTCTATGAATTACATAGTATGAGTATATATGCACACATGTGTGTATGTGTGTGTGTTTGACTATATATATAATGTATATCATACATATATGTGTAATCACTAGATTGCTACAGGCCTAGAATACAAAGTAACGCTAAAAGAAAATGTCTTGATTGGTCATAAATTTAAAAAAAAAACATAGTAAACTTTTAAACATTCACTTCATAATAAAATGTAGGAAATATTCATTTAAAAGCAAAATGTGTTTGGATAAATTATTTTACTTGCCATTTCACTTCTGTAGTTAGCTATAGATTTGCTCTATCTTTACTACCCAGCTTCTAAGTTATTTTGATTCATTCTCCCCTTAAGTGGAATCTTCCCTTTTTTCATTCCATTTCACCTACTCCAGATGTCTTTGAAATCTATATTGGCATAAATATCCAATCGATCAGAACAAGTATTGGGCCAGATCTGATCTCAATTCACAGAAGATAAAGATTTGGCATAAATAGAATTTACCATTATATTCTTAGTTTGTATTTGACTTGTTTTTTATTTTTTTAAATTTAATTTAATTTTATTATGTTATGTTAGTCACCACACAATACATCATTAGCTTTTGATGTAGTGTTCCATGATTCATTGTTTGCGTATAACACCCAGTGCTCCATGCAGTACATGCCCTCCTTAATACCCATCATTGGGCTCACCCATTCCCCCACTCCCCTCACCTCTAAAACCCTCAGTTTGTTTCTCAGAATCCATAGTCTCTAATGGTTGTCTCCCCCTTCGATTCCCCCCCCTTCATTTTCCCCTTCCTTCTCCTAATGTCCTCCATGCTATTCCTTATGTTCCACAAATAAGTGAAACCATATGATAATTGACAAATCAAAAGTGTTTCCCAGATTTTAAAACATACAGTGAGAAATTTTCATTACATTTGCAGAATGAATAGAACAAGAGAAAATAGTATTACATCCATACCTTTTATGTATACTAAATGGAGATTTACCACATGATAAACAACAGATGATTATTTTGTGTATGTGTTACAATCTAATAGCTATAGACATCTGAGTACAGCTTCGGTGACTGCATGAGAAAGGCAGGCTGCTGAAATCTTCAATTAAGGAAAAGAACAGATCCTTCAGGTCATTTCTGGGAGAATAAAAAACTGCATTGCAATTAAAGTTTCCTCTGGGAGAAATAGCTCAAACTAATCCTATTTATAAATAACAAAAGGAACAATGATAGCAATTTATCATCAGTCAGTGCCAAGGAAGTACACCCAAGAAAGTGACCAGGGAGATTCAAGATAGCACTGGTATGTGTGGTGGATGCCTAAACCACAACAAAGAATGGCAAGCTCTTGGGACACTATGGTCTGCTTATATTTAGTTTCTTTACCTTAAAAAAAATCCCTTAATCCCTTTGATTTAGCAGAGATATGAAGTGCTTCTATAGATACTATATCACTATTCATCTCATGTAAGAAAGTGGTGTATTTAGAATTATTAAGTATTTTTATGATTACATTTCTTGTCCATTATTGGCTTATTATTTATACAACTTTAAAAAATTAAGATATTACCTTAGGATATGTAATATATATCTTTAACCATAATTTACCCTAAAATAGTATTATGTCTTTTCATACATAGTATAAGAACCTTACAATAGCAAACTCACAATTTCTACCTCCCGTCTTTTTTGGTACTAGTGATATATATTACATTTTTAGATATGCTGTAAACACCAATATATCACTACTGCTTTTTTTTTAAAGATTTTATTTATTTATTTGACAGCGAGACAACGAGAGAGGGAACACAAGCAGGGGGAGTGGAAGAGGGAGGAGCAGGCTTCCCCCCAAGCAGGGAGTCCAATGCAAGGCTCGATCCCAGGACCCTGGGATCATGACCTGAGCCGAAGGCAGACTCTTAACGACTGAGCCACCGAGGCATCCCACTACTACTTTTGATTTAGCAGTTAACTTTTAGAAAGATTAAACATTAAAAAAAAATTATTCCTACTTTGTTTTTTGCCACATCCAGCACTCTCCATGGCTTGTGTAGATGAACTCTCTATCATACTATCATTAATATGATGTAAGTTTACCATATTCCTTCTGCTTAAAGAACTTCTGTTAATTTTCTTATAGTAGAGGTTTGCCTGTAATGAATTCTTCCTGTTTTACTTTGGCTGATAAAGCTTGTTTTTCTCCTTTAATTTTGAAAGATAGAAAGAAAACACGGATGAAAATTTGAATAAAGAATCTAGGTTGGTAGATTTTCTTTTATTTTTTTTCAAAACTAAATGTTTCAGTTCACTCGCTTATCACATATCATTTTTAACAAGAAAACTGTAATTCTTGGGGCACCTGGGTGGCTCAGTCGTTAAGCGTCTGCCTTCGGCTCAGGTCATGATCCCAGGGTCTTGGGATCGAGCCCCGCATCCGGCTCCCTGCTCCACAGGAAGTCTGCTTCTCCCTCTCCCACTCCCCCTGCTTGTGTTCCTGCTCTCCCTATCTCTCTCTCTGTCAAATAAATAAATAAATAAAATCTTAAAAAAAAAAAAAAGAAAACTGTAATTCTTATATCTGTTCCTCCATATATGTCTTTTTTTTTTTTTTTCCTGGCTAGCTTCAGAATGTTTTTAATCTATCTCTTTCTCTCTTTCTCTCGTGTTGAATATGATATGTCTAGGAAATTTTAATTTTTCTCTTACTTTAAAAAAAATTAATAGACTGCTTGATGCTGTCTGAGCTTCTTGGAAATATGGTTAGTTATCTTTCACAATTTTTGTAAGAATTTCTGTCTTTATTTTTTCAGATATTTTTCTGCCCATTACTTTTCTACTCCTTCTGAAATTTCAGTTGCATGCGTGTTAAACCATTTGATATTGAGTAGCAGCAATATGTTCTATTATTTTCTTTTCTACTTTTTAAATATTTTTTCTCTTCCATTTTCTTTTCTATTTTCCTTTTTGTTTCAATTTAGGTAGTGTCGATAAGCATTTCTTCAATGCCACTTATTTTTCAAACTTATTCAAGTTCATTGATTAAGATTATGATATGAGGAATGTTGAAAGACTTCCAGGAAAAGAAATTGAAAAAAAAAAAAAAAAAAGCTGGGGACTAATCAATCTTTAAAGAGGCAAAGTTTGAAAATGCATAAAAGAGGGACCCCCGGGCTCAGTTGGTTAAGCTTCTGACTTGTGATTTCGGCTCCGTTCATGATCTCGGGGTCATGAGATCAAGCCCCAAATGGGGCTCTGCACTGGGTGTGGAGCCTGCTTGGGATTTTCTCTCTCCCTCTGCCCCTCCCCCCCAAAAAAAAGAATAAAAAAGAAAAAGAAAATGCATAAAAGATATGAACCCAAAGGAAACAGAACATATCCTGAACAGGATATAAAACTAAAGTGCATCCACATATATTGCAAAAATGTGTAGAGTGCCAAAGACTAATAGAACATCTTGAAAACACCAACAGAAAAAAGAGAGATAACATTCTATTAAAAGCAAAATAGGGGAAATGTAAAAATTATTAACAGCACCACCTTAACAACAGCAATAGTTATCTTGCCTTTTATCTCACTCACATAATATAGATTCTAAATCTTGAGAAAGAACATTTTTGACTTAAGAGTATTAAAGATGCAGAGATGGGGGCGCCTGGGTGGCTCAGTTGGTTAAGCGACTGCCTTCGGCTCAGGTCATGATCCTGGAGTCCCTGGATCGAGTCCCGCATCGGGCTCCCTGCTTGGCAGGGAGTCTGCTTCTCCCTCTGACCCTCCCCCCTCTCATGTGCTCTCTCTCATTCTCTCTCTCTCAAATAAATAAATAAAATCTTTAAAAAAAAAAAAAAAAGATGCAGAGATGAGAAAGCTAAATATCCAAAGAAACTTGTTTTTTCTCACAAATCAAATTTTCTCTGGAAATGTTGTATGGTATAATTTAAAAAAATGCCATTGGTAAATGAGTCGTAACATGATATGACAAAACCGGAGAAATCAGATGTAAATTTATATTTCTGAGTATGTTGCTGTTTCACATGATACATTTAGGGGATGCAACTTCTTGTGTAGTTTTAATTTTTATTATTTAAGTTTGGAAATGATGCCAATTTTTTTGTATTTTTTAATCAATGTGTTCTCTTCAGTGACATATATAGTGTGTATAACATATGCGCGCACACACACACACTGAATATACATATATACATTGATGTGGGTATCAATATACAATGATATGTAACATTTTACACATATAAGTACATAAATAATAGGGGGTGAAAAGCATAGCCTTTACACTAAGCAGCAAAATCTTAGTGCTGTGATATATAGAAATGGAGAAGAGTATTAAACCATATTTGAGAATTTTTAAAAACCCTAGATTTTTGGTTAGAAGGCATAAGTTTGAGTAGCTGTGTTGACGGAATATAAGTTGGTATATCCTGCCAAAACAAATCCTCTGGGCCTCTATCAAAGAGGGAAGTGGGATGATGGAGAATGTGGGAGAATGAGGTTGAATAGCTATTCTAGGACATTCTTCAGAGTCACCATGTCAAAAATGAACATGTTTCTTTTCCATTCAAACTTGCTTCTCCTTCTTTGTGACATATTTTACATGTCAAGACAACTATTTATTTAGCTAATCAAGCTAGGAGTTTATGTAACTCACTGTCCCTGACCCCTCACCTGCCTTGTTAAATCTGTTATCAATGTTGTTGTGTCTACCTGCGTCATAGATCTCAAAACTATTTTATTTTAATTTTTTCCTCTCTCTCTCTCCATTCCCATTCATGCTACTTTATTTAGATGTTCTGCCCTCTTTCAATTACCTATAAATATTTCTTCACAATTTTTCTTTCCACACACATCCCTTTTTTTAAAAAAAGATTTTATTTATTATTTATTTGAGAGAGAGTGTGTGTGTGAGAGAGGGAGAGAGAGAGAGGGGGGGAGCACGAGCAGGGGGAGGTAGAGGGAGAAGCAGACTCCCCACTAAGCAGGGAGCCCCAACGGGAGGCTAGATCCCAGGACCCTGAGATCATGATCTGAGCTGAAGGCAGACGCTTAACTAACTGAGCCACCGAGGAACTCCCTTTCCACACACATTGAATATTTATTATGCATTCAGGGTGAGTTTTCTAAATTAAAAATTTGACAATTTAACTCACCAGCATAAAATCTCTTATGGCTTTCTGCTATCTTTAAGATAGAATGAAAATCTGTGGTATATTTGGGCATTTCACTTCTTTTTAGATTGCTTTATTTACTGATATTCAAAGGTTTAATTTCTCTCATTTTGGAGTTTGTTCGATGTCCTAGAACTTTGGATTTTCTCACTGTGATTTTTATTTGCGGGTGCATATTTTGTTATTGTTAAATTTAAAATGAAGTTCCAAATATCATAGATAAAATTAATAGAGTAGAAAAGCACATAAGTGTTAATGTATGAATGTAGATAAATATCTGGCTGTTCCAAATCATGCATGTTCTGTAGAATACGTTTTCATGGCCATTAGAAGGGTGGTACTCTTTTTGGCCATACCTTATCCAACTATGCCTGAGGAGGTAGAGCAGCAGGTGGGAATTAAGACACCTAAAAGTAGAGATAGTATGCATAATGTTGAGGAAATGTGTTTCTGGAATAACATTTCCAGTGTCTGCCCACACCATTTATTAGTTATGTGAACCTCAGTACATTACTGAAATTTTCTGTTTATACCTCTTATAATTGAGACAATAGTCCCAACTTCATAAGGTTGTTTGAAGATTAAGTGAGTTAATACATGTAAAGCAATTAGGATGGTGCCTGAAGATAGTTAAGTGTTCAGTAAGTGTCAAGTTATTATAAACATTACTGTATTTTAAAATATTATACATAGCTAATTTGCCAATCAATTGTATGGGTAAAATAGATGCATTTTTAAGTCTTAAAATGACTCAAAACATTTCATCCCATAAATTTGTTGCACTAAGGATATGCACAGCAAATGAAGGGATGAACCAAGAAAAGAGAAAACTAGGATCCAAAAGAGTGGGGAACCAAACTAGAAAAGCAACACAGAATGGCAGCTGATTGGCTGAGAAAGTAAATAGCATACAGGAGCAGAAGAATAGAGAGTGAAAGGAGGGTGTTTTCAGCCAACAGAGAAGACGCGATAGGACTTCATTTATTGGAAAGTTTGGGGAAATAATTGGCTAATATATAGATATGTATTTCATAAAAAAATATAAATGATTAACTCTTTAAGAGTTTATAAGTAAGGACTTATTTCTAAAATATGTTACTTGGATCCACAATGAAAGGTTTCTCATAAATATAATGTCTTTCAAAACCTTTCAAAATAGGAGTCAAATGATAGCTTAAAGAAGTAAAAATATAAATATAACATTATTTTTTCTTTTTTTTAATTTTATTTTTTTATGTTATGTTAGTCACCATACAATACATCATTAGTTTTTGATGTAGTGATCCACGATTCATTGTTTTCATATAACACCCAGTGCTCCATGCAGTATGTGCCCTCCTTAATACCCATCACCGGGCTAGCCCATCCTCCCACCCCCCTCAGTTTGTTTCTTAGAGTCCATAATCTCATGGTTCCTCTCTCCCTCCGATTTCCCCTCCTTCATTTTTCCCTTCCTTCTCCTAATGTCCTCCATGTGATTTCCCCTCAAGGACATTAGGAGAAGGAAGGGATAAATGTAACATTATTTAAATTTTTTGAGCAACCAATAAAGAAATTAAAATAAGGATTAAATACGGTAGGAAGATGGTTGGGAGGAGGAAAGGTGCAAGATGATACAGATGAACTAAGTTTTCATCTTTTATAACATAAATTAATAGCTAATATCTAAAATTGATAAACCAAGCACATACAAGAAAGCATATTAATTTGATATATAGTGGTAACTAACAGAAGACTAACCTAAAAGAATCAAGGGAAGTTACAATAATAGGAATTGGAAGATGATAGCAGCAGGGGATAGCTGCTTTTTGTTAAAACCATTCTATTTTTCTTTTAAAAATCATCAATATATTATATATAAAATAATAAGAAAGCAGATGACCTACTAAATAAAAAATTTTACACTAATGAAAATATATTTATTCACACCAGAAATCAAATAAAGCTTAGATTTTTAAAGTTAAATTGGGATTAAGTTATGATATAAATAAGAGCCTGGAAGGGATAAGACGGGCATCTCCATATGTTGCTAGTGAAAATATGAGCCACACACTCATTTTTGTAAAAAATAAGCATTAAATGTCAAATAATCTTAAATGACCTCTTCTGAAAATCTATTCCAACAAAATACATGTCTATGTTTAGATTAAAATAGAGAACAAATACTAACAATTGAATTTTCATTATATATAGCACCTGCAATTTTGAAATTTGTGTCTTGATTTCAAAATTATAAATACACAGATGAATTATGCAGTCAAGGAATTCAGATTACACATTTGGAAAATTAAATATAATAATAAATTGGTTTTAAATAAACAGAAAGCCAAATTAATTCTTTGTCAAATATCCATATCATTAACTTTTCTTTCTTCATAATATTAGTAACAAAATAAATAAAACTGTATGATTATTCACTCATATTTCTTGTGTAAAGAAAATCATTTTGGTAGGTGATGTATTTTCAAGATACATTCAAGCCACAGAAAATAGTTAAGATACTCTTTTTAAGTATGTGGCACACATCGGATCACAAGGAAAGAAAATTAGTTATTCTGTTCTCTCTACTGAATTTTCAGAATCTTGTAAAGTATCTTCTTTAGCAGGTGTTCATTAAATACTTGTTAAATCAATGGATTACTTAATGAACAACTTAGAACCATTTTTTTTTTCCCATTTTACATCGGGAAGAATGTTTTCCCAGCCAGTGAAACAAGGAGACAGTTGTTCAATGCACACTATACCACAGCTGCCAAATCCTAAGTGGGGGACATCTAGTTCACCTACCGTATTTCCATGTGGCTGGCTTTCATTAGCTATTAATATATTAGAAACTGAGGCAGCCATGAAAATGTTAGCCTCCAAGAATTTACTGAACTCTGGGTTAGGTAGGTGACACTTCCACAGTCCACGGGCTAGGTAGGGAATCTGAGCAAATTACACTTACATCTATAATTTGTAAATAACCATATGTAGATCTCAAACTGGTTTTAGTTTAAAGGTGACAGAAATTTTCCTAATCTTCAAGATTAATGGTCTAATAATTTAACACTTCCATTTTAATTTTTACCATTTCAATTGTAATAAACACAACAAATGTATTTATTGGGGTTTCTGCACATTCGATTAAGATATTAGCAACTTTGTGAAACTGTATTATGTTGAGATCAGAAATTTAGAGAAGTAGGCTCTGGAAAATGGAACAAGGGAAATACTGAAACTGTGTAACTTAGGTAGGCTTTGATTGTGAATTGAAGAAAATACCAAAATGTTTTTATGATAATCAGTTTTATTTATTTATAGTCACATATTGCATATTTATAAAAATCTCCATCTAAAATTAGTTAGCATATAAAAATAAATGTAGTTGATGTATTTGGTATACATAGAATACTGAGTTTCATATATATATTAGTAAAGTTATAATGTCAGAACTTTACATTTATCAGAAGACTCTTTTCACACCCTCTTGATTTTTTATCTCTTTTCTTTTTCCAAGAGAGTTAATAAAAAGCAAGAGAAAATTCAGAGCCAGATATATCACAGCAGCAGAGAAAAAGCAAGCAGCTGGTACATAAACATGATTGTAGATTCATTAGATCATGAATATATATTCACACTTACCTGCCATTCCAAGGTGAGAAAAGTTTTAGTTATTGTCAGTGCTGTAGAGTTGCAATAGCTCACTGGACCCAAAACTGCTTGAAATATTATAAACAAGACATCCAAGGCATCCTTAAGGGGATAAGGGAAACAACAGAAGCTGCAGCCAAAAAAACAAAATAAATAAATAAAAAATAAAGCTATCCATATGGCTCTATGAAACTACTGCCAAAAAAAAAAAAAAAATCCCAGAAAATGTAATTGTCTTTATTATAGGGATTCATTACTATTCTAAATACTCTGAAAATAATTCTTTGTGTGGAAATAGTTTAAGAAAATACAACTCTTTATCTGGCTTACTATTAAACCCACACCCAGGGCCTATGCGTTATACATGCTAGCGATTGAAGAGGAAGAATAAACATGTTTAACTGATGACAACAAAAATGAATATATATTTGCCTAAAAGCCTACACTTTTTGGAAAAGTGGAAGAGAAGTGATCATTTAACATATGTACATACGTTTTTGTATGCTAAAAATAAAACATTCTGTTAAATTAGTAACTAAAGCAGGATACATAATACACATAGAAATTAATAGAGGACATTGTTTTGAATGAAAACATGAATTGATGGTATTTGCAAATAATGGCTTGAATACCCCCTAAATAAATTTATGTTTTAGAGTAAACTTCTTGGGAAATTATTTTTTTCTGACTTTCAACTGTTTAATAATGAACAAATCACAAAAATGTATGCAAGAATATTATTCTTTTTCATTACATTAGAGTTTGTTTCTAAACATCTGCATAACTAATATACATAACAATTTCCCAGTTCCTAGAAAATAAATAAAATACATGTAATATTGTTCGATGAAACTAGGCTCTGCCTATAAGTTTAAATGATAAAGCTGGTTTTAATTCAGCCAAATCCTAAAAGATTCCATTTTTTTCTTACCTATTTGTTTCAGCTCACTTCCACAGTCTCATTTCGTTCTTTATAACATGCAAAATAGATATAATCAGTCCTTATCTCTAAAGTTGATCCCTAGAAGTCTTACATTAAATTCCTTAAGAGAAATGTATTTTTTTTTTAATTTCAACATGTTTAAACTAGATTTTGCGATCCTAGAAACAAAAATTCAAATGAAACCAATGGTACTAAGAAATTCTAAGTGAGTAGAGAAATTATTCCAGTGAGGAAAATCACTTCAGATAACGCAAGCTTTAATGGATTTTTGTTGTTGTTGTTGACCTATAGGCAGCTCTGAATCCAAGATGTTTCAAAATCTACTTTTTTCATCTTTAGTGGACATATTGACTTTAATGTTTTGTTGCACAAAATGTTTAATTGAAATATGAAAACTAATGTTTTTTTTTTCAAAATAATGTAAACAGTTTGAATACTGGAGAGAAATTTATTTTTTGTAGCTAAATTCCCTTAAGTAGATTTAATTGTATTTTTCTTAAAAATATAACTAGGGTGCCTGGGTGGCTCAGTTGGTTGGGCGACCGCCTTTGGCTCAGGTCATGATCCTGGAGTCCCTGGATCGAGTCCTGCATAGGGCTCCCTGCTCAGCAGGGAGTCTGTTTCGCCCTCTGACCATTCCCCCTCTCATGTGCTCTCTCTCTCTCTCATTCGCTCTCTTTCAAATAAATAAATAAAATCTTTAAAAAATATATATAACTAAATACATTTTCTTAATTTTACTCATAAACTGTTATTTGGGATCACTTAGTTGCAAATTAACTTTGAATATTCAATAAGAAGTTTTGATTCATGCCAGTTTTGATGAATTACAATTGGTATCTTTGTGAATATTGTTTTTGGCTCATTCATCCAAAGAAGTTTATTATATCTGGGTCACATTTCACAGATAATATATTCCATCAAAACCTCTCCTTCTTCTAAGTTTTAAACTAATTCTAATTTTAGAGTATGTACTTTTGTACACTTTCCATTTTATTTTCTATTTATTTTTTCTCCAATTGTGAGTTTTATTTTTATCAGTCAATTTTGGTGGTTTCCAGACTTAAAATTGTGATACAGCAATCATTTTCTCATTTATAACAATTTTCTTGAAAGCAGCTTTAGAAAGTGTCTCTTTTTCTAAATTTCTTTCTAGCATTAGTTCATTAAGAATTGAAAATAACTGTTATGTAATAAATAATCCGTGAAAACTTAACGAGCATTGCCTTATTTTCTAAATTAATGGGTTAGTAATACATTTCTTAAATAATCCCTGACCAACTTGTGTATTGTGTCATAATTATTTGTGCTTTAGAAGTGATTGAAGGGATCATAATAATCTCAGTCATTCTTGTTTCAAAGCAATTATGTTGGGTCACATATTAGAATTGAAAATACCATTATCAGGGTGATTTGATAGATTCTTAGAATTCCAAGTTACATGCAATTCTGCTCTTAGGCATCTAGAGACAGAATTATTGGCAAAATGTTTCATGTTAGAGATACTATAATGAAGAAAACAATTATCTAATTTTAGGTGTTATCTTTATGTTACCGTACCCAAAGTTTGACGCAGTTTTCTGATTTTAAAATGAACCAAAGCCGACTATCAAGGAACCAAACAACTTCCAAGCTGTCCATTCATTAGCTAAAGGACTTTCTATAAAATTTGTGTTTCAACTAGCTACTCCATACCTCCTTATTTTGTTTTATTCTTGAGTTTAAATTTTGGCTTTTACTACTAATATTATATCATTTTATAGTAATATAACTCATTTTTATAGTAATACCTTTTTTGTTATTCATATAAAAATGCTATAGATGACCTTAAAAATATGACACCCCAGTAGAAATGGGCACGTCCAGCAGGCAGATCTTAGATTACAGTACCATTCTCCAATAAAAGCTACCAGAGCTTATTAGAGATAAGACCGAGTCTAGGATTTGGGATGGGGGATATACAAAATGAGCCTGGAGCATCTTACAATGCCAGAAAACAAGAAATAACTCAAAAACCAAACAAACGACAACAAGACACTGAAGAGAGAGAGTCAAAGGCGCACAAGGGACAAGTGAAAGAGCTCTCAATAATCAAGCTGTGAAAATTTGATCAAAAATTAAACAAAGCTGGGGAGCCTGAGTGGCTCAGTTGGTTAAGCATCCTACTCTTGATATCGGCTCAGGTCATGATTGCAGGGTCGTGGGATGGAGCCCTACATCATACTCCACACTCAGTGTGGAGTCTCCTGGAAATTCCTTTCTGTCTGCCCCTCTCCCTGCTTGTGTTCTAAATAAATAAATAAATAAATAAATAAATAAATAAATAAATAAATAAATAAATAAATAAATATCTTTTAAAAAATTAAATAAAGTAGCATCGGATTTTAACCTAAATTATAAAATCAATATCCCTGAGTCCATGCTGCTATAAATAACTGATTGAAAAATAAATAAATGAGTGAGGAAAGACAAATCTCTCATGCAGAAGAATTCAAAATAATTCATATAGCTACCTCACCCTCAAGGAAGTAAAACCTAACTCTCTACTCCTTAAGTGCAAGCTGTGCATCATGACTTTCTTCCAGAGAGGACAGTATGGAAAAAGTCAGGGGCAGAGGGAAGAGTAACTTTGCAGTGGAGAAACCTAACAAATACTACATCAGTTAGGTGATCAAAATCAACAGCAACAATTGTAAATTGTGTTGATAATATGTTTCCCCGATGATATGAGGAAAATGGCACTTTACCTTTTATCTTCCTCACAAAGCCTCTCAATCTCAGGATAGCTACGAGAAGAAAACATCAGAAAAACTCCAACAGAAATGACTTCTACATCTGATCAGCACTAAAACTGTCAAGGTCAGAAGATACAAGGAAAGTCTGAGAAACAGTCACATACGGGAGGATCCCAAGAAGATGTGACAATTAAATATGATGTATCTTGGATAAAATCCTAGAACAGTACAAAGACAGTAGATAAGAACCAAGGATGTCTGAGTGAACTATAGACCTTAATTAATGATAACATATCAATATTGGTTAAATGCTTATAACAAATGTAACATACTATTGTGTGACATTGATATTAGGGGAAACCGTACAGGGTATAATGAGAACGCTATCCTCTCTTCTCAAATTTTCTGTAAATCCAAAACTGTTAGAAAAACTAAAGTATATTAGAAATACTGTATATTACTACAGTTAAATATTGTTTCTACGCTACATATTTTACAATCACAACTTGAGATTCAAGTATTCAAGACACAACTAGACTCATGGCCTAATGCTCCATGCACTGAGATTAGTAGTTGTTTTTTAGGTACTATTATGCAATAAGATATTAACAGTGAAACAATCAGGTGCCCCAAATGTCTGTTCTTATTTTGTGAAGAGTACTTACACAGTGCTTGTGTACAAGTCATTTAATTTGAAGAGAATAAGTCTTCAAAGTCTTCCATAGGTTAACTTATTGAAGTATTACTTGAAAATTCTCCTTACTTGAAACTTCCACTTAAGAGTAAGATGTAGGAGGCCATAATAGGTGAACATTCCTAATAAAATAGGAAAAAAAAAAAGAACTTAATAAGTAGCAGAAATCATTTTTTTGCATTTACTATTTTTTTTTAATTCATAGATTTCATTTCTTTGAGCAGTTTCAGGTTTACGGAAGAATTGGAAGAAAGAATAGAGTAAGTCCTGTATAATCTTCCACCTTCCCACAGTTTCCCATATTATTAACATCTTGAATTGGTGTGATGCATTTGCTAAAATAGATGAACAATTATTGATACATCATTATTAATTGAAATCTGTAGTTTGCCTTAGGATTCACCTTTGGTGTATAGTTCTATGGGTTTTGCCTAATGTATAATGTCATGAATCCACCATTGAAGTACTATTATACAGGATAGTTTCACTGCCCTAAAAATCCCCTGTCTTTCACCTATTCATTCTTTACCTCTCTTCCACAGCCTCTGGAATCCACTGATCTTTTTATTATTGCCATAATTTTGCCTTTTCCAGTATATCATATAGGTGTAATCATATAGCATGTAGCCTTTTAAGATTGGCTTCTTTCACTTAGCAATATGTTTTTAAGTTTTCTCCATGCTTTGTCATGGCTCAATAGCTTGTTTCTTTTTATTGCTGAATAATGTTCCATTATGTGGATGTACATAGCTTGTTTACCCATTCACCTATTGAAGTACATCTTGATGGCTCTCAAGTTTGGGCAATTATGAATAAAGCTACTATAAATATCATGTGCAGATTCTCTTGTGGTCATAAGTTTTCAACTCATACGGGTTCAATACCAAAAGGTGTGATTCCTGGATCATAGGGTAAGAGTATGTTTACCTTTATAAGAGATTGCCAATTACCTTCCAAAGCGGACAGCCAGTTTGCATTCCTACAAGCATAATGAATAAGAGGTCTTGTTACGCCTCATCCTCACTAGTATTTGATGTTATTAGTGTTTTGGATTTTAGCCATTCTAATAGACATGTAGTTGTTTCTCACTGTTATTTAATTTGCAATTCCCTAATACAAGATTTGAGCATAATTTCCTATGATTATTTGCCATCTGTATATGTTCTTTGCTGAGGTATCTGTTCATATCTTACCTGGGACTACCTTGAAAGTTTGGAAATTAGTCGATCCATAATACAAGCCAGATTTATTCCAGCACATATTACGAATTTTAGAGTGGCGTGTGAGGCTAGATGTCAGGGCCAGAAAGACAAAGTGAAATCACCCATGGTTTCACAGTGCCTAAAATACAAAGTCCCACTGATCCAGGGGGCAAGGGACTCAGGAAACACTGGCCACACAAGCACAATGAGTCTCTGCCTCAAGACACAAATCAGATTGTGAAAATGTGTAAGATGAGGATAAAGAGTTAAATTCAAGACCTCTGAGGGATAGAGTGGAATCTTCTATAATTGGTTAGCTCTGAAGAACCAGAAACCTGCTAAGCTCTTATTCAAAAGACTGAGAAGAACCTACACTTAGTCATAGAAGCTCTTACAGGAACAACCTCTTGCAGATAACTAATAAACTCTAGATTAAAGACGAAAAACAGCTACCTGAAGATACTGGAGAGTGAACAAAATGCAGACAGGCTCTGTATGGCACTTGAATGAAGGGAATGTCTCTGGGTGAGTTTCCAGTTTTTATGACTTTTGCCTGAGGCAGGCTGTGGCTACATCTTCAAAAGAAAATGTGAAGTCTTTCTGGCATGAACAAAAGTATCTGGAGTTTGAGACTACCACAGGGCTGAATGGTGAAAGAAATCCCAAGAAGAAGAGAGCCAAAGGAGAGCCCTGAAATCTGTGTATCAATACTGTCTAAATATCTGGGTTACCTTGACCTACAGTTACATGGAACAAACACTAAGCAGCTAAGGATTAAAAAATTGAACTTAGATTTGAGCTGCTTCACAAGAGAGTTTTCTGTTGGAGTCAAATCAAACTGCCTGCTAAAGGATACAAACAAAATCAATATATGTTTGATATTTTGATGCTTCTGGCAGCCTTTAACTTAACATTTTTGCCTTCCACTAGGATGATTCCTTTCAGTTAGATTTTAAGTTTTGCAGGCTAAATTATTGTGAAAAATATTTAAAACTATTCTGAAATCAAGACATGCGCAAGAATAGTTCAAAGCATTTTATAATCTGTCACTGTGTTTTAAGCTACAAAAAGACATTCAAAAAACGTACATTAAAAGTATTTTAATATTGCCTATTGATTTGTTTGTTTATTTATATGTGCAGGACTTTTGTCATTATAGTATTTGTATCTTCAGGGCATTTTGCCACAACAGAGGCAATTTTGCATGCCCTTTCTTTTGGGACTGCCGAAATTTGGCAGGTAAACATATGAAGCATGCTAAATAAATGAAATCAGATGTATTATATACATTGAGATGTATATAATAGGCTACTTCACATATAGGTGCACTCACTGTTTGAAATACTGAATATAGTTTATGCCACAAAAGCCCATGAATTTTGGTGATTTCTGTTTCACACAATTCTTGACCAACTCTCAAATTATCTACCTATCATCTCTCTATTTACCTATCATCTTTTTACCTACCCACCTATGTATCTCATATAATAGTGAAAATGAATTAATGATATGTATAAGCACACAAGAGAGACTATCCATTCTAAGAATCAATGAAGTAAATAATACACTTACAACTTACATGATTACATGATTTTCATCAATTTTCCACAAAACTATTTATGGGTCCATATCTTTATTTTTTTTTTTTTCTCCTGCACTACTCACATAACTCCAGAGCCAGGTACTGTAGATCACATTTTCATGGTGAATTTCTCTGGCCTGTGTCACGACGCTAGCTGAGTCAGCATGGTGAGGGGCGATTCCTAAACTGGAGGTGGCCAACCACACAGGGCAAATGTCAGAAATATATCCTCCAAAACCAAAAGCAAAAGATTCCCCAACTCAATGTTCCTTCAGGGATGCCTTCAAAAGTGCCCACACTTAGTCCGGTATTAGCCAGTGTGAGAGAAAAGATAACAGGTGGTAAAATGAACAATTAAGAGGTAGTAGGCTTTTACAATTGCATTTGAAAACTTCAGCAGGTTTTACAAAAAATACATAATATTGTTTGAACAAATATCCAGAACTCATTCTGGGGCTCTGGAAGAAGCCCACACAAGTGAAAAGTCCAAAGTTTTGGTTTTATTAGCTTCACTGCAAATTCACCATCATATATTCTTTGTACAGCATGGTCAGAATTTTGCTAATTACTCATAGAAATCCCTAATGAAGGTACCAACAGAGTGAAAACTTCAGAATTTTCATACATATCTTCAAGAGGTGGGCAGCAACACAGCAAAAAGGTCAAAGCATTTATTTTTCTTTTTGATCCGTGGAAAACAGAACAAATTAGAATTCCTAACATTGCACCTAGGTGGAAATTATCATCCTGTGAATAGTAAAACTGTACAGGTAAGGTACTTTCAAGTCTATTTTATTTCAGAAGTTTTGAAAAAGAAGCAAATAATTTAGAAACTTAGAACTGTTCAAGGAAAACCTTATTCATTCACCTCATCAATTAAAACTTTGTATTTTGTAGCATTTTTTAACACTGGCTAAGGAAAAGGATAAAATCACTTTGCATGGAATTCAAGAGTTTCTACTAAACTCTTCAAATTTCTATTCAACGAATGCCTTTCATATTTTCTATGCTTCAGCCGAAGTTATTTACTACCTTTTTATATGTGCACCATGTATTTTCTCATTACCTATGCTCTTTCCTCTGTCGGGAGTATTTTCGCCCTTCTTTGTTTTGAATAATTCGTACCCTCAAGAACCAACTCTTTGATAAAGCATTCTCTCCATCCTCAAGATTCATGTAACACAATGTATCCTTTTTTTTTAATGACAAGGAGTTTCTGCCTTTCACAAAACTTAGCTCATCTCTCCTACTAACTGAAAACTCATAAAGATAAAAGACCAGATATTTTCACTTTTATATCCCTTATTTACCTTACTGGTGTCATGCAAAAATATCTAGACAATAATTATTTGTTCAACAACCAAAATTACGCTGTATGTTAATAAAAATAACATAGTTAAACCTGACCTACACCCACTTTGCATGTTTCTGAGCCCTCTCTGTCTGCAACCCACAGAGTCTCCTCCCTCTCTTATTTCTCTAATTTTCTCTAGTTATCCCTATTTTACATATTTGAAGATGATTTTGCTCTAAGAAAAGGACTATAATGAACAGTATTTTCTGCACTGTGCACATTTACTTTCCCTTTATCGTTAGGTTTAGCCTCAATGTACTGACTACTTTTGTTGGACTCGATACAAAATAACAGCCCGCTTAAAAAAAAAAAAAAACTTATTTAGAGTAGTTATATTGTAAATGGAATGCCCCCTTCCTTGTCTCAAATTGTCAAATACCACAAGGAATGTGAGTCAGTGATCCATCTTTAATAGAACAAGATGAAGGAGAGTTACAAGCGGGATAAAGAGAACTCCCACGGCTTCAGATTTCAGGGATAACTGGCAGAAAATTATCGAAAGGAAGCAACACACCTGGGAAGAAAAATAACCATCCCTTGCTTAGAGAAATGGGACGACAGTTCAGTGGCTGATGAAAGAGGTTTCCCATGAAAGAGGAGCTGGACAAACTAGGATGAATGAGAAATCCCTTAGATAAGCCATATTTGTCAGAAGCTCTCCGTTGATGAGTATGTATGATGAAAGACTAAATTATGAACAGCCCTATATCTGTGGATTCCTAAAGGCCTGGAGTAACAAAGCTAACACAAATTCAGAAATATATCTCATGTCATAAATAACATCACTGAGAATGAAAGGAAATTTATCTTATTCTCCGAAACTCCACTTAATAAGCATTTCTATCATGAAATTAGTTAAAAAAATAAATAGCCTATTATGATGCTCTATATCAGGCAGTTTTTATCTTCTATGGTG
Organism: Neomonachus schauinslandi; assembly: GCF_002201575.2. Classification (NCBI taxonomy): domain Eukaryota; kingdom Metazoa; phylum Chordata; class Mammalia; order Carnivora; family Phocidae; genus Neomonachus; species Neomonachus schauinslandi. The sequence goes on along the minus strand of NC_058404.1, from coordinate 66,731,100 downwards.
TGTTCGTTTTTTAGCAGTTAGTTGCATGGCTACTCTATATTTCAGCATAGTATTAAGGTATCCTTCTGATTTTTTAATACCATTGCCACACTCCTATTGAATATTTTGGTGAAAATTAAATGAAAGAATTATCAGAAATTAGTACTCTTTCTTTATAAATAAAGGTTTATTATTGCTATAATTATTAGTTAAACACTAAACAAGTTTAGTTTAAATACTGTTCCTTAAATCAGAAAGTCAAATGCACACACATTTGTGTGTGGCAGAGATTAGGAAAAATATGTGTTAGACTATGACGGAATTATGAGAAAACAATCATCAGGTGAATTGAAAAATTGTATAAGCAACTTATTTTATTCACATGACCAAAATTTTTGGTGGACCAACATGTTTAACTCATTATGCTTGATTTCAAATTGTTTCAGATGCTAGATGATTTTTGTTCACCACTTGTCCCATTTCCAAATAAGATGTAATAATGTATAGGTTAATTCTTTTGCATTTTTATATTTCCATTTCCATTTCCAATAGAGGTATTTCATATTTCCATTAATAGAGGTAACAGAGCAGACTAGACTTAAGAAGTGAAGATTTCAATGATCAGTAGGGAAAATTTAGTGTTCATTGTCTCAATCATTTAATTCTAACCATATTCAGACATTTTACAGATATATTCTCATTTGGAAAAATATCACTGAATGTAGTGAAAACACCAGATCTACGTATTACCTACTATGTCAGTAATGACAGCGTTTGTGAGCTGGTTAGTAGCATTTTCAGGACACAAAGCACAAGGTAATGCTTCCTTCATATCCCACTAAATCAAACTTGATTTCGATCCTTTGTTTGGAATAATGGAAGTGAAAACGTTGTCTCTATATTCACAATTGCCTCTTGTTCCTCAGAGAAAGAATACCACTGCGGAGCCAATAGTAAATGTAAAGTGAATATGAAGACAAACAAAATTCAGCTATGCTTGAAATGTTTGAAATGCAATCACTACAATGAGAATATATATTAACAGGTATGCAGTTCATGACTGACAGATTAATAGGTTCACTCACATAAAGGGGGGAAAAAGGCACAGTAAAGGAACATTTGTCCAATCAAAACATTCGCATGAAACATATGTAGACTCTAGGTTTGTGTAGTGTGTGTGTGTGCCTGTGTGTGTCTGTGTTATTAAGGCTTCCTAGTGTGAAGCTGTGGAAATTTTAATCAGTACACAGGGGAAGACATAAGGGAAATAAAGGTTGCCTTCTAATAATGCAATTTGGAAAAATTGACAGAGTGAATGAGACCAGCCCTCTAGTAAAATGACTGAAACTAAATAATAATCTATAAATTGTTCACTAAAATGGATTTTCAATAGCCTTATTCTGATCAAGGTGTCTAAGGTATAGCCTGTTTGACACGATCATTTTAGTAAGTATAGCTTCGTCAAATATATTTTATTTGTATGGGCTGTGTACCTCTCTGCTTCACCAAATCCACCTGCACTCCTCTCTCCTGTGCTCTGAGCCAAGAGAGATAGATGTTTATGGAATGCATCAAAGGAGCTCCTTGCTCTTGACATCCAATTGAACTAACAAGAAGTACTAGCAAGAAATCAGCAGGTGGGAGTTGAGTCAGTCATGGAATATTTCTCCTGAATCCATCCCTGTAAGATTGCTGCAGATGGGTTAAGTTGTTTTAATGAAAGCTACTAATCTGTCCAGGTTTCAATAACTTCGGGCATGGGGTGGATTTCCTTATTGCAAGCCAAGACTCCCTTGCTATTCATTATTGGTTTTTCTTATTCCCACCTGCAACATTTTAAAAGGTTTCTTTATTGAGCTATCCTCAAATTGCAAAGTCAGTGTCATTTATTTCATGATAAATACACATTTTTTTATTTTTTAAAAGATTTTATTTATTTATTTGAGAGAGAGAATAAGACAGAGAGAGAGAGCATGAGGGGGGGGAGGGTCAGAGGGAGAAGCAGACTCCCCGCCAAGCAGGGAGCCCGATGCGGGACTCGATCCAGGGACTCCAGGATCATGACCTGAGCCGAAGGCAGTCGCTCAACCAACTGAGCCACCCAGGCGCCCGATAAATACACATTTTAAGGGAAAACTTTTATTTGTAAGAATGAGAAAGTATTCACAGGGCCTAAAAAATTGAATTTCGGTAAAAAATAACCTGTCAATATATGTCTGGTAGCCTTTGGGAGATAAAGTGCCATGGTCAATTGCTCCAGATGATGCAGTCACATTCTCTTGAAGGGATAGCCTTCTCAAGCTATCAGTGCTGGCATTGGTTAATGTCACTTAATATTTTCCTTGTGTCAGTGCTTTTCAAATTACATTTCATGATAATATAAATTCCAGTGTAGGTTTTTTTATTACAGAGTGATAATTCGTGAAGCAATAGCCAAAGGTTTCTGGGCTCCTTATAATCGTATACTATATATTGTTCTCTGAGAATTTGCTTAGTGTAACTTGATACTCCTGAGTCAGTCTGGTCACTTCTCAGCCCCCAGTCTAGACACAATTACTAGACTCAAAAATCAAACTTTAAACTATAACTCAAGTTATGTCACCCTGAAAAAGACCAACTGGACAGACAAATTTCCTTCATGGAATCTCTCTTCAACTAACAAAATTTTAAAAACATTTCTTATCTTCCAACTTGTTTCTTTAAATATAGCAAAACCTAATCATCAATAGCAAAGGCACCTTGCCAGTTTATATAAGCAAGTCAGCTCCTATAATTGTGCTGATTTAAAATAAAGGAATCATGTATTTCCAATAATGTATTTCCAATAAGTATAATTTCTGTTCCATAACAAATATAAATTGTAGTAAGTATCCATTTACGAGTGTATATTATAAAGTTAAAGGAATACCAATGTGAAGGGGGTTAGGGCTCATTTCATTATTACTATTCTTTTTCCTCAATATCATAAATCAACATCTATGAGTGATATGTGGTTGACCCTGCCCTCAATTATGGGCATCTCTGGGGACTAGATAAGGAAGAAAGCTAACATAAGTCTAGACATTAGTTTGACTAACATTGATAAAATACTTTTTTTATGTTCAATGCATATACATTTTTTAATTATGCTGAAAAAATAAAGACAAATAAGACATTTTTACTCAAAGTGAAAAAAGCCTAACCACCAGCCAACTTTTATCACCATAAAAGAAGGCAGGGTCTGAGGGGTATCACTTTCTTCATTTTTAATGATTTTGCTGGATATCTTTTGTAATGGGACATCCATGTGTGATGATATAACCACGTATCCTTAATGTAAGATTTCTTAAGAATTATCTATACATAAGGGAATGTGATTGACATTTAAGAGAAGCAGTAGCAAAGAAAGGTCCATAACGTCAGGGAACCTACATATCTGAGGTAGAAACAGACTTAACCAGATAACCGTGCATTTAATTATTTAATCTTAATAAGTCCTATAAAATAAAGGATGCTAAAAAAGAATATAAATGAGAATTAAAGTAGTGTGGAAGTAAGAGAAAACAAGTTTGGAAGAGAACATAAAGTTGAGATTGGAAAGATTAAAAAAATAGCAAATACATAAAGATGGGACATAATAATGGAAACCTTGCATGCAATAAAATTAAAATGTTTGACGTTAGAAGAGATGGAGGGTAAATTGCCAGGAAGTTCAAAATTCTATTAAACAGTCAAAATAATGACGTCATGCAATGGACTTCTTTTTATCTTAAAGCTTTCTAATTTCTTCTTTAATCTTCATTTTTACTAATTTATAGCTTTTAATGAGATATAGGGTTTTAAAGATGTTATTTATCTTTAAAGAATTGTGACTTCCTAAAGAAATATCCAAAAAGGAAAATAATTTTTTTCTCACAACTGCTATGGTAATACAAAAAATCCAAATATCAAAAATTTTCCTATACTTTAAAAGTTCTCCCTTAGGCACTTGAGTTTATTTGCAAATGAATCTTTTATAGTGGTCTCCAAGGACTCTTACTTACTGCAGCATTTTGTCTTTCACAGGTGAGAAATTTCAAGTGCCTACAATAATTTTATTTGAGCCTTTACTATCCTTTCAAAGCAAGTGCAAAAACCTAAAGAGCCATGGTGTTCATCACTCAGCAAGATTTTTATGTATGTTACATTGAAAGAAACCTGCAAATTTGATTTGAGATTACTTTTCAAAATCCTAGGAGAACTGACTTACTACTCAGCAGCTTGCCTAACAGGCTATTTTAATCACAATTACATTGATTATCCCTTGTCTGACTTCAAGGAATTTCACTTAAAGTCACACTCACATTCACATTCTCAAAACTTTCCTTATTCCTATTGATAAATAAGAAAAAATAATGGTTAATAAAAGCAATATTTTTATATAGGGCAAAAGGAGTAGTAACTTAAATATGATACCAGAACTCTGTACTAATGTAGGAAAATTCTATTTGAGTAAAAATTATATCTGTTCAACAGCAAATGTAGTACAGGAATTTCTGTCATGAAAATGACAATGCTCAAGAATTACTATTGAGTTTATATCTTTTTGCTTGTTACATTAAAAAGATAAGAAACAAAGAACCATTGAGACCAACTCCTCTGTTTCACCTACAGTACCTATAAAAGTATTTTCTTTTGCTTTACAAAATACCAATATTGCCAATATTCTTGTCCTGCCAGAAGATGATATTCTTTAATACCTTAATCCTGTCATTCCACTAATTATAAAGCAGATAATAGGCCAGTTTCCCAGGAAGATTTTATAAGTATTATTTTCAAATGAGTTGTAAGATCTTATAGTGATATGTATCATACTAATTAATAGGATTTCTAACACAGTTTAGTTATACATTTGATATATCCAATTATGTCCTTTTAGGAAAACGATATATTCTTAAACTGAAGCAAATAATTACATGGTCATCAAAAGTAAAGGAACGTATCTTCTTCCATTTGGTAGACTGCTTTTTTGTTTTATTGATGGTTCCATTTGCTATACAAAAGATTTTTATTTTGATGCAGCCTCAATAGTTGATTTTTGCTTTGTTTCCCTTGCCTCAGCAGACATATCTAGAAAAACATTGCTGTGGCTGATGTCAAAGAAATCACTGCTTATGTTCTTTTCTAGGATTTTTATGGTTTCAGGTCATCTCATGTTTAGGTCTTTAATCCATTTTGATTTTATTTTTGTGTATGGTATAAGAAAGTGGTCCAGTTTCATTTTTGTGCATTTGGCTGTTCAGTTTTCCCAGCACCATTTATGGAAGAGACTATCTTTTCCTCATTGTATATTCTTGCTTCCTTTGTCAAGAAGGCAACCAGTGAATGGGAGAAAATAATTGCATATGATATATCCAATAATGGATTAATATCTAAAATATATAGAGAACTTATACAACTCAACAACAACAACAACAACAAAACCAAACAATCCAATTAAAAAATAGGCAGAGGACCTGAATAGACATTTTTTTTTTGTAAAGAAGACACACATATGGCCAGCAGACACATGAAAAGATGCTGAACATCACTAATCATCAGGGAAATGCAAATCAAAACCACAATGAAATATCACCTTATACCTGTCAGAATTGCTAAAATCAGAAAACAAGAAATAACAAGTGTTGGCAAGAATGTGGAGAAAAAAGAAATCTCTTGCTCTGTTGGTGGGAATGTAAAATGGTACACCCACTGCGGAAAATAGTCTAGAGGTTTCTCAAAAAATTAAAAATAGAAATACCATATGATTCAATAATTCTACTACTGGGCGTTACCCAAAGGAAATGAAAACACTAATTCAAAAAGATATCTACATCACTAAGTTTATTGTAGCACTATTTACCATAGCCAAGATATGTAAGCAATCAAAGTGTCTATTGATAAAGAAGATGTGGTATATATATACAATGAGTATTACTAAGCCATAAAAAGATGAGATTTTTTTTTTCTGCCATTTACAACAACATGCATGGACTTAGAAGGTATTATGCTAAGTCAAATAAATCAGACTGTGAAAGGCAAATACCATGTGATTTCACTCATGTGGAATCTATAAAACAAAACAAATGAATAAACAAGCAAAACAAAGTAATGGAACATAGTAAAGGCATTTTGGAAAATGTTTAAAAATTGTTGTTATTGTTTTGAACTATTTTGTAAACAAAGTTAATTAATACTCATCATTCTTAACTAAAGTATTGAGTGTTTTTCCTGAGAATTCATTAGTTTATCAACATCGATAATAATTTTAGCCAAATAATTTTAATTCTAAATGTTAGTTGGAAAGAGATATTATGTAAATAAATACTTAATGACTGTTTGTATCATAATAATCCAATAAATTGTGGGTTGCAGATAAAGAAAATATAAATGGGTTTTTCACATACGCTATTACAATTTTGCAAGTTTGTTTTTAGTCCATTTAGTCCTAGGTTGTTAATTCTTGCTTTGTCAGTCTTGAATTATGCAATCTGCTTTCATGATATTTGTTTCCAGACTAAAACATCTTGGGAAAACTGTCTCTTTGTACTGTCTGAAAGAATTCAGTTCATGGTATTAATATTACCATAGACTGGAAAACCTGTATGAATGGTAGAGTTTTTAGGGAGGAGAGTATACTTTAGAAATACATTGTAGGGAGCCTAGGTGGCCAGTAAGCTATGCATCTGACTCTTGATTTTGACTCAGGTCATTATCTCAAGGTTGTGAGATTGAGCCCTGTGTAGGGCTCCATGTTCAGCACAGAGTCTGCTCAAGATTCTCTGTCTCTCCCTCTCCCTTTGCCCCTTCCCCCTTGAAATAAATAAATAAATAAATAAAATCTTTTTTTAAAAAGATAGAAACACATTTTGAGGAAATTATGGTAAAATGTCATGATGTTCCAACTTACTCTCAAGTGATCCAGTAACAACAAAAAATATCTACTGTATTTATACAGTGAAATGAAGCCAATATATCAAAATATGTATTGTAATCAAATATAGGTAAAACTAGGTAGATGGTATAATAGTGTTTATTATACTATTTCTTCAACTTTTCTGTATTTATAAAATTTTTTGTAATAAAACATTGGGCAAATAGGTGGGTATAATACCAAACTAAAATTTGAATATTTTACTTACTTTATATCACATAAATATTTACTCTTCAGTTTTTAAATGTGACCTCGTACACTATGTCTTGTGTACATTGCACCTGGAGGATGTTGAGTTAAATTAAGACAAGACGCAAGAAGATGGTGTAAATATAAGCTCTGGATATTCAAATTATTCCCCGTTTAAAGAAGTAGCTATCAAAATCCTACTAGGAATAGAGAATTCTAATGTGTTATCTCTTGCTTCCAAGGTTCTACATTTTTCTCTTTGATATTAGGAATTTATTTCATCAAAATAAGTTAAGATTTTCCTGTGTAGAGAAATGAAAGAAATAATGGGCTCCTTTTCAAGGGTTGCTGTTGTGGGGAAGATAAGGTTTAAACATCCACTTTTAGATATAAATAATATACAAGTAATATAACTCTTCTATATGCATATATGTATATATAGTTAAAATGTATATTATTATATAAATGTTATAAATTATTACCTAAAGATAAAATAAAGAGTAAATTTTCAAGAAAAAACATTCAGGAATTAATTTTGCTGAGAAAAGAAGCACAAAGTTACAGTTATCTATACATATGTTGTATTATGCTAAGTTATCCCATGTTTGCATGAACATTATGAAAACAAAAAGTTGTGCCTAGGTCTGGCACAAGAGATCTGGCAGGTAGTAGAATGATTTAGTAGTTTATGAAGACAATACTAAATAGAGGATAAGTTCATCTGCTAGCTGTAAAGCAGTTGGCTCTTTCTATCACATAAGACATGAAATCGTTTATTCTTGTATTAGAACTTGAGGTTTCTTAATGAATCTTTTTGCATGGGATGATTTTATCTTACCTGAAATTAATTAAATGTTCATATTCTGAACCAAATATACTGAATGTTTCTATGGTACCAGACTTGAAATCTAAAATAAATTTCAATTATTTTAATTTATACTTTAACTTTCTTTAAAAGTTATTTTTATTTCAAGATAAATTTTAATTATTTTAATTTATAGTTTAACTTTTAAAGAAAAGGAAAACAGGGACGCCTGGGTGGCTTAGTAGGTTAAGCACCTGCCTTCGGCTCAGATCATGATCCCAGGGTCCTGGGACTGAGTCCATGTCAGGCTCCTTTCTCAGCAGGGAGCCTGCTTCTCCCTCTGCCTGCCAGTCCTCCCTATTTGTGCTTTTGGTACTTTTGGTACTTTTGGTACTTTTATTGGTACTTTTGGTACCAATATTTGGTACTTTTCCACTTCAGGTTTGTTTAACACAAAATCTCATTACTACTGTCTACTATCTAACCACTCATTTGAGTATTAATTTTATCAATATGTATTTAGAAAAATTGTATCTAATTACTGTCCTAAACTTTCTAATATCATAGAATTAAAGCATATGCTTTCTCTATACATAGATATTTATAATATAAACAGATAATAATCTTATTTATGAGTGTACAAAAACAATAAATAAAAGTGATTTTTCAGCTCCTCTACCCACTGGCATTCTCTAATAGTAAAATAATAAAAGCAGCTTACAGATTGGAGTTTATCCTTCCAGATATTTTATGTGTGTGTGCATATTTATTCATATATAATGTACATAATATTTAATACATAATACACTATTATATTACATAAAAATTAAATAGAACTTAATATTATTCAATATTACCTTTACACTTGGCAATATTTCTTGGGCTCCATTCTCTATCCATGTATGAAAATCTAGCTCATTTTTTTAGAAGTTTTATAGTATGACATGCCATGGAGGAGATGACTTCTCTCTGAGGTTTACTATAATAATCTGGATCAAGTGGTTATTATAACTGAGCATTGCCATATAATTTCAGTGTCTGTATTTGATGCGCTGTTAACTATCTTGGAGAAAAGTGGTCCTACTTTAACTTACAAAGGTAAATGAAAAATGATCAGTAAAAGTATGACATAAAATAATGTATTCATGTCAAATGAAGGCTTCATTATGTTATCATGTGTAAAATTAAGCTACTGCAATATTTCAAATTTTATAAAAAGGAAGAAAGATTGAAGCATCACATGTCACTCATAATTCCAGATATGACAAACATGAAAAAAACCTTGTGCTGTAGATATCAATATCATTGTTGAGCTTCGATCAAGAATGTGGTTTCAGCACATCATTCATAACATTAAATTAATGAACTAATTAAATTTAATTGTTTCTATAGTTATATTAATATTTAATTTGTAAATGTGTTTTGATTCTATAGCTGCATAGAAACCATAAGTGTTTATATGTAAAGTATTATTACATTTAATATTTCAATAAAACTATTTGTGATACTGGGTGTTCACAATAATTTGATTATTCTTTAAAATAGGCCATACCTTATTCAACTGTAAGAGACATTGACATAGGATACAGCCTCAACAAGGATTACATATTATTTACTTGCTGTAGAGTGAACATTTAATTTCTGAGAATATATAACTTTTACATTTTAAACTTTAACATCAAAAGTGAAAATGAGGACATACCTTGATTTTTCTATGAAATGAAAAACAGAAATTAAACTAAGGAAGAATTTTCCAACATCATCGATGATCTACTATATCTATAATATAGAATATAAAATCCATTGGGGTAATGACAGCTGGTTTGGCCAGTGTCTAGAATATTTTGGTTGCTCAATAGGTGAATATATACATAGACATGTAACAGATTATTTCATATTGCATTTAAATGTGTTATTTTGCCTGCATAAAATGTGTATGTTGGTGAAGAGCAATTTGGGTGAGCACCTAGTGAATTACTCTTAAAATTAAGACATTAAATTTCCTAGAAAAAGTCTGTCTAAATTGAAGATGGAGAGAAAACCTTAAAACATTTAATTGCATACATTTCAACAAACAGAAATTATTCAGGTTACACGCACTTGTAAAAGAATCAGGAGAAAGGCAATATTTTCAGAATGGCAGAGGAAGGCCCTTCAAAATCTACATCTCAAAAAAGAAATCTAGATCTCCATAAAAATCATGACAAGACTGACAAAAAGTGTTGAAAATTGGGCGCCTGGGTGGCTCAGTTGGTTAAGCGACTGCCTTCGGCTCAGGTCATGATCCTGGAGTCCAGGGATCGAGTCTCGCATCAGGCTCCCTGCTTGGCAGGGAGCCTGCTTCTCCCTCTGACCCTCCCCCCTCTCATGTGCTCTCTGTCTCTCTCATTCTCTCTGTCTCAAATAAATAAATAAAATCTTTAAAAAAAAAAAGTGTTGAAATCAACTCAAGTCTCTGGATTTAAGCAAAGGCTTGCAATAATCTGAGGAGTGGTTATTCAATAATAACAGCTAATATTTTGTAAGAACAGGCAGTTTTTGACATTTTTAACTTGCTCTATCTCTAACCCCCCTCCCCAAGTTCATAGTAGCCTTTCAAATGACAGCCTTACAACCTGAAAGCTGTGAAAACTAGTAATGTTGTAGTAATTAAAGGGGAGAAGCCTAGTGTGCAGCTCATCCAAAACCCTCATCCCGAGAATTGGCACTATTTGACATGTATGTTGGCACCCTGTAAAAGTCCCATTCTTAGGTCCAGTTGTCTGAATCTGAGCTTGCTCAGTGGAAAAAGTTCTCTCCTTCAAGGAGTTGATTAAAAAATATAGTGACAATTATTGAACATCAGAGTAGACTAAGGCAAAGATACTGGTTGGGACAAACAAAAAGAAAGTAAAATATTATAAGGAAAATATGAGGAGGGGCACCTGGGTGGCTCAATCAGTTAAGCAACTGCCTTCAGCTCAGGTCATGATCTCAGGGTCCTGGGATAGAGTCCTGTATCAGGCTCCCTGCTGAGTGTGGAGTCTGCTTCTCCCTCCCCACTCCCCTTCCCCACTATTTGTGCTTTCTCTCTCTCTCTCTCTCAAATAAATAAATTTTTTTTTTTAAAAAAGGAAAATATGAGCAAAAAGATGTCCATAGTGGTTTTGAAAAGTTCCTCATTTTTTCTAGATATCTAAAAGGCCATGCGCAGGGTGCCTGGGTGGCTCAGTTGGTTAAGCAACTGCCTTCAGCTCAGGTCATGATCCTGGAGTCCCAGGATCGAGTCCTGCATCGGGCTCCCTGCTCGGCGGGGAGTCTGCTTCTCCCTCTGACCCTCCCCCCTCTCATGCTCTCTCTATCTCATTTGCTCTCTCAAATGAATAAATAAAATCTTTAAAAAAATAAATTAATTTAAAAAATTAAAAAAATAAATAAAAGGCATGTACAAGGATGTTGCATGCCCAGAAAATCCCAATACATGTATGTTTCACTTGTGTCTAATTTTGCGGCTCTCTGCAAGCAGGAAATGAAAGGTAAAGCAGAGTTGAAAACTGCCTATAGAAGCACTGAACATGACCCCAGATCAAAAAGCATGTTGACAAAATCTGGGAGACTTATTGATTCAAGGCATTTAAGGAAATCTGTCCAATCATTATCTAACCACTAACCAAAATGAGCAGAAACTTCAATACCCATAAATGTCAGGGAATGCAGGCTTTATAGAATTAGTTCAGGAAAGACACTAAAGAAACAGCAAGAAAAACAACAAAGTCAACACCAATAAAACCTGGGGAAGGGGGGAATGTAATATCCATAATTGTCAATTATATTGTTTGTCACATTCAATTTTTAACAAAACGTTTTTCAAAAAATACTAAAAACCATTATTTTTTTTTTTTCCATATCAAGTGAACAAAAGCAGTCAGTAGAAACTCCATAAGGAAGGACAGATGTTGGACTTACCAGACAAAGATTTTAAGGAATAAAAATATCTTCAGAGAGCTAAAGGTAATTGTGTCTAAATGATTAAAGGAAGGTATGGATTGATATCTCACTGAATACAGATTCAATAAAAAGAGATATTATAAAGAAGAACCAAAAAGAAATTCTGGGGTTGAGAAGTACATTACTATAGACTGAATATTTATGTCCTACAAAATGTATGTATTGAAATGTATTCCCACAGTGTGATTGTATTTAGAAGTGGGATCTTAGGGAAATTATTGTGTCATGATGGTTAAGCCCTCATGAACAGGATTAGCGTCCTTATAAAAGAGGCTTCTGAGTGCTCCCTCATCCCTTCTACTATATGAAGACACAGCAAGAAGATGGCTGTCCATCTATGAACCAGATAGCAGGCTCTCATCAGACCCCAAATCTGTCAGCACCTTGATCTTGGACTTCCCATCCTCTAGAACTGTGAAAAATAAATGTTTGCTGTTTATAAGTCATACAGTGTGTGGCAAACTTGGTATATTAGCCCAAATGGACTAAGACATACATTAACTGAAATTTGAAATAATCATAAGAGTTCAACAGGAGATTTAAGTTGGCTTAAGAAAAAGTAAGTATACTTGAAAATAGGTCAATAGAAATTATCCAGTCTTAACAGCAGATAGAAAAAAAGAATGAGAAAAAAGTGGACAAAGCTTCATATGTCTAGGGGACATCACAATGTGTACCAATGTGAAAATAATATAAGTGACAAAAGGAAAGCAGAGAGAAAAAGGCATAATGTGTATTTGAAGAAACAATGGTCAACAACCTCTCATGTTAAATAAAAAGCAGGATTTATAGATCCAAGAAATTCAGACTCCTAATAGTATGAATTCAAAGATATTCAAAGCATGACACATTATAGTCAAGTTGTCAAGAGTCAAAAACAAAGAGAGCCTCTTTTTTTTGTTTGTTTAAATTCCAGTTAGTTAACATACAGTGTAATATTAGTCCAGGTGTACAATATAGTGATTCAACACTTCCATATATCACTTGTGCTCATCACAAGTGCACGGAGCTGAGGCGTGGGCTCTCAGCTCGGGGTTGCCATAAACCGTGATCCACGGCACAGTCGGGCCCCTGCTCTTCCAGCGGGGACCCAACAAGAGGCAGATCCGGGGAGACTCCCCTTCTTCCCCCAGGAGGAGCAGTACAGGAGTGCAGCAGAGGGATCTGGTGGGTTTGGAGACTCCACGCGGGGTCATGAGCCAGAGATAGAAATGCTTAGTCACAGGCCAGGTGAGCACAGAGTGTGGCCGGAGACCAGGGAGATGGGAGTGACTGACTGCTTTTCTCTGGGGGCTCACTGAGGAGCGGGGCCCCGAGTTCTCGTCTCCTCCAGGGCGGAGATTGGGAGGCTGCCATTTTCACTCTCGTCCTCCAAAGCTGTAAGGAAAGCTTGCAGGGAACAAAAGCTCCGGAGAGCAAACCCGAGCAGATTACTTAGCCCGGCTGGCAAGGGTAGGGCAATTCCGCATCCAGCAAAGACATTTGGGAACCACGGCAACAGGCCCCTCCCCCAGAAGATCAGCAAGAACGGCCAGCCAAGAACAAGTTTACTGATCAATGAGAATGGCAGAACTCCAGCGCTAGGGGAATACAGCACATAGAATTCATGACTTTTTTCCCCCCTGATTCTTTGTTCTTTCAAAGTTAACTTTTTTAATTTTCTTTTTTTTTAATTTTTCTTTTTCCCTTTTTCAGCCAACATCTTATCAATCTCTTTTTTAAAAATGTTTTTTATTTTTCATTTTTAGAGTCATATTCTACCCCTTCATTGTAGTTAACTTTATTTTTGGTATATATATAAGTTCTTCTCTCTTTAAAATTTTGGGATCCAGTTTCTTCTAACAGATCAAAATATACCCTAAATCTCTAGCGTATGGCTTTGTTCTAGTCTCCTGCTTGATCACATTCTCTCCTTTTTTTTTTTTAATTCTCTTCTTTTATTTTTCAACCAACTTCCTATCTTATAAATTCCTTTTATAAAATCTTTATAATTTTCACCTTTACAGTCACATTCTATCCCTTCACCGTATTTACCCTTATTTTTGTACATATGTAAGTTTTTCTTTCTTTACAATTTTGGGAGTCAGTTTCTTCTAACAGACCAAAATACGCCCAAAATCTAGTGTGTGGCACTGATCTATTCACCAAACTGAACATATTTGATCATATTCTTTTTCTTTCTTTTTTCTTTCTTTCCCTTTCTTTCCCCCAGTTTAAGGTCTCTTCTGATTTGTTTAGTGTATATTTTTCTGGGGTCATTGTTACTTTGTTAGCATTTTGTTCTCTCATTCATCCATTCTCCTCTAGACAAAATGACAAGACAGAAAAAATCACCTCAAAAAAAAGAACAAGAGGCAGTACTGACTGCCGGGGACCTAATCAATACAGACAGTAGTAAGATGTCAGAACTAGAGTTCAGAATGACGAAAAAAAAAGATATTAGCTGGGCTTGAAAAAAGCATGGAAGATACTAGAGAAACCCTTTCTGGAGAAATAAAAGAACTAAAATCTAACCAAGTTGATATCAAAAAGGCTATTAATGAGGTGTAATAAAAAATGGAGGCTCTAATTGCTAGGATAAATGAGGCAGAAGAGAGAGTCAGTGATATAGAAGACCAAATGATGGAGAATAAAGAAGCTGAGAAAAAGAGATAAACAACTACTGGATCACGAGGGCAGAATTTGAGAGACAATTGATACCATAAAATGAAACATTAGAATAATTGGGATCCCAGAAGAAGAAGAAAGAGAGAGAGGGGAAGAAGGTATATTGAAGCAAATTATAGCAGAAACTTCCCTAATTTGAGGAAGGAAACAGGCATCAAAATCCAGGAGGCACAGAGAACCCCTCTCAAAATCAATAAAAATAGGTCAACATCCCGACATCTAATAGTAAAACTTACAAGTCTCATAGACAAAGAGAAAATCCTGAAAGCAGCTGGGGACAAGAGATCTGTAACCTACAATGGTAAAAATATTAGATTGGCAACAGACCTATCCACAGAGACCTGGCAGGCCAGAAAGGACAGGCATGATATATTTAGAGCACTAAATGAGAAAAATATGCAGCCAAGAATACTATATCCAGCTAGGCCTTCACTAAAAATAGAAGGAGAGATAAAAAGCTTCCAGGAAAACAAAAACTAAAAGAATTTGTAAACAGGAAACCAACACTACTAGAAATATTGAAAGGGGTCCTCTAAGCAAAGAGAGAGCCTAAAAGTAACATAGACCAGAAAGGAACACAGACAATACACAGTAACAATCACCTTACAGTCAATACAATGGCACTAAATTCATATCTTTCAATAGTTACCCTGAATGTAAATGGGCTAAATGCCCCAATCAAAAGACACAGGGCATCAGATTGGATAAAAAAAACCAAGACCCATCGATATACTGTCTGCAAGGGACTCATTTTAGACCCAAAGACACCTCCAGATTGAAAGTGAGGGGGTGGAAAGCCATTTACAATGCTAACGGACACCAAAAGAACGCTGGCGTGGCAATCCTTTTATCAGACAAATTAGATTTTAAACCAAAGATTATAATAAGATGAGGAAGGACACTACATCATACTTAAAGGGTCTATCCAACAAGAAGATCTAACAATTGTAAATATCTACCATGGCCAGATGGCTTCCCAGGGGAATATTTCAAGAAAAATTAATACCTATTCTTCTGAAACTGTTCCAAAAAATAGAAATGAAAGGAAAACTTCCAAACTCATTTTATGAGGCCAGCATTACCTTATCCCAAAATCAAAGACCCCATCAAAAAGGAGAATTACAGACCAATATTCTTGATGAACATGGATGCAAAAATTCTCACCAAAATACTAGCCAATAGGATCCAACAGTACATTAAAAGGATTATTCACCACGACCAAGTGGGATTTATCCCTGGGTTTCAAGGTTGGTTCAACATCCGCAAATCAATCAATGTGATAAACTACATTAATAAAAGAAAGAACAAGAACCATATGATCCTCTCAATAGATGCAGAAAAAGCATTTGACAAAGTATAGCATCCTTCTTGAACAAAACTCTTCAGAGTATAAGGATAGTGGGTACATACCTCAATATCATAAAAGCCATCTATGAAAAACCCACAGCAATTATCATTCTCAATGGGGAAAAACTGAGAGCTTTCCCCCTAAAGTCAGGAACATGGCAGGGATGTCCACTATCACCACTGCTATTCAACATAGTACTAGAAGTCTTAGCCATAGCAATAAGACAACAAAAAGAAATAAAAGGCATCCGAATTGGCAAAGAAGAAGTCAAACTCTCACTCTTTGCAGATGATATGATACCTTATGTGGAAAACCCAAAAGACTCCACCCCCAAACTGCTAGAACGCATACAGGAATTCATTAAAGTGGCAGGATAGAAAATCAATGCACAAAAATCAGTGGCATTCCTATACACCAACAACAAGCCAGAAGAAAGAGAAGATAAGGAGTTGATCCCATTTACAATTGCACCCAAAACCATAAGATACCTAGGAATAAATCTAACCAAAGAGGCAAAGAATCTGTACTCAGAAAACTATAAAATACTCATGAAAAAAATTGAGGAAGACACAAAGAAATGGAAAAAGGTTCCATGCTCATGGACTGGAAGAACAAATATTGTGAAGATGTTAATGCTACCTAGAGCAATTTACACATTTAAAGCAATCCCTATCAAAATACCATCCACATTTCAAAGAAATTTTATGGAACCAGAAAAGACCCTGAATAGCCAGAGGAACGTTGAAAAAGAAAAGCAAAGCTGATGGCATCACAATTCTGGACTTCAAACTCTATTTCAAAGCTGTAATCATCAAGACAGTATGGTACTGGCACAAAAACAGACACATAGACAAATGGAACAGAATAGAGAGCCCAGAAATGAACCCTCAACTTTATGGTCAGCTAATCTTCAACAAAGCAGGAAAGAATGTCCAATGGAAAAAAAGAGAGTCTCTTCAACAAATGGTGTTGGGAAAATTGGATAGCCACATGCAGAAGAATGAAACTGGACCATTTCCTTTCACCACGCACAAAAATAGACTCCAAATGGTTGAAAGGCCTCAATGTGAGACAGGAGTCCATCAAAATCTTAAAGGAGAACACAGGCAACAACCTCTTCGACCTCAGCTGCAGCAACTTCTTCCTAGAAATATCGCCAAAGGCAAGGGAAGCAAGGGCAACAATGAAGTATTGGGATTTCATCAAGATAAAAAGCTTTTGCACAGCAAAGGGAACAGTCAACAACCCAAAAGACAACCGAGAGAATGGGAGAAGATATTTGCAAATAACATATCAGATAAAGGGCTAGTACCCAAAATCTATAAAGAACTTGTCAAACTCAACACCCAAAGAACAAATAATCCAATCAAGAAATGGGCAGAAGACATGACATTGGACATTCTTTCCTGCTTTGTCGAAGATTAGTTGACCATAGAGTTGAGGGTCCATTTCTGGGCTCTTTATTCTGTTCCATGGATCTATGTGTCTGTAAAGATATGTATCATATGATCTCACTGATATGAAGAATTCTTAATCTCAGGAAACAAACTGAGGGTTGCTGGAGTGGTGGGGGGTGGGAGGGATGTGGTGGCTGGGTGATAGACATAGGGAGGGTATATGATATGGTGAGCGCTGTGAATTGTGTAAGAGTTTTGAATCACAAACCTGTACCTCTGAAACAATACATTATATGTTAAAAAAAAAAAGAAGAAGATAGTAAGAAGGGAAAAATGAAGGGGGGAAATCGGAGGGGGAGACGAACCATGAGAGACTATGGACTCCAGGAAACAAACTGAGGGTTCTAGAGGGGAGGTGGTGGGGGGATGGGTTAGCCTGGTGACAGGTATTAAAGAGGGCACTTATTGAATGGAGGACTGAGTGTTATATGCAAACAATGAATCATGGAACACTACATCAAAAACTAATGATATAATGTATGGTGATTAACATACCATTATAAAATAAAATTAATAAAAAAGATAACTACTTAAGTAAACAGGAAAGACAATATGTGTGTGTTTAGATTTTACATGTTTTAGTGTATAAAGATGTAATTGTATGACAGAGACAACACAAGGGAGGGTAGAGAATGGATCTATTTTGGAGAAAACATTTTATATATTATTGAAATTAAGTTAGTATTGATGTGAATGATATAGGTTTATGTAAAGATGTAATTGTAATAACAAAGGCAGCCACTAAAATA
The DNA here is from genome assembly GCF_002201575.2 of Neomonachus schauinslandi. NCBI lineage: Eukaryota > Metazoa > Chordata > Mammalia > Carnivora > Phocidae > Neomonachus > Neomonachus schauinslandi. The sequence continues at coordinate 66,712,988 of NC_058404.1, read as the reverse complement.
AAGTCTCAAAATATATAGTAAAATAAATGACAAGGGAACGAAATGGAGGACTAGAAAATGTTTATTTAACATGAAAAAAGACAACAGTGTAGAAATAGAGGAACATAAAAAAGACAAGCTATATAAAAGTAGTAAAATACCATATACAGTTTTCCTTAATCAGTAATTTCATTAAAGTTAAACTGATTAAACATTCCAATGGTCAGATATTGACAAAATAAAAAAAAAGTTATCCAACTATATATTATGAAGGAGATACACTTTAAATTAAAAAGTACAAGTAAATTGTATTATTTGTTTCAGAGGTACAGATCTGTGATTCAACAGTCTTGCACAATTCACAGAGCTCACCATAGCACGTACCCTTCCCAATGTCTATCAGCCAGCCAACCCATCCCTCCCAGCCCGCACCACTCCAGCAACCCTCAGTTTGTTTCCTGAGAATAAGAATTCCTCATATCATTGAGGTCATATGATACATGTCTTTCTCTGATTGACTTATTTCGCTCAGCATAACACCTTCTATGGGTTTTTTTAAAAACTAAAAACCTAATGGGTCAGTGAATAAATCCTTAGGAAAATTCAGCAGTACTTTTAAATGAAAGAAAATGAAATACCAAAATTGTGGAATGCAGCCTAAGTGTTTCTTAAAGTGAAACTTACAGCTATAAACACCAATACTAAAATAAAGATTTAAAATGTAACCCTTTCACCTGAGCAAAATATAAAATAGAGAGTAAGATAAACTCAAAACAAGCAGAAGCAAAGAAGTAAAATTGATTAGGGCAGAAATAAAGGAAACGGAAAATAGAAAAAAGTAGTGAAAACCAATAAATCAATAGTTAGAGCTTTGAAAAAATTGACAACATTGACAAAATTTTAGCTTGACTGACCAAGGAAAAAGAAAGATTTAAATTACTCATATCAGGAAAAAAGAGAGAACATCTTTACTGACTTGATAAAGATAAAAAAATGAGGAAATACTATGAACAATTATCTACCAAATTTATACATATATATAATATACATAAATGTAATATACATATATAATATATATAAAACCAAGAGAAAATGGAAAAATTGCTAGAAAGATACAAACTATCATAACTGAATCAAGAAGAAATAGAGAATCTGAATATTTCTACAAAACATAAAGAAATTGAATTAATAATTTTGAAAATACCACAAGGAATAGAGACCTAGATGCCTTCAATGCTTAGCTCCATTAAACATTCAAAGAATATTTAATACCAATACTATACAAACTCTCACCAAAATATAAGAGCAGTAAACAGTTTTTCACTAATTTTATGGGGCCAGTATTACGCTGATGCCAAAACAAGACAAAGTTATCAAAAGAAAAGGAAAATACAGAGCAGCATCCTTTAAGAATATAGACAACATACTAACAAAATGCTAGCAACCAAATCCAGCAATGTATCAAAGGAATTATATTTCTTGACCAAGTGGGATTTACCATAAAAATGCAAGTTTGACCTCGCCTAAAATTAGTCAATGTAATATACCATATTATACAATAAAGGACAAGATCTTCATGATTATCTCAAGAAATGCAGAAAAAAAGCCTTTGACAAAATATAGCACCTTTTACTGATAAACACTTAACAAACTAGGAATTGAAGGAGACTTCCTTAACCCAATAAAAGCCATCTATAGATTACCCACAGCTAACAAATAATGTTTAAAGAATGAAAGTTTTCCCTTTGAGCAGAGAGCAAGACAAAAACTTGCACTCTCACCACTTCTGTTTAACATTGTATTGGAAATTCTATACAAGGAAATTGAGCAAGAAAAAGTTTTAAAAGACCTCCGGATTAGGAAGGAAGAAGTAAAGCTATCTCTATTTCTATTCACCTATAATGTAATGCATATTATCTTGTGTATAGAAAATCCTAAGAAAGCCACAAAAACACTATTAGGACTAATAAGTCAGTCGGTTTACAGAAAATAAGTTCAAATCAAAAAAATATTTGTATTTTTATAAACTGGCACTGAAAAATCCAAAAATGAAAACCATTCCACTTATAATAGCATCCAAAATATAATACTTGGGAAAAAGTTTAGCAAAGAGTAAAAATCTTGTCCATTGAAAACTACCAAGGGGCACCTGGGTGGCTCAGTCGTAAAGCATCTGCCTTCAGCTCAGGTCATGATCCCAGGGTCCTGAGATCCGACCCTGCATTGGGCTCCCTGCTCTGCAGGAGGCCTGCTTCTCCCTCTCCCACTCCCCCCGCTTGTGTTCCCTCTCTCCCTGTGTCTCTCTCTGTCAAATAAATAAATAAAATCTTTAAAAAAAAAAGAAAACTACCCAATATTTTTATTGAAATTTTTAAATTTCTAACCCTTAAAAAAATGTTTTTTTTTAAATATCAAACTAATGGAAAAATATCACATATTTATGACTCAGAAGACTATTATTATTGCTATGGCAAAATTCCCTGAATTGATCTACAGTTTCAATATAATCTTCATTAAATAACAATAACAAAAGTAATAACAAAAGTTCAGGATGAAATCATCTTCTGGAAGATTATGATGCTAGGTTTCTGCTGTAATAGGTGAATTTCAGAATCTCCTATCTGTTGATGGCAAAATATTGCTATATTTTTACAGATGGCATTGAACCAGCCTTTCAATGCTCAAACTTGGACTCCAGGAGAGAAGAGTTCAACTTCCTATTTCCTCACTCTGATTTTACTAGTGTAGCCTTGATTCTACAGCAAAGAAGGTAAGATACAGAATCATCATAAAATCATTCATCTATGTAGAGCAAATTTAGCTTGCCACTCTGGTGAAAACAATTTAAAATCACTGCTTGAAAAGTTTCTTTTTTTTTCTTTTTCTGTTTTTTTTTAATTTTATTTTATTTTTAAGATTTTATTTATTTATTTGGCAGAGAGAGACACAGCGAGAGAGGGAACACAAGCAGGGGGAGTGGGAGAGGGAGAAGCAGGCTCCTGCTGAGTGGGCAGCCCGATGCGGGGCTCGAACCCAGGACCCTGAAATCATGACCTGAGCCGAAGGCAGATGCTTAACGACTGAGCCACCCAGGCACCCCCTTTTTCTGTTTTAAAATGTTACTCAAGTGGTTGGCTCCATAGCTCAGGGGTTAGAGCACTGGTCTTATAAAATGTTACTCAAAATGTAATGATCCATGATAAAAGCTACAAATTCTTTCAAATCATTTGGTGCTGAGGACAGATTTCTGTAGCTACGGCAAATTTATAAAACATATCTATCATTTTAAAAATCTTAACAAAAAAGAAAAACGATAGGGTGTCTGATTCCTCTTCAAAAGAGGTTCATGTAACCTTTCAATTGGTACAATTTAGTCACGATGATATCACATACTGAAATCTAATGATGTTACTTATGAGAGTAATTTTTTTCTCCTTCTTTTCAATAATAAGAGGAAATATTCAGTACTAATAACACCTGGAGCTTCTACTGATTTAGAGTTTGAAAGGAAAATTAAGTCTGTTTCTTTAATTAGCCCTAATAGCTTCTAATAGAAATAATGGTGTAAACAGTTTCTAGGAGGGGAGCCTAGAAGCAATTTACATCAGTGTCAAATACAAATTGTGCCTAAAGGTTTTTCATTCAAATAACTCAAGCTAAGTTAGGAAGAACTAGTATAATTAAACCTGCATATAAACCAGATTCGGATTAAAAACAACACTTTTTAACATCAAAGAATATGCAAGTCTCACATCTGAGAGTGGCTGCTTTCAAAAATATGTTTAAGTGAATTTTATTTTAATAACCACAGTATCAAATACTTTATTTTATCAATAATAAAACAGAGTAAGCACATTAAAAATCATAGTATGTATTGAATTATAGATGCAAGAATACCAATTCAGTCTGGAGACATTGCTAGATGCACACACAGTGTTTTCTTCTTGACTCTTCTCGACTAGGTCGACTTTTGGGTTCTAATTTTCAAATTCTGTCTTTTAATGGAAATTTACATTTGCTTCTCCTAGAAGTCAAAGTCACTCTCCACCAGGAACCACAATATCCCCCTTCCAACTCCCCTGGATTACTCTGAGGGTTTCAGGTTCTGCTCCTCTGCTTTATCCACTGGCTAAATGCTTAGTCTCACTGTTGCTATCAGCATTCTTTTCTTCCTGATGACGGGTTAGTGTTTGCTTGCTCTTGCCTTTTCAGTTGCTGTGACTTCTTTGCAGATTTCATGTTCCACCTCAAGTCAGTCTCTCTCTTTCTCCTTAGTCTCTTAATTTCCTGTTAGCTCAGGAATACAATGAAAATTGTGTTTTTAGCAGGATGCATTCTTTTGCATTGCAAATGACCATTACCAGCATCTATTTTAAAACATTATTTTGTCACTATTTTGAAGAGTGAAAGTATAATAAACCTCATATACTGGCTTTAAATGCGTAGGGGATAGAAAAAAAAAAAAAAAGAGCAAATGACATGACAATCCTGCCCATTCACACAGCATAAACTGAAGAGGGATGTTGGATATTCTCAACCGACAGCCATGTCATCATCATTTTCTTGCTTACTTACTCTGTAAAATTAATTGGTTCACTTTCTTCTCTAAGCCTTAGTTTGAGAACTCTGAAGTGGGGAAAATAATAATACACAACTAAAATTATTTCATGTATGTTCTTAGCTGTTTTACACATAGTAAATGTTCGATATATGGCAGCTATCATCTATCACTGTTATCATTACTTATTAGATAATGCAGAGTCAAGTAACAGGAGAGGACAAGGAAAATACAAGAATAATAAGAAAGGTAATCTGAGACAAAAATGTAGTTGTCTATTGAGTAAGATACAAAAAGAACAGGAGCTGAGAGGAATAGAGAGATAAAAAAGAAAGATAAATAGTCATGGACTTGGAATAAGATAGAGATAAATAGATATTTAGGTTCAGATAAATTGAAGCAGATAAAAACAAGGAAAATAGAATTCTGGAGAAACAAATTCAAAGAAAAATAAAGAGGCAGAGAGAGGTTGTAGATACTGATTTGAATTACATTTGTAAAGATTTGCACTTAAGTCATTGAGCTTTAAGAAACCAAATATCAATGATCATAAACTTTCTTTTTTTTTTTTAAGATTTTATTTATTTATTCATGAGAGCTAGAGAGAGAGAGACGCAGAAGCAGAGGGAGAAGCAGGCTCCCCGTGGAGCAGGAAGCCCGATGCGGGACTCGATCCCAGGACCCTGGGATCATGACCTGAGCCCAAGGCAGACGCTAAACCGACTGAGCCACCCAGGCGTCCCCATAAACTTTCTTTAATACAGATTATTTCTAAAGTATTTTCAATTATTGTGAATGTTATTGCAGCTTTCCATCATTCCAAAACTCACTCTAAATTTCACTCTAAACTCATTTCTAAATTCACAATTATATAAAACAATATTTGATATATTAAATATCTCTTTTTTCAAAGGATATACAAAAATTCATATTTAAGGTAGTCAAATGGCATCTAACTGCTTAATCTTTATTCAGTTTTATTCATTTCTTTATACTGCCTATCAATTGTCCCAAATTATACAAACAGCAATGTTCACAATTCTAGTTTTGGAATGGAAAGAAAAGAAAATCCAGAGAATTCCTATGTCATTTGATTCCTTGAACACAACATAAAAATAACATAAAATAAGGAGTATGAGCAGGGGGAGGGGCAAAAGGAGAGGGAAAGAATCTCAAGCAGACTCCCTGCTAAGCATGGAGGCTTACGCTTAGATTTGAGATCATGACCTGATCTGAGCTGAAATCAACAGTAAGTCGCTTAACCCACAGAGCCACCCAGGTGCCCCCCCCCCGCCTTTTTTGTGGTTGCATTTTAAAAATTTATTGAAATGTATAAGAGTAAACAAATGTATGAATGAATCACTGAATATATAGAAGGTAATGAACTAGGAAGGAAACTGACAATTATGGAATGTCTTCCAGATGTATTAAGAAACTTTGTATGTCATTTAACACTCACAGATATCTCATGTAATAGGAACTACCATGCTCATTTTCAAAGTAAAATCAGGTTCAGAGACTCTTAGCAATTCACTCAAGGTCACATTGATATTCAGTAGTATAATCAGGCTTGCCATTACAGTTTAACTTATTTCAAACCCATTAACTTCCTACTACATTGTGTAACAACCCCACTATAAAAATACAATTTTCTGAGTCAAATGATTAAACACTTTATTCAGCTTCAGGAATTCTACCCCTCTTCAACAACTCATTAATATAAAGAATTATTCTCTAGGCTGCAATTTACCTCTTTGTATTCTTCTTATTCAAATTAAATTGAATATAGTACATAGAGAATTACTCAAGCAGTCCAGAAAACAAGTTTCTTTTCCCATTTATAGCATCAAATAGCAATCTAACTTTGGGCAATTTAATAAACTTTATTAAAGTTAACTCTTTCATCAAATGAGATTTGGATCAAAATATCTCTAATAATCTATTTATATAAATTAAAACCTTCATCAACATTTTCATCTTGTATATCCAAATATAAATCATAGCATGTTATAAGTTAAAGAACTTTTTCATAATTTTTCCTACATCTGAGTATCAAGTATCTTCTTTTTCATTTCCAGTGTATTTAACATGGTGTGGATAATTCCTTTTTTTTAAAGATTTATTTATTTATTTGAGATAGAGAGAGAGCAGAAGTAGGGGTAGGGGCAGAGGGAGAGGGAGAGAATCTCAAGCAGTTTCCACACTGAGGGTGGGGCCCGATGCGGGACTTGATCCCAGGACCCTAAGATCATGACCTGAGCCAAAATCAAGAGTTGGCCACTTAACTGACTGAGCTACCCAGGTGCCCCTTATAAAAAGGAAAAATAAAAGTAACTTAATCTTATAACGTAGATACAAATTCTATTATTATTTTTGTTTTTTTCCTCCAAGGCTTTATTCTAAGCATATGTATGTTTTAGAGTCAAGTACATATCATATAGTTTATCTTTCATGTTGGATATTTTTACATAATATTTGAAAGTACCTGTGTTCAAGGTTGTTTAAAATTATTAACTAGAATAATCATGAATGCATGTGGTACAAGCCTATGGCTGTACCATAATATTCTCAAACATTCCAAGAATGAAGAATATTTAAGTGTTTACAATTTAAATATATATCTCAAGGTATTTTAAATATAGAGCACCAGATGAAATAAAAACAAAGATGTACAGCGATCCCTTTCATACTACTATTGTCTCCAGAGAACTGTCTTATTCTTTCTGTGATTCAAAGGAGAGAGAATAAATGATTAAATGTGACAGTGTGAATGAGGCCTAATCCTTCTATTTATATAGAAAAGTGAAACTTCTTTTCTTTTTTCTTTTCTTTTCTTTCTTTTCATTCTGTAACTTATTTTCTAACAATCCAAAAAAAGAATCAAAATGCTTTGAAAATTTGGGACACTACAAAATTTGGCAGGTTGGTAAGGGATAATTATATTGAGAAAGTGAAAATGGCAGGGTAAAATGAAAAGAAACACTCTGAGGGAACTCTGGAAGTTTCTATTTTTTTTATATTCTACTAGGTCATTTAAAAAATGTCTTTGGTCGGGCGCCTGGGTGGCTCAGTTGGTTGAGCGACTGCCTTCGGCTCAGGTCATGATCCTGGAGTCCCAGGATCGAGTCCCGCATCGGGCTCTCTGCTTGGCAGGGAGTCTGCTTCTCCCTCTGACCCTCCTCCTTCTCATGCTCTCTGTCTCTCATTCTCTCTGTCTCAAATAAATAAATGAAATCTTTAAAAAAAAATGTCTTTGGTCTAAATTAGATTTTTTTAAGGCAAAATGTGATATATCAGTATATTTAAAGATTACATTTTCTTTTAAAGTTCATTTTCTTTTACTTAGCTAATTCAAAGATAGTTTGGAATATTTCAATAAATAGCACATTTATAATTTTACTTTTTAAGTTCACATATCTTTGTAATTAAATATTAAGTTACTTTGGTTTGTATCATCCAACTAGAGTAATCATGACCTGCCTCCAAATACTGCTTGCAGCTGTGAAAAATAGGGAGGTTCCTGAATATAGAAGCTTCTGTTCCTGTGGAGTTGAGGTGTGTGACCTTCCTAGTGTGCATGTGTGCATGTGTTCACCAACCTGGAAGCTCTCTGAATCCAATCCCCTGCTTTTGGGATTTAATAGAGGCTTCCTCACATATGCATGACAAATTAACTTCATTTCCAATTCCTCTCTCTTCTGGAGGATGAGAGGGTAAGGTGCTGAAAGCTCCAGGCTTCTTCTCATAGTTGGGTCTTTCTGGTGATCAGCCCCCATCCAAGAGCCATTCAGGAGTCCATGCAGAGTCACCTTAATGAACAAAAGATGCTCCTAGTGTTCTTATCATGTAGGAAAAAAAAGTAAGGTCAAGTGATATTTAAATAATTTCAAGGAAATTTGAAAGTAATCTTTTAAAATTGTCCCCATAGAAATTTTCCAAGGGAGTAGAGAAATTCATTGCCTTGAAATTGTTCAGAGATGAAAAATGTAATAATATGAATTTCCTAATCTATAACTCTGGTCTGTGTATTTCTCAGAAACCACTTGATATTCTAATTATACATTAAACTTGTATCATATTATAATCTTATTTATTCTGTAATATCCATTCCTTACTGTCTAGCTCCTCCTTGCAACATTTGTACTTTAGGTATTTTTTTGTACTTCAGATATTTTAAATACTGCATTGTTTATGGTAAAAGCAAAATATTTTAAAAGAAATTCTGTTCTAATTTAATCACTTGTAGTCTACGTCTAGATTCTTTACAAGAGGTGTTATTCAGTTGAGTTGATTCTCTCCCTTGCAATAGAGGTAGGCACTAAACCCAGAATGGGCCTTTCTATACCCTTGGTCACAGTCATTGTTTTGGGGATAAGAATGAGAGTGGGTCAAGGCACAAAGTAATTATTCATTTCTTGACTACTCTAAAGAGGTCCTCTCTTTATGATCAAAGATATGAACAGAAAGAGAAATGTAGACCTAATGCCAATATTTTGAACAAAATTCAGCTGTATTTTAAACCAGAAGACTCCTGGATTTTTTCAGTTTACCTAAGTCAATATATACTCTGTGTAAACAAGATCGATTGGGGTTCTGTCTGTTATCAATGAAAATTTTTATCTAATGTAAGAGGAATTAAACTTAAGTGTAGAATTCCAGGAACATCATCTGAGAAGAAAAATTAGCTTTCCTGGTTTGTTTTGATTTTAAAAAAATGGGCATCCCTCACCATAAGCTGTCTTAGTTAAGTCATCTCTATGTCAGATATGGATTTTAAAATGTTGGTTACCATTTAGAAAATTGGTTACTCCATTATCATCCATGTTAGGTATCATCTATATTTCTAAATGGAGAATGCCATTGTAACTCATATATTTTGGTAAGAACAGCTTCTGACTTGAGAAAAGCAAGAAATTTGGCTCAAAGAGCTAATCACTGTCCTTGCACATCTTAGTCTTTGTGTAAATGTACTCTTTTTAAAAGTAGTATATAAAAGACAAGTTATATACTTATCTGATACCTCTGATCAAGAATCTTCCAAAGCATTCTTCTCAGATGGTGATAAAGATAGATAGTGAACAGTATCTTCTTTAACCTCCTGTCAGTGGCTTTGCCAAGGCACATGAAATATGGCAGGTTTACAGTGTATCAGTAAATGAGTGTAAATGACCATCAGACATTTCATCGTTACAGTGGTTAGAGTAGTTTGTTATAAAAATCTAACACAGGTCCTTGATTGATTTCTTAATATTCACTTAGTACTAGTGAGTTTGGCTGTATATATTATTACGAAGCTCAGAGATCTATGTTACACTAGAGCAGGACATATCCTATTTATATTGCTTCTAATCTCTTGGGAAAAAAAGCATAGTATCTGAATCAAATGTAGTCTTAAAATATTTTTTAAGATATTTAATTTCAGCTGTTAATTTCAGCTAGCAATTGTAGAACATAGCACCTTGATACTATTAGGGGAAAAAAAGTTAAAATAAAGATATGAATAATAGTCTCTTGCTGTACCTGCCAACTTGTTATGGTGGAAAAATGTTAAGCAGTAAAGCTGAAAAGAGTTAACTGCTTTTATTAACTAGAAATATTTAGGCTGTGACAATAGCAATGGGAAGTCAAACTATATATATTTAGAATTTTTCAAAAGACACCATTTTGTGTTCTAGGTGCTTTTTTATGTAATTATTTCTTAGTCTATAATTCTTAGAAATGGGAGTGGATTAAAAAGGGAGATGAGAAAATAAATTATCAAAAAAACAAAGAAAAGAAATCACAGAGGAAGTGATCTGATTTTTCTAGAGTGACCAGTCTTACTAGTAGTTTCCTTACCATACTTAATTGTGGCATAGGAGTGAATTGACTTTCTAAAAATATTGAGAGTAAAGATGAAATAAGTCACTGGAACTTAAGCATCTGTGTATACAGGAAAGCTTATATCAACGGAGATGTGAAGTCATTAGAATGAGTCCTATGTAGCCAAGAATCTAAACTGGTAAAAATAGTTCATGTATGTGGTTTGGGGAGAAAATAAAATACATTTAGACATTAACACCATGTTTATACAGCCTAGCTCTTCAGTCAGGATTCAGTGAGGCAAGCAGAGTCACTATGGGTATGATGGGATAAGGGATTTACTATACTAATTTGACATTTTACATTTATGGATGAAGGTTGGACAGCCAAAGCCTGCAAGGAGAAACTAGGAAAAAAGAAGTCAGTCACTAACTAGTCAGTCTGCAAAGACAAGCACTTCTGCCCCCAAATGTGGGTTTGGGAAGAAGAAACTTATGGTGAGATCTATGGGAAGTTGCTGCCTCTGAGTAACTTTATCTCTTTCCACAGCTAAGCATATGGTGGTGAGCTTAGGGTCTCTGTTGTTCAACAAGTTCAACAATCTGAAAGAAGAGCTAAAGAGATCAAAGAGAAATTGAAACCCATGGATGTGTGACAATCTTCAGTAATGGCCCCCTGCTTCTTTTCTGTTTTCCAAATCTTTTGGCCAACTCTCACCTAGGATCATGCAAGGAAGAAGATTCTGGAAAATATTGTTCCAGCTTAACCGAATCATGAGAACACAAACCGTGACCAATGTTTTGGCCCTTTTGAATACCAAGTTGTCTAAAACCAGCCTTTAGAAGAGGGAGTTTTATGAAGAAAGTGTACAACCTTGAGAAATGCATTCAGAATGGCACATATTCAGGAGAGGAGATAGGCAACATTTTAACTTGATTAAATCTAACCAATTTTGATGAAAACTTTGGTATTTATATAAGTATAGCTTTTGACTGTGACTATAAAAGGATGGCCCATATTAACTAACTCCAGTATAGAACAGTGTAATATGACAAAAGCAAATTACAAATGATTGAAGAGTTGTTTTCCTAACAGACAGAGGAAGTATCTTGCACTTAGCAGTGAAACATAAAGAATGAATATACAAATGTAAGGAGACCGAGACAGATGAAAGATGCAACCAGTTGTAATAGCAGCAGGAACTAAAGAAAAGTAGCAGCCATTACAGCTTAAAGAAATTAGTGTGTAGGGAATCTGAGAGGCCCTGGGACCAATAACTTTTAAATACCACTGCCTCAGGAGAAAATTACTAGTTTGGAGAGAGAATAGAGATTCCAAGGACAGAGTGACAAAACAGAAAACTGGGACAGAACAGGACATTGTCTTCGGCTACTTTTTGTTAAAATATTTAGACAATTCTTGACAAAAGAAAAATGGGCCACTAAACAAGAAGAGGACTATTAATAGATCATAAAATAAATATACATATCAATATACATATTACCATATTAGTTATTTTATGACCATTTCCTTGTAGTGGTATTACAGATTATTTTAGAATTGGCCTTTAATTCCTAAGCGCAATTTGAAGTAATCCATTTGTTGTTAAAATAGAAATCCTTTCATCCAAGTGAAATCAACTAACCATTTGGAAATAATCTTGACATACTTACTGGTGATTGCTAAACAACTGGCACATTTACAGTTTATTGAGCTGTCTTTCAAATGTGAACTGACCATAACTGGTGTCTCTCCCAGAAACAGTCTTATATGTGGTGCTGCATAACCCAACTGGAATTTATCAGACATTTTCAACTCTTCAACCCCTACCATCCTCTTTTATCACAGTGGTTGGGAAGTGGAAGCTGCATTGGTTATTCTCCCTTGAAGCTACAGTTCTGCAGTTATTTACATTATAGAAATAAAGAACACACTCTTGGAATTTGAAAGAAATTTTAACTTAGACCATTTTCTTGCACTTTTGATGTCTGGAAATCAAGATCCAACATGTATGAATATTTGTAGCAGATTCCATATTTTTGTGTTTAGCTATAAGTTTCATAGATACGAGACAAACATAGAGGGTGTGTACCTGAAGATTCCTTACATTCTGCGTTTCTAGCCCTTCAATCAATATTGTAACCACAAAATTCCTTGTATTAAATTCTTGTTGGTTGAGATACCTTAAGTGGATTCGTACACTGTTTCTTTCATTATACGCTGACAGATACTCAGGTACCTCTTAGAATCCTTATTTGATCATGCTTACACTGAAATCCTAATAAAACACCACAGTAGAAACTGAATTACAACATTGTAATATAATATCCACTTTATTTGGAAATGAAAACATGACCAGTAGGATTGTGAGATTATGACTGAATAGTTTCAAATATCAAAGTAACCTGAGAACATGAAAAGTAGGGCTTGCTTTAAACTTTTGTGTGATCTTGCTCAGTTGGCCCAAATCATCTGCACTTAGACATAAGATGAGTCATGTGCAAACATTGGAATTCTCCTAAGCAGCAATTATGAGTTACTTTCAACAATTACATTTGAAGTTATTTAAAGGTAATGTGATAGTATTTTTTTTTAAGTTTTAATTTATTTATTTGAGAGAAAGAGAGAGAGAGCAGGAACACAAGCAGGGGAAGTGCGAGAGGGAGAAGCAGGCCTCCCACAGAGCAGGGAGCCCAATGTGGGGCTCGATCCCAGGACCCTGGAATCATGACTTGAGCTGAAGGCACACACTTAATGACTGAGCCACTCAGGCGCCCCAGTGTGATAGTACTTCTTACCAAAGCAGATATTTTTGACTCTACAACTTAAAAAAAAAAAAAAAAGGAAACAAATAGGGAAAATGTATTTAAATTAAACCAGTTATTTGGGGAAAACTGGTCTATTATCGGTTTTTTTCCTACCATTATAATGTTTCAGTTATGTTTAATATTAATGACTCACTCATTTGATTTGTTGGTTGGCTTAGTTAATTCAGAATATGGTATCCAAATTGCTTTACTCCTTGGCTTTTCACAGTTTAAATTAAAAACGTTTATTAACTAAAGGCTCAGTCTGCCCATATCTTAAGCAAAGTAGTCAATACATTGGCAATCTCATATTCAGCAGCTGATAGGCTCTGCAATTACTCTTGCTGAAGACCTGGTATTTGGTGTGCAGGAAAGCCCTGGTTATATGTAAGTCCACTGATTTTTCTTTCTCTCTTTCATCACTACCCCTCCCATTGCCATATTGCTACCTCAGTATAACTAAACCTCATCCCGCCTTGATATCCTTGCTCAATACTTACGTGTTCAAATCTGGTACTACACCAATCAAAAGCAAGCTGGTTGGAGCCTTGACACTCAATCTTCCTTTTGTCAATCTCCCTCAAATTGTGCTCCTTCAGCAGTGACGCTGTTCTAAGCAGGCTGGTCCACTATCTCCTGTCTGATTCCAAGCATTGCTTATCACTGATCATCTCACTGTAGCATAACTCAACCATTTTGATGGGTCTGTTAAGTTTTCCAGGGCTGCCCAAACCAAGCCAGAGTTAAGTATGACCTCTTGGAAACAACGCAGTTCTGAAGTACCATATTGTTCTGCCAAACATGACATCCCTAGTCAAGTTACCTTCGTCTGTCTTTTTGCTCCTGGATCCCATTTGCTTCAATGCCTACACATTTTTGTCTGAAAGCCAACTTTTTCCCTCTGGGACATGATGAAAGCATTTCAGTTTTCCTTTTCTGTCATATTTCATAGATCTCATAAATCTTACACTCCTTGAGAGCAAGATAAATGGCTTTCAAGCATATAAAAACTTATTTAGGCATGTTTTCCTGGATGTGTAGCTTTTTATCCTGAACAATTGGAAGTTTATATGAAGCTAAATAATTATCAACAGATAGTATCAGACTATTTCATATGCTAGGAGCAAAAGAAAAATTGATTAAAAAGACTTTCAAGCTATTCTATAGCACATAAACTCTTTATAGCCTTTATACTTTTCGATTTCTCAACAAATCTTCCTGACCTGCTATTTCAATGAAAACATCTTCCCCAGAAGTTTACATAGATCAGAAACATGGGACAAAGAAATGTTAGATGTCTTCTTGTCTATAAAACCTACTTGCTTCACATATTTTTCTTATGAAAAGAAAATCCCTTTATGATGTATTAACTGCTATCAATTATAATGAGTACTATTTGTATTTAAGATATATTTGGCATACTCAGAGTTAATTTTGCTGACACATCAATAAGAAGTTATAAAATGTAAAATAGGAAAACACATATTGAAGAAAAAATATGCAAAATAAATGAATGCTTAATAGTTGTACATGAATGCCCATTACTAGAGAAATATTTGCATAATTGAAAAACAATCCTGTGTAAATTCTATTTTCTTGATCTTCCTTTCATATTTTTAATAATTCAATAAATTAAGAAAATAATTTATATGATTGCATAGAAGCCCTGAAATTCTATAGTTCTAGGAATCCATAATAAGCCGAGATCTCATACACTTAATTCAGTAAATATGTCTCAAAAGATAGTGCCTCATGAAAAGATAAATTGCTCTCATTATTTCATTGAATTGTAAAACTCTTATCTTGAAAATCAACTTAATATAAAACTCTCATAAAATTCTTAAAAAAAACAAGTAAAACATCAAACTATCTTTAAATAAAATAAAACTATTTGAAAGTTAAGCATTCTTCCAAAAGGCTGAGCACACATTGAATATATTCTTAATGGGAAATTTCCAAAAATAATTGAACTGTATGGTGATGTGTAATAAAAAATAGATATTCTGAATTGTGACTTTTTAAAAATCTAAATTCCACTAAGTTTAAACTAGAAGTTGTAATTCAAGTGCATTTTTATTCTTTAATCTATTACTTTTACCATTATGGCTAAGCCACCCATATATTTTATCCCTCTTCAATCCATACCTAAATGTCAAATAAAGAAATGCACTGTTAATATAATGTAATTATTTGTAACTTGGATTCTTTGGCAATCTAAAAATAACTTTAGACAACAAAAGCAAAAACAAACAAACAAACAAACAAAAACCAAGTGGGACTACACGAAGCTTAAAACCTGCATGGCAAAGGAAACCAGGAACAAAATGAAAAGGCAACATACTGAAAAGGAAAAAAAAAATTGCAAATTATATGTCTGATAAAGAGTTAATATCTAAAAATATAAAAAACTCATACAACTCAATGACAAAAAAAATCTGACTAAAAAAAATGGACAGGAAATATGAATAGACACTTTTCCAAAGAAGGCACAGATGGCTGATCGGTACATGAAAAGACACTCAACATTATTAATTGTCAGAGAAATTAAAGTAAAAAAAATGAGATATCTCACACTTGTTAGAATGGCTAATATATTAAAAAAAAAAAAAGACAAGAAATAACAAGTGTTGGCAAGGATGTGGAGAAAGGGAAACCCTGTGCATCGTTGGTGAAAATGTAAATTGGTGCAGCCACTATGGGAATCAGTATGGAGGCTCCTGAAAAAATTAAGACTAGAACTACCATACGATTCCACTTCTGCTTATCTATTTAAAAAGAATGAAAACACTAACTTTAAAAGATAGGCACCCCCATGTTCATTGTAGCATTAGGTACAATAGGCAAGGCATGGAAACAACCTACATGTCCACTGGTGGATGAATGGATAAAGAAAATGTGAAATATATATACACAGCGGAATATTCCTTAGCCATAAAAAAGAGTGAAATCTTGCCATTTTCAACAACATGGATGGACCTTGAGGGCTTTATACTAAGTGAAATAAGTGAGGGGGAAAAGGTAAACACTATGTGATCTCACTTACATGTGGGATCTAAGAACAAACAAATAAACAAAAACCAAGCTTATAGATATAGAGAACAGATTGGTGGTTGCCTGAGGCAAGGAGTGGAGTTGGGTGAAATGGGTAAATGTGGCAAAGGTACAAACTTCCAGTTTTATATGAGTATAATGTATAGTGTAGTGACTATAATTAATAATATTTTACTGTATTTTGACGTACATAGGAGAGTGGATCTTAAAATATGGACATACTGGCTCTTTCCAGAATTTGGTTATTGTGACATTGCTACTATAAATATCGGGGTGTAGGTGACCTTTCTGATCATTATATTTGTATCTTTGGGGTAAATACCTAGTAGTACAATTACTGGGTCCTAGGGAAACTTTATTTTTAATTTCTTGAGGAACCTCCAAACTGTTTCCCGGTTTGCATTCTCACCAACAGTGTAGGAGGGTTCCCCTTTCTCTGCATCCCCGCCAACATCTGTCATTTCCTGACTTGTTAATTTTAGCCATTCTGACTGGTGTGAGGTGGTATCTCATTGAGGTTTTGATTTGTATTTCCCTGATGTTGAGTGATATGGAGCAGTTTTTCATGTGTCTGTTGGCCATTTGTATGTCATCTTTGGAGAAATGTCTGTTCATGTCTTCTGCCCATTTCTTGACTGGGTTATTTGTTTTTTGGGTGTCAGGTTTGATAAACTCTTTACAGATCTTGGATACTAGCCCTTTCTCTGATATGTCATTTGCAAATATCTTCTCCCATTCCATAGGTTGCCTTTTAGTTTTGTTGACTGTTTCCTTTGCTGTGCAGAAGATTTTTATCTTGATGAAATCCCAATAGCTCATTTTGCTTTTGTTTCCCTTGCCTTTGGAGATGTGTCTAGCAAGAAGTTGCTGTGGCCGAGGTCAAAGAGGTTGCTGCCTGCTTTCTCCTATAGGATTTTGATGGATTCATATCTCACATTTAAGTCTTTCATTCATGTGTAGAGTTTATCTTTGTGTATGGTATAAGAAAATGGTCTAGTTTCATTCTTCTGCATGTGGCTGTCCAATTTTACCAACACAGTTTGTAGAAGAGACTGTCTTTTTTCCATTGGGTATTCTTTCCTGCTTTGTCAGAGATTAGTTGACAATAGAGTTGAGGATCCATTTCTGGGTTCTCTATTCTGTTCCATTGATCTATGTGTCTGTTTTTGTGCCAGTACCATACTGTCTTGATGATTACAGCTTTTATAATAGAGCTTGAAGTCCAGGATTATGATGCCAACAGCTTTGCTTTTCTTTTTCAACATTCTTCTAGATTCTCAGGGTCTTTTCTGGTTCCATAAAAATTTTAGGATTATTTGTTCCAGCTCTGTGAAAAATGTCTATGGTATTTTGATAGGGATTGCATTGAATGTATAGATTGCTCTAGATAGCATAGACATTTTAACAATTTTTATTCTCCCAATCCATGAGCATGGAAAATTTTTCCATTTTTTTCTGTCTTCCTCAATTTCTTTCATTAGTGTTCTGTAGTTTTTAAAGTACAGATCCTTTACCTCTTTGGTTAGGTTTATTCATAGGTATCAGATGGTTTTGGTGCAATTATAAATGTGATCAATTCCTTAATTTCTCTTTCTTCTGTCTCATTGTTAGTGTATAGAAATGCAACTGATTTCTGTGCATTGATTTTGTATCCTGCCATGTTGCTGAATTGTTGTAAGAGTTCTAGCAATTTTGGGGTGAGTCTTTTGGGTTTTCTACATAAAGTTGCAGGTCATCTGCAAAGAGTGAGAGTTTGATTTCTTCTTGGCCAATTTGAATGCCTTTTATTTCTTTTTGTTGTCTGATTGCTGAAGCTAGGACTTCTAGTATTATATTGAACAACAGTGGTGAGAGTGGGCATCCCTGTCATGTTCCTGACCTTAGGGGAAAGCTCTCAGTTTTCCCCATTGAGAATGATATTCACTGTGGACTTTTCATAGATGGCTTTTATGATATTGAAGTATATTCCCCCTATCCCTACACTGTGGAGAGTTTTAATCAAGAAAGGATGCTGTAAGATTTCTGACATCCTTTGAGCCATGTATATGTTCTGTGTAACACATTCTGATCAATATCTATGTAAGGATCAGCTTCAGGGAAACATCTTAAAACATAAGCTGACAACCAAATGCTCCCAGAAGGGTCATCATTCCCAAAAGCACTGAAAGAGCCATCTTCCCTCTGATAGAGAAGTTCTCTCTGGTAACCTTGCCTCATAAATGAAAGGGCTTTTTCTTTTAACTTTTCTGTCAGTTGTCTCTTTTTAGTCAGGTAATCCAAAACATAAATATTGGGAGCAAAATCTATTGTGTTCTGTTCACCACAGCTATAAGGCATCCAAATCAATGAAGCTAAGACATTGATGGAAGAACCAAGGGTATCTCCAATTGCAGTGATATGAAGCTCCCCCCTCACCCCCAGTGGTCTCAGTATATCCTTTTTAATTGGATAGCACTTCTTCCTTTTTAGTAGGGGGTGAATTTTTTTTTTTTTAAGTGAAGTGGTGTTTTTTGTTTTTTGTTTTTTCACTCCAATTATAATCTCATCCCCCAACCTTTACCTTTCCTGTTTTTCTTCTGGAGAAAAGGAGAGAGGGAATGTGTGATTCAGAGCTTGACGAGTGTACAGAAAACTGCCCTAAGAAGGAGTCCTGGGTGCACTGCCCTCCCTCTCACTTCCTCAGCCCTACACGTTAGCTCTGGTTCAGGGATGCGAGTCAGAGGGCATGGCAGTATGTGCCCCGGGTGATTTAGACTAGAAGATCCTAGGCCAGAAGATGCAGCTTTGTTGGTAACAGGGGACGATTAACCAGGGCACTACAAGATCCTGTCGAAGACGCGGCAGGCTGACCTCCCTGTGGTCTGGGAAAGAAGCTGGGGCTTGACAGGGACCGAGAGAGGTGAACATGACTGCTGACCTCAAGTATGGTAGGGGGTTGCCCCGGGTCCTGTAGAAGCTTTCCTAGACTCAGGTGTTTGAATGCAGAGAGCCAGCTGTCTGGTGACATCTAATGCTTGTGTGAATCTTTAAGATATCTGAACTTTGAGCACCTGGATAAATGGTTACCCTGTATTCTGAAGGGTAATATTCATTTATCTGGGTGAAATTTTTAAGAAAATTTTAAAGAAAAATTCCTTTCCTTCCACCTCCCTCCTTTCTCTCTTCTTTCTTTTACTTTCCTTCTTTCTTCTTGTCTTCTTTTCCTTCTAAATACATTGAAATATTTTAGATATATCAAAAATAAAGATCTCTTATTAAAAAAAACAAAAAGAAATGATGCTGTATTTTTTCAAATGCGTTTCTGCATCAATTGAGAGGATCGTATGGTTCTTATCCTATCTTTTATTAATGGAGTGTATCACTGATTTGGGGATCTTGTACCATCCTTGCAGCCCAGGAATAAATCCCACTTGGTTGTATTAAATAATCCTTTTAATATACTGTTAGATTTTATTGGCTAGTCCCTTGGTGAGAATTCTGGCATCCATGTTCATCCGGGGTATTGGTCTGTAATTCTTTTTGGTGGGGTCTTTGTCTGCTTTTGGGATCAAGGAAATGCTGGCCTCATAGAATGAGTTTAGAAGTTTTCCTTCCATTTCTATTTTTTGAAACAGCTTCAGAAAAATAGGTATTAGTTCTTCTTAAAATGTTTGGTAGAATTCCCATGGGAAGCCATCCAACCCTGGGCTCTTATGTTTTGAGAGATTTTTGAGTACTGCTTCAATTTCCTTGCTGATTATTGGTCTGTTCAGGTTTTCTATTTCTTCCTGTTTCAGTTTTGGTGTTTATAAGTTTCTTGGAATGCATTCATTTCTTCCAGATTGCCTAATTTGTTGACATATAGTTGCTCATAATATGTTCTTAAAGTTGTTTGTATTTCCTTGGTATTGGTCAAGATCTCTCCTCTTTCATTCATGATTTTATTAATTTGGGTCCTTTCTCTTTTCTTTTTGATAAGTCTGGCTAGGAGTTTAATCTTTATTAGAGAAATCTTTATTATTTCTCTTCTCCTGCTGGGTTTAGGCTTTATTTGCTGTTCTTTCTCCAGTTCCTTTAGGTGTAGGTTAGGTTGTGCATCTGAGATGTTTCTTGTTTCTTGAGAAATGCTTGTACTGCTATGTATTTCCCTCTTAGGACTGCCTTTGCTGCATCCCAAAGGTTCTGAACAGTTGTGTTTTCATTTTCACTTTTTCCATGAATTGTTTAAGTTTTTCTTTAATTTCCTGGTTGACCCATTCATTCTTCAGTAGGATGCTCTTTAATCTCCAAGTATTTGAATTATTTCCAAATTTCCTCTTGTGATTGAATTCAAGTTTCAAAGCATTGTGGTCTGAAAGCATGCAGGGAATAATCCAAATCTTTTGGTACCAGTTGAGACCTGATTTGTGACCCACAATGTGATCTATTCTGTAGAATGTTCCCGTGCACTCGAGAAGAGTGTGTATTCTGTTGCTTTAGGATGGAATGCTCTATATATCTGTGAAGTCCCTCTGGTCCAATGTGTCATTCAAAGTCCTTGTTTCCTTGTTGATCTTCTGCTTAGATAATCTGTCCATTGCTGTGAGTGGGGTGTTAAAGTCCCCTACTATTCTACTATTCAATATGTTTCTTTAATTTTGTTATTAATCAGTTGATATAATTGGCTGCTCCCAAGTTAGGAGCATAAATATTTCTAATTATTATATCTTTTTGTCATATAAACCCTTTATGTATTATCTAATGTCCCTCTTCATCCCTTACTACAGTCTTTGGTTTAAAATCTAATTTATCTGATATAAGGATTGCTACCCCAGCTGTCTTTTGATATCCATTAACATGATAATTGGTTTTCCACATCCTCACTTTCAACCTAGAGGTGTTTTTGGGTCGAAAATGAGTTTCTTGTAGACAGCATATGGATGGGTCTTGTTTTTTTTATCCAATCTACTACCGTGTGTCTTTGATTGGAGCATTTAGCCCATTTTCATTCAGAGTAACTATTGAAAGATATGAATTTAGTGCCATTGTATTACCTGTAAACTCCCTGTTTCTGTAGATTGTCTGTTTCTTTCTGTTTTATTTCACTTTTGGGCTCCCTCTTCTCTTACAGGATCCCCTTTAATATTTCTTGCAGGGCTGGTTTAGTGATTACAAATTCTTTTATTTTCTGGTTGTCCTGGAAGCTCTTTTTCTCTCCCTCCATCCTGAATGAGAGCTTTGCTAGATAAGATATTCTTGGCTTCATGTTTTTCTCATTTAACACCCTGAATATATCCTTCCAGCCCTTTCTGGCCTGCCAGGTCTCCGTGGATAGGTCTGTTGCCAGCCTTATGTTTCTACCTCTGTAGGTTAAGGACCTCATGTCTCGAGCTGCTTTCAGGATTTTCTCTTTATCTCTGAAATTTGTAAGCTTCATTATTATACATCAGGGTGTTGACCTATTTTTTTTTTAATTTTGAGGGGAGTTCTCTGTGCCTCCTAGCCTTGAATGCCTGTTTTCTTCCCCAGATTAGGGAAGTTCTCAGCTACGATTTCCGCCAATATACTTTCTGTTCCTCTCTCTCTTTCTTCTTCCTCTGGGACCCCGATAATTCTAATATCGTTTCACTTTATGGTATCACTGATTTCTTGAAGCCTCCCTCATCGTCCATTAGTTGTTTTTCTTGCTTTTCCTCAGCTTCCTTCCTTTCCATCATTTTGTCTTCTATGTCACTTACTCTCTCTTCTGCGTCATTTACCCTAGATGTTGAGTGTCTATTCTAGACTGCATCTCAGTTAAAGCATTTTTAATTTCAGCCTGATTAGACTTTATTTCTGCTCTGAGACATTCTGTAGTGTTTTTAATGCTTTTTTCAAGCCCAGGTAGTAATTTTATAATCATTATTCTGAATTCAATTTCTGACATTTTACTTATATCCGTATCAATTAGATCTATGGCAAAGAGTATTACCTCTCATTCTCTCTTTTGCTGTGACTTTCTCCTTTTAGTCATTTGTCCAGAGAAGAATAGATGAATGAGAAAAAAATCAAAAATATCAACCATGACCCCAGCAAAATACACACTAGACAAATCTGAAGTGGTCAGGAACAACAACAACAAAAAAAGATAAGAAAAGAAAAAAGAGAGAATATAATCTCCTAAGTAGACAAAGCAGGGTGATCCACTTGGTCTTGGGTGTATTTTTGTCTGTTTGTTGGAAGACACTAATCCCAAAATTGTAAAGAAAGAAAAACTTACATATAATCAGGTTATTATATATATACTTATATATAAGTATATATATATATATATAATTGAATACAGTGAAAGAAGGCAAAAATACAGAATATATGTATAAAATATAAAAGTAAATCTGAAAATTAAAAAAGACTTAAAAACAAAGAGTTGATAAAATGAGAAACTAGTTGAAAAGAAAGAAAAAGAAAAAGAAAATATTAAACTGAAAGACTAAAGACTCGTGAGAAAAAAACCTCGAATTCCAAATACTATTTTCCCCTTGCACAGGAGTTTTTCAGATCTGAGTGATCCATAAACCTACTATTCAACTGATGTTCCTGCTGGTCTTCTGGGAAAAGGGCCTGTTGCCCTGATCCTCAGGTGTCTTTGCCTGAGCAGAGTTGCACTGCCCCTTGCCAGGCGGCCAGGCTCAGTGTAAGCTGCTTTGGGTTTCTCTATGTGGCTTTTGTTCCCTGAATGCTTTCTGTGCCTCTTTAGAGGTTGAAAAAAATAAAAATAAAAAATGGCAGTGCCCCATCTCCAGCCCTGCAGCTGAAAGATCAGGGCCCCCACTCTTCAGTGAACCTTCAGGGAAATGCAGTCAATCCCTTTTGTGTGCACCAAACTCTGCAGTCTCCTGTGGTGCACATCTGCACCAATCCTCCCAGGGGAGGGAAGGGGGTTGCCATGGTTTTTCCACTTGCAGGACCCCTGCCCAGGGGGCTGTCACCAGATTGTGCATGTACCCGCACAATTCCTCCCTGGAGAAGGAGGGTCCCCACATTTCTGCTGCTTACAGGGCCCTTGCTCTGAGTACAAATGCCTGATAGTGCCATCGTTCTCATTTTATGGCAGACCGAGCTGAGTGCCCACTCCCAGTCTTGCTGATTGTAGCCTGTTTCCCTGCTCCAATGCTTGGCAACTCTGCCAACCTATGCACCCCCATTCTTTCTGTGACCCTGGGGATCCTGAGACTACACTGTCCCACCTAGGATTCTGCCCTGCTTTGCAATCTGAACATCTTTCAGGCAGGAACATCCCTCATGGGAGCAGACTTCTAAAAGTTCCAATTTTGTGCTCTGCTGCTATATCACTTTCTGATAGCCAGCTTATGGAGGCTCCCTTCCTCCACCATTTATCTTCCTATATATCCCTTCAGATTCACTTCTCTGCACTTCCTGCCTTGCAAAATGTGATCACTTTTCTATTTGTAGAATTCCAGCAATTCTTTTCTTCATCTCAGGTTGAATTCACAGGTGTTCAGAATGATTTGATAGAATGAATTCAAGAGACCAGATGAAACACAGATCCACTACCCTTCCACCATTTCCCTCCTTCCCTAGAAGCATTTTCTGCATTGATTTTAATCACAGAGCATGGTAGTACTCTTCCTTTTAATATATATATTTAATTTGAGATAAAGTGAGTGAGAGAGAGAGAGAGAGAACAAGCAGGGGGGCGGGGCAGAGGGAGAGGGAGAAGCAGGCACTCTACTGAACAGGGAGCCTGACACGGGGCTCAGTCCCAGGACCCTGGGATCATGACCTGACCTGAAGGCAGATGTTTAACTGACTGAGCCACCCAGGTGCCCCCAGACATACTCTTCCTTGAGTAGCAAGCAGCCCAGTTTCCCCTTGGAGATCAGAGTCAGCAGTATAGGAAATCCTTTCTCTGCCTGCCTATTGATGCAGAGAAAGGTGGATCCTAAAGTAGCTGGGTGGCAGTTTTAATTTACAGTTCAAGGAATCATTGTGTTTCCTGATACAACTGCTCCTCCTTTGGAACTAACATGTCTAGACCCACAAACCATAAAGTAATAGGAACTGGACATGAAAATTTCTTAGTTGATCACCATGTATTAGACACAAATTCAAAGCATATACAACCTTGTAGAGAAACTTGCCACAGCCCTGCAAGCTATCACCACCCAGCTGGCATTGTCTACATATTCAAAAGGCCATTCCACCATTGGACTGAGTGGATCATATGGGCCAAGTAGAATAGGAGCTTGTGTAGCAGCCTGGATCTGTTACAAAACCTTCTTTTGGTCTGGGACCCAATCAAGAGTAGGAGCTTTTTGAATGACTTGGTAAATGAGCCAGAGTAGCACATCCAGATGAGGAATATGTTGCCTTCAAAATCCAGAGGCCCAGTAGGTGTTGTGTCTCTTTTTGTGTTATAGGAAATGTTAAATGCAACTATTTATCCTTCACCTCAGAAGAGATATCTGAACGGGTGCCTGGATACTCAGTGGTTTAAGCATCTGACTTGATTTTGGCTCATGATCTCAGGGTTGTGAGATTGAGCCCTGTATTGGGTTCTGCACTGGGCATGAAGTCTGCTTAAGATTCCCTCTCTCCCTCTCCTTTGCCCCCCCCCCCCCCCCCCCCCCCACCATTCTCAAAAAAAAAAAAAAAGATATATATAGATACCTCAACATGTTCCACACCACTGGCTCCCTAGAAATTTTACTGAGATATAAGGCACTGAATTTTTCTCTGATTTATTTCTCAACCTCTGGCATGTGAATGTCCTACCAGTAAGTCTAAAGCAGTGGCTCTTTCTCAGTCACTGGGTTCAAACAGCATAATGCCACCAATGTAGTAGACCAGTGGGATATCTTATGGAAGGGAAAAGTGATCAAGGTCTCTGTGGACTAAATTATGACATATGACTACAGAGTTGGTATACTCAGGAAATAAGTAGCAGACATTCTTGTCTTATATCTTATCTTAGGAGGAAACCATCTAGTCTTTCACCATTAATTTTGTTGTTAACTGTAGGGTTTTTGTAAATGTTATTTGTCAGGTTGATGAACTTCCCTTCTATTATTAGTTTGTTGATTATTTCCTCATGAAAGGATTTGGATTTTACCAAATGTTTTTCTACGTCTATTGAGAGAATTGTGGGATTCTTGAGTTCTATTATTATAATATATTACATTAATTGATTTATTGTAATCAATTAGTATATGTCTATACTAACATCTGTGTGTACATATATCTCTAAAAATGTCTTATATGCAACCACCATATCTATATTAAGCTAAATATGAATTCATACTATCTCCAACTTTATTCCATTGCCAGATGGATCATTGCAGCCTCAGTGCTTACTTACCCATAATTCATGCTTCAACAGTGAGAAATCTGTTTGCCACCATCAACTGTTTATATACTTAATTATACATTTTCAATATACATGCATAACAATATCAGAATACTTAACCTGTACCCCTGGAGTATTATTTATTTTAGCAAATAAAATACAGTACTTATATGCAGTTATTTTGGTTTTCGATCTTATAGATGCCCTTGTTTCTAAAATTACTTAGGTCAGCCATTCCATCTTCCTTCACTGAGGGTGTTCCATGTATTTAGAATTCCAA
The DNA here is from genome assembly GCF_002201575.2 of Neomonachus schauinslandi. Classification (NCBI taxonomy): domain Eukaryota; kingdom Metazoa; phylum Chordata; class Mammalia; order Carnivora; family Phocidae; genus Neomonachus; species Neomonachus schauinslandi. The sequence goes on along the minus strand of NC_058404.1, from coordinate 66,687,207 downwards.
ATTTGGTATTTCGATTAGATTCTCTTGTCAGAGTATGAATTCCTTTCTATGATTCTCTCAATTTCCTAAATGATTTTTTAGAATTTGCATACATAAAGTCCACTCTTTCTACTTAAAATGTCTATGGGTTTTAACAAATGCAAAATATTGTGGATCCACCATTACACTATCAGAATAGTTTCACCATCCCCCAAATCCCCAAGTTTTACCTATTTAAACTTTCTCTACTGCCCTTCCAAACTCCTGGAAATCACTGATCATTTTACTGACTATAATTTTGTCTGTTCAAGAATTCTGTCTAATTGGAATCACATGGTATTTAGCCTTTATAGACTGGCTTCTTTCACTTAGCAATATGCATTTAAGGTTTACCCGTGTATTTAAATGGATGTACCAGTTTGTTAATCTACTTACCTATTGGAGGACATTTTGGTTGCATTCAAGCTTTGGCAATTATGAATAAAGCTGTTATAAATACATTTTCAGATTTTTGTGTAGACAAGTGTTTTTAAATTAGTTAGGTAAATACCTCGGTGTGCAAATGCTGGATTGCATGGTGATACCATGTTTATCTTTGAAAAAAACTACCCAATCACCTTGAAAAGTGGTGTACCGGTTAGCATTCCCACCCCAATGCATGAAAGGTCCTGCTGTTTCATATCCTCACCAGCATTTGGTATTGTCAGTTTTTCAGGTTTTAGTCTTTCAATAAATATAAGTATCTTATTACTTAATCTGCAGTTCCCTAGTGCAGAATATTTTGGTATCTTTCTATATACTTGTTATCTGTATATTGTCTTGGTGAGATGTTCAGATCTTTGTCCATTTTTATTTGTGTTCATTTTCTTATCATTGAGTATTAAGAATTTTTTGCATATTTTGGATATAAGCCCTTAATCAGGATAATATTTATTTTAGTAATCATTTTATATAAAACAATGTAGATATTAAAATGTGTATTTTAAGGAACTGGCTCATTTGACTGTAGCAGTCGGTAAGTCTGTAATCTTTAGGAAAGACTGGCAGGCTGAAAACTCAAGAGTAGATGTTGCAGTCTTGAGGCAGAATTTCTTCTCCTCTGGAACACCTAGGTTCTGGCTCTTAAAGTGTTTAGATTTATTGGATAAAGCTCATCCACATTATAGAAGGTAATTTCCCTTACCTAAGAGTCAACAAATTATATGTATTTACTACATCTACAAAATACTTTCACAGTTATCCCTAGATTATTGTTTGATTAAATAAATTTAAATAAACTTAAATGTCTGGAAATATTTTTATAGACTGGGTAATATAGTCTAAACAAGTTGACACATAAAACTTAACTATCACAGAAACCATCAAATTTACAATTGAAAAAATAAACAATACCAGAGTTAGCATATATGTAAATATTTTCCAATACCTAAGTAGAATATCAATTTTTAAACTGAGGGTTAGATTAATTAAAATGCACAAAATTTAAAATTCAGTTTTTCAGACTCACTAGCCACATCTCAAGGGCTTCATAGCCACATTTGATTATTTGCTATCATATTAAACAACACAGCTCTAGACATCTTATTGGTTTTCTTGCCATCAAGCATCAGTTTATTTGGGTAATTCTTAAATATATTTTCCATCTTAACATTTCTCAACATAACTGTATATTTCCAAAGAAATTCTATGAGACAGCTTCATTTGTTCTTAACACTTAATTTATTTGAAAACTGAACCCTTATACTACTTTTATAATCCTTAGTCTTCATTACTAGAACTGCCTTATTTGTCTTCATTCTATAATTATATTGTATTAGGGAGTAGAAATTACCTGAACTTAGGAACAAGACCCAGGTGTAAATACCTGTGTTAGCACTTTCTAGTTAACCATTTCATCTCTATGGAGCTTAATTTCCTAATCTTTGAAATTGGCATAATAATACCTTCCAAAATGACTTGTTATGGAAATTAGATATGATAAGGTATGTGAGGTTATTAACAAAACAAGCATACAGTAGCTGCTCAATAAATATCACTTACCCTATTTCCTGTTACATTTTTCTCTACATAGTTACTTTAGTTATTCTCTCATTTACATGCCAAATAGATTTTGCCCAGGTCAGTTCCTTACTGTATATCTGGACTGATTTTATATTTCCGGGCCTGTATAACCATACCTATAACTTTTGATCAGATAAATCATCACAAAACTCTAACTCTGTTTACATGCTTATCCTGTTTTTTTTTTTTTTTTTAAGGCAATATCTATCCATGTTCAACCAAAACTCTAATACCTATTTAGATGAGAATAAAATAGTCATGGCATTTCACAATACTGACCCTTTCCAAACTCTTTGCAGTTTCAATCAATACCCATATTTAAAAAGAATATATGCCATTTCCAGAGAGGTCTTATATTTTTAATTATATTAGAGTCTCTTCTTAAATACTGGTTTTCTTCAACTGAAATATTGTTTCTATTTCAATCTGACTACTTAATTTCAGAAAAGAAGTTTATTACATTTAGATTTGTACATTATAATTCCTATTCATTATATTATGAATAAAATTACACTCCGGTAAATTCTGCTATTCAGTTTGAATAAAGTATTCCCATTAGAATGATAATTTCTCTTGAAGTAAACATGACCATTTTCTTTTTGTCTGTTAAGTTAAATCATCTCTGATTTTTTTTTCCTTAGAGAGAATTTGACCCTTTACAGCTTATTTCTTTACTTTGTTTGACTATCTGTCTGTATTCATTTGAACTGAGATTTCTTGGATCAACTAAATATATGATTGTGTGAAAACCTCACAGATGTGTAAATTATAAATTGTGTATTACAGGGCATTGGTAATATTAAAATAGCACATTAACACGGAAATAAGGTCAATGCACACTCATAGAACAAACATTGAGGCTCCAATTTGAATTGAATTTTGACTGAATTGAAGGTTACTATAATATAACATGCATCTTCACTACATTTTGAATGTAAATGAAGTTGAAGGGATGAACAGAGAAGGAAATCTGAAGTGCAAAATACCGTAGTGAGGTTATATAGTTCATTTTAGTTTTGTGCATAGACTGTGATATTTGTGGTATCCGGTTTCACAATTTCAAAAGCTAAAATATTGATGTCTATACCCACAGAGAGAATACGAAAAACAAAACAAAACAAAAAAACCTCTATTCAAAGCAAAGTCAAATGACTATCAAAGCTAGATTCTAATTCTGTAAAGAAGGCATGTGATTCACGTATTTGTGAAAGCTTTTAATTCTAAAGGTTTCAAGCAACACGTCTTTAACTGAAAAACTCAAAAGACATTTAAAAAATCATCCTTGAACTGGAGATTTAGAGATAATCTCTTCATGTTTATAAATCATGTTGTTTCTTCCTAAGTTCTATAGAAACCACATACTTTACATTTTCTTGAGTTAATCTAGATCTCGATATTCCCAATATATACATATATACTATAAATACATATGTATATATATGCAATAACTTGTACTACACTTATTTTACATTAATTTATTTAAATTAAGGATGAAAAATCTCTGGATTCATGAAACTTCCTCAGATCAACGCAGTATGACTAAAATCTCAAGAATCAAGTAGTAAACAAGTAAACACAATGTGTAGACAGATACGGCCACAAATTCTATAAATGGGAATCTTATTTTCTGGAAATCTGTACTAGGAAACAAAGGCTTTTTGATTCCTTCATTTCAAAGACATACCCCTCATGGACTTCATTGTTTAATTTCACAGTAAAGATCTCAAACTGGACACATGTTGTCTCTAAATACAAGGCTTGGTCACCTTTCTCTATCACCTCTTGACCAGGTGCTCACAACTAGTTGCCCTAAATTTGTCCACTGAACTTTGGCTTGACCAAATTTTAGTTAAGCTTCTCTTCTCTCCACAGGCCCCTGAACTTTGGCTTGCCTCCAAGTTTGGGTAAGCACTAAAACACTAGGTTCAGAACATCCCTCCTGACCAGCTCATTCTGAGAATCAGTCAGCCACACAGGGAAACATTTCTTGTTGATGCACACTGATTTGCCACCTACACATTCACAGTGCTTGACCTCCTCTCTCACAGAGTCCCTGCTAGCCCTGCTTAAGCACTCACATAAAAGAAAAGCCTTTTTTTATTTGTTTGAGACTGAGATGCTGGCAAATTACTAAGATCAGAGCCTCCTCTGTATCACAACAGTCTTTTAAAAATAAAGTTTCTACTTATCTATGTCCAGATGTGTTTTTATTTTCAATGCATTCACTTTTGTCTCACCAGGATAGCTAATCACCAGTCGATTATGTCCTTTATAGAAAACTCTATACCCTACCTAGATGTGGTTAGAACAGTTATTAGTTCTTTAAAAAAAAAAAAAACACATAGAAAAAAAAAAGCACATGGAATTTTTAGGGCAGTGAAAACCTTCTCTATCATACCAACATGGTGGATATCGGTCATTATACATTTGTTCAAACAAATACAATGTACAACTCCAAGAATGAACCGTCAGGTAAACTGTGAACTCTGAGAAATTATGATGACAATATAGGTTCATCACTTGTAATAATGTATCACTTTGGTATAAGATGTTGATAGTGGGGATTAGTTTTTATATGTGTGGGGGCAGGTGGTACATGGGAAATCTCTGCACCTTCCTCTCAAGGTTGATGTGAATCTAACACTGCTCTAAAAAAAAATAAAATCTGTTCTATTCAGATTAGGCTCTGGTTAACTATTTTTTCCTGAGGGCAGAATGTTTTAAGAATAACAGTGCTCTGACATATTTCAAAATGGTTCCATTTCCCTCCCACTGCTGGAAGTATGAGATGATTTTTCTCCAACATTTACTGTGAGACCTTAGTCAAAGTTTTGGAAGCAAAACTTAAAAAAGGAAAGGGGCCTCCATAAGTGGTCCCACTGGAGTTTTTAATGTTCACACTTGTCCTCTCTCAACCTCCAATAATTTGTTAATTATAATTCAGATTTTCCTATCCCATCAGAGTTTTCTGCTTATAAATCTCAGCTCTGGAGAACTGTATTCTCCTGTTTGTCTCACCATGCTTGGGGGCTGACATTTGCCCTGTTCCCTCACCTCTATTAGAGATTTAAGAAGCATTGTTGTTTATTCAGTGTATTCAACTTTTTACTTGTTAGAACCAAGTGGCAATCTTCAGGTTCCTTACATGCAGAAGTGTAAACCAGAAGTTTCTGTTAGTTCTTTTTTTTATTCTTGCTCTTAGACATTAAGACAATCAGGGGTGCCTGGGTGGCTCAGTCAGTTAAGCATCTGCCTTCAGCTCAGGTCCTGGTCCCAGAGTCTTGGGATTGAGCCCAGCCATCAGTCTCCCTACTCAGCGGGGAGCCTGCTCATCCTTCTCCCTCTGCCCCTCTCCCTGCTCATGATTTCTCTCTCTCTCTCTCTCAAATAAATAAATAAATAAATAAATAAATAAATATTTTTTAAAAAGACAATCAAATTTATGTTCCTAAAAATTAGTATTTTCAATTTTGTTATCAATGCTGTATAACAAATGGTTCACATAGATTTGAGGAACGCTGCTTATCATCTTGCTGTAGATATCTGTTAGATGCTACACAATAGTAGGCGCTTCTGCTTGAACTTTGTAAGATTAGCCACACGAAGATTTTTACCTTAACTATTATTACATCTTTAGACTATTTTCAAATAGTTGAGAATTTCTGCCTTTGATATTTTCAGGAAAAAAAGAAAAGATAATCACCACACAGATATTTAAAAGTTTCATCAAGGTCTTGCACTGGGTTTTACATGCTATTCAACACTTATGGTATTTATCTTTTAGTTAACTCTCTACTACAATTTCTCCACCCTCCTTCCTTCTCTCAATATTAGCCACAAATCACTTCAGGCAAATATCTCTGGCTCTTACTTAATTGAACTTCTATTCTTCTGTTCACATGGCCAATACACGTATTAAACAAATGTTATTTCTTCTTATCATAAATACATACTCATTAATCACTTTATGCTTTCTTAGAAATTGCTTTCTTGTTGTTTTTTTTTTTTGCTTTTTAATTTCACTGCCAATATCCTTTTTCCTGAATTTTAGAACAGCCCTTTGATTTATCTCTATTTTAATTTAGTTTTGTTCAAGTGAAACTTGCAGATGATTCAGTTATCCTTCCTGTATGTTTAGTTATAAAATGGCCTATTCAAAACTTTCAAAAACATCTTATGTTATACTGTAAAAAGTTGTAACTCCTCATCCTATATTGAAGATCACTACTATATGTTACTGCATTTTTGAAGTCTCTTAAAATAACCATTAACTTAGTCCAAATAATCCAACCACTGTTTCTAAATAGACTTTATTCTTTCTTTTCCCATTATTTTAAATTCCTTAATTTCCTTCTCCTAATTTAATTCTATCTCACACATGATAAAAAAAATTCAACAACTTTCAGGAGGATTAATAACTTAAATAAGAAAAGCAAAATTTTAAAAATTTCCTACAAATGAGAATATCTTTAAATGACTTTGGGCCTGGGAAGGAATTTCTTAGAGTTACCATACAAATCATAAAAATAAGGACTAATACATTTGACTACATGTAGCCTTTTTATAATGAAAAAAAAAACACATAAGAGATGAAAAGACAAGACATAAACTGGGAGAAAATATTAGCTTTATATATAATTTCAAAAGTTGTAGTTTCAGAATACATTGTTTCCTATCTATTGATAAAAGAAACACAAGCACCGCAACAGAATATTGGGCTAAAGTCATGGTCAAATATTTCACAATAGAAAAATTTATAACTCAATGTTAAAGATAACAACTTCAACTTTTAATTCTGGGAGAGTAAAATCTCACCTATGTATGTTGTGTCATTTATGTAGATAAATAATAACTTGAACATAATAGAAACATTAAAATCAATAAATATTTGTTGATTTTAATAACATTGTTTCATTGTTTATTATAAGAAAACAAACTCTTGTTCTATACACACACACACACACACACACACGCCATGAATGTTCTGTCTTCTGTCAACCTCTTCAGCCTCCTCAAAATAGGACATGACCTTCTGTTGGTTCTTCAGACAACATCTTCTCTGCCTTTTTATGTACTGTTTCATCTATATAGTAGTTTCTTCACTTAACTCTTTACATATTTGGCTCACCCCCATACATTAATTCTGGACAATGTTTCCCCTCCTAAGGTAGGCCTTATACAACAACCCTAACCAAAACGTAAATCTGTATGACATTGATTATATTCTTTTCATAGGACTTTCCACAGAAATCCATATTATTACTTGTTTGTTTTCTCCTTTGTCTCAACACACAACTAAATTTTATGGAGTCAGGAACTATTCAGTCTTGCTTACCACTGTATCCCCAACACCAAAAAATGTGTCTAGTACAGAGTAGGTGCTTGATATTTATTCATTAAATAAGTGGATGAATATATGACAGAACAAGTTAATAAATTAATACATTCTGCTCTTGAATATTGTTGGGTATTTAACAAATACTTTATAATTTCATCACATTAATTGCCTATTTATATTCTTCAGCTATCTAAATTATGTATAAGTCATGGCCTTTTTTTTTTTTTAGATGACCAAAGGATTGTTTTAACAAAATATTTTGCTAAATATCACAGTGATTGTGTTAGCAGAAGGGTTCAGTAGAATAGATCCAAAAGTCCCCATTGGTCTTTTGAAAAATATGATTTTTTCTCTTTCATTTATTCAGACAAGTAAAAATAATTGCTGCAGTATAGCTTGAAGAGTGGTGCCCTACCCCAGTTATAAAATTATTTAGATGGAGAGGTTGCTTGATATAAGCAATACTAAAACTTTTGCAAAATCATATTAAAGATATTTATTAAATAAAAACTAACAAGAATAAACCTTTTGAGAAAGTTATTAAACACAAAATTTATACTTCTAAATTACTTTTTTCATTTCATTATGTTATGTTAATCACCATACATTACATCATTAGTTTTTGATGTAGTGTTCCATGATTCACTGTTTGCGTATAACACCCGGTGCTCCATTCAGTACGTGCCCTCTTTAATACCCATCACCAGGCTAACCCATCCCCCAGCCCCCCCTTTTTTATGATAATCTGACTTTAATATTGCCAGTGATTTTGAAACAGTTAATACACTTGACAGGAAGTTGCGGATATTTGTTCTTTTTTTTTTTTTTTTTTTTTTTGCGGATATTTGTTCTTACTATAAAATTAGGGTTTTAGAGCTACTTAAAGAAATAAGGTTTGTCTTAATGATATGAAATGAGGGTGGAAAGTGGGAAATACTTATAAATTGCTGCAAACTTTATATTACTTACAAATTTTGCTTTCTATGTTTGTACGTATTCTCCCTCATTCTCAGGGAAGCTGTAACTGCATTTCCCATGTCAGTGTTGTCCAGAAACAATTTGGATTGCAAGATTATGAAGCATCTTTAAGTATTTACAAATACCTTATCCCAAATGGAAACATAATTTAATAAAGAGGTTGAGTGTAAATAGATGAGGGAAAATGAAAACTAAATTAAAATGCCACACCAAAATTAAATAAGTAAATAAACAAACAAGAAAACCACTTTGAAACTAGAGAATCCAAAAAAAATAAGGCTATTCATTGATCAGTTCAGTCTGTTACTTGTTTTTTTATTTTTTTTAAAAACACACTTCATGGATTGTAAATAAAAATCTTCTATAGAAAACTTCGTGTTTAAAGAACAAAAATGATGTAATGAATCAAATTCCTCAGAGTTTCAACAATCAATGTAAGAAATCTTCCACACACAGTGACTCTGTGGTTCAGTCAGCTGTTTCAAATGGTCTTCTTCATGAGAGTCTGACAGCAGGACCCTCAGTAGGGAACTACATCAATCGCTGGCAAATCATTCTAGCTCGTCTAGTAATAAGAGGTAGTAAAAGGCATCATAGAGTTTAAACTGATTTAAACCTGGTATAACAAACTTGAAAAACTAGACTTTTTAAGGGTTACATATCAGTTGCGAGTATCCTGAACTATCTAAAAAATAACTTGATGTGATTGGATTTCTAATATTCTTTGACTTTACAGACCGTTACTTTTTTTTCTTTTTTAAGTTTTTATTTAAATTCCAGTTAGACAATATATAGTGTAATATTAGTTTCAGGAGTAGAATTTAGTGATTCATCACTTACATACAACACCCAGTGTTCATCACAAGTGCCCTCCTTAATACCCATCACCTATTTTACCCATCCCCCACACACCTCCCTTCCAGCAACCCTCAGTTTGTTCTCCGTCATTAAGAATCTCTTATGGTTTGGGACGCCTGGGTGGCTCAGTCGGTTGAGCCGCTGCCTTCGGCTCAGGTCATGATCCCAGGGTCCTGGGATCGAGTCCCACATCGGGCTCCTTGCTCGGCAGGGAGCCTGCTTCTCCCTCTGCCTGCCTCTCCCCCTGCTTGTGTTCTGTCTCTCTCTCTGACAAATAAATAAATAAAATCTTTAAAAAAAAAAAAAAAGAATCTCTTATGGTTTGCCTCTATCTTTTTCTTTCCCTGTTACTTTTAACATAGAGTCTTTGCTTATGGATGAAGGCAATGTAGGGTGCTTGTTTTTTGATTCATATTATATTATTTATAAGAATCACATACGAGTTTTACACTTTCAGTTACGGGGTAGGTATGTCATAGCAAATTCATTCATCCACTGTGATGCTAAACAAGTTGTGAATATTAAAACTCATGAAATATTTCTATAAAAAATTCACTGATTTTGAGAATTTAAAGAGAAATTAAAAAATATGGAGGACCTACAAAATATTTTATTTATAAAATAAATAAAGCTTGTGAACTTAATAATTGATACTATTAATGAAATCAAGAACAAAACAGTATTTGACTGATTCATCAGTGTTACTTATAAAGCTTGCCACCAAGGAAATAAATAGAAAGGGTTCAATTTCTTTCCCTAACAGAGGTTCTAAAATGGAGAACAGTAATGAAAACTTTGTTATGGAAGATTATTGAAATTTTACCACAACTTGGTCTCTGCTTTACTTTAAACACTGAATGGGATACTAATAAAGCATTAGACATAAGTAAAAATTACTGGAAATGTTAGTTTGGGGTTCTCTTGTAATCAGAGGCAGCATAGTATTGTTGATAATATTCAAAAAGCACAAACAACTTTAGTTTAAGAGTAGCTGCCATACTGATAAACTTTGACTTTTTGACCAGAAAATCTTAACCTCTCTCTGTGCCTTCATTTTCCCTGGTTAAAAAAATAAATAAATAAAAGAAGAACTTCTCAGGTTTACCTCCAAGTGTCATTTATTTAATATTACACAATGCACTTAGAACGGACACTGGCACCACTATAGAATATATATATATATATATATATATATACATATATATATATATATATATATATATTTCTAGATTATTTTGAAATTTTGTAATTTTGGTCTTATATAGGAGAACTTTATTTTATTTAGAAACAATACAAAATACTACATATTATCACTATGTACACATTTATGAGGTTTTCTAGGATTTTCTCCTTTTAAAATATTATTTTCCATTGCTTCCACTATCGTCACCCTTACATTCGTACCTGTGAGGTGTGTAAGCTTTGATTATTATGAACACTAATGCCATGAAATAATGAAAAAGAAAATTCAGTTAGGAAGTGACTATAGTTAATAAAACTGTAATTGTATGTTTGAAAGTTGCTAAGAGTATAGAATTTAAAAGTTCTTATCACAAGGAAGAAAATTGTATTACTATATATGGTAACGGATATTAGCTAGACTTATTGTTGTGATCATTTCACAATATATACAAACATCAAATCATTTTGTTGCACACCTGAACCTAATATAATGTTATATGTCTATTATATCTTAATTAAAAATAGTCTAAAACTCTTTTTTAACAAAAATTAATAAACTATACTATGAAACAAAAATCTAATTATAAAAAATATGTAAATAAAAGCAATTTGACCATCCTCTATAGGAGTACACGTCTTTTGTGCTACAATTCATGAATGGTAATGTTTTCTTTTCATAAAACACAGAGGCAGCCAACACAAGGTTTTTCTAAGGGCTTTCATATAAAATAAAAAGGGCTCTGTCTATCATAATTCTAGTGTCTAAAAAAAGGATTATTGGGATGAAATAAAGTCAAACACCTTGCTCCGTTGAGTATTTAAGAATGTGTATCATAACACCAATAAGAGGTAAGTATGAGTAGGGAAAGAAAATCTCTCAGGTAGTTTTTAGAATAAATGAGAAGTGGAACTCTCAAACTGTCATGCTGAGTGTTTTCCTAAGGGGCCTTTATTTTTACTCAGGGCCTAACTGTCTGAAACATTTCTTTTCTGCACATTCGGTAAGTCAAATTTAATATCGCTGTTTCTATGAGAAAACCTAGAGAGTGAATTAAACAAAACATAGAAAGCATTTGTGCTTTATTTGCAATATAAGACAACAAAAGAACATCCAAATGTTTTCCTGGGTCTTCTAAGTCTGCATGCTTGGCTGGATATCATATATAAATATAAATGAATATTTAAATCAAATCACAGATTATGAAATTTTCATATAGTTGCTGTCATATCTGTCTCTGAAAAAACATATGGGATGGGAAGTAGTTCTCTATAATTCAATATAAGTAATTATTATAAAGTTTTCTCAAGGAAACGTGTTCTTCTAATTATATATTAGTAATCACTTTAAAAAGTATATACTATAAGACATTTCAGCTTCCACTTGAATTTTTATCTCTCATTGAGGATGACATCTTTTTATTTCTGCTTCTTAATTATCTGTGGTTTGAAAGACATTTTCCTACTTCTGGTTTGGGTCATAATTGATCTCTCTATGATACAACAGACATTCAAACAGAGTTGGAAAGCTATTCTTCATTGAGGATTACCATTTTTAAAAAAAGGACAAAATCCTATTGAATAAATACATAAATGTTGAATAAGTCCATGAAATTAAACAACAAATTTATTTAATATATTTTATGATATGAGTAATGCTACCCACCTGATTTATTTGCATTATTTAAAAATATTTATGATAAAATTATATATGCATATGTAAAAATTAATGTAAATGTTTGAAATATTAAAATAAACTCAGAAAAAAGAAATTTTTAAAAATTTCTTTAACACATAACCTAGAATAAACTCTCTAAACATTTCTATGCACATACTTTTATTCATTCATTTGCTATGAATAGAGATGGTATGCAAGAAGAGCACAAGTTTCAAATGGTCAGGCTACAATTAAGTTGTTTGTATTCACTAAGGTTCTCTCCAAAAATAGGTGTATATTTGTTTTTCAAAATAGCATTTACGATAAGAGTAAATTATTTAAAAGAAGTATAAAATGTATGGTGACTAACATAACAATAAAATAAAACTTAAAAAAATAAAATGGTGAAAATATACAAATCTCAGTAAATAAGAAAATTGAATGCCAAAAAATATATATTTTTAACATCATTCAACTTTCATTCAGAAGACCAAAGAGAGACATGAATGTGAAGGATACGTTCCTTCTGTCCCACTGGAACTATATAATGAAAAGATTAATCGCTCCTCCAGGATTTATGTGAGAGTCTAACTTGATAAAATACATTTGAGTCCTTTGAGACTTGACTGAGGTATTGTTAAAGTATTCAGCTTAACACCTTTCCTTTATAAGTAAAATGAAATATTATAAGGAACACTGAACTACAGAAAAAAAACAGCAAGGTAAAAGGCCAGAAGTGGAAATAGAGAGTTGATGTAAGAGAGTTTATGTTATATTTGATCATTGTTCCAAAGCCTCCACTATCCCTCTGTAATTAATTACACATCCACCCAGTTTTGCAATTTGCCTTTGTAGTTGTTATCAGTGGAATAGGTAGAGTATATAGTCATCAATGGGATGGTAATCCCATTGACTATGTAACTCACTTGGACAATAAAATGTTAGTAGATGTGATGTAAACAGATGTTTCAAAATGGGCTTTTGTTTGGTTAGTCATTTGGGCTTCTACCACTGCCATGAAAAGAACATAACCTGGGTAACTGTTGGTCTCCAGAATGAAGAAGATAAATGAACAAGAAGCCCAGAGTCTCAGCTGAGCCCTGCTAAAACCAAATACGTCAAGTTAAGATCAGCCAAACTTCATCAAACCTAAAGATCCATAAACCAGGAAAATAAATATTTTTTCCTGCAAGCCATCAGCTTTGGGGGTTATTTGTTATACATTCACACAGCAATACCTAGGTAATACTGTGTGTAAGGCTTTCGTGTCATTCAAGCTCGACTCAGACTGCCTGTGTTTTAATTTTAACCATACTATTTTATTTATTTTTTTTTACATTTTGAAAACATTTTATTTGATTACAGAAATTGGGCAACTTCTTTTTTATTATTATTTAAATTCAATTAGCCAAGGTATAGTACATCATTGGTTTTTTATATAATGTTTAATGATAAAAAGCTTCTGCACAGCAAAAGAAACCACGCTATTTTTTTTTTTTTTTAAGATTTTATTTATTTGACAGAGAGAGACACAGCGAGAGAGGGAACACAAGCAGGGGGAGTGGGAGAGGGAGAAGCAGGCTTCCCGCCAAGCAGGGAGCCCGATGTGGGGCTCGATCCCAGGACCCTGGGATCATGACCTGAGCCAAAGGCAGACGCTTAACGACTGAGCCACCCAGGTGCCCCGAAACCACACTATTTTTTTTAAGTGAATGACTTTGGTTAAGTTGCTGGCACCATACTGTAGGATCCTCCTTTATTTTTATTTATTTATTTTTAAAGATTTTATTTATTTATTTGACAGAGAGACATAGTGGGAGAAGGAACACAAGCAGGGGGAGTGGGAGAGGGAGAGGGAGAAGCAGGCTTCCCACGGAGCAGGGAGCCCAATGCAGGGCTCAATCCCAGGACCCTGGGACCATGACCTGAGCCGAAGGCAGACGCTTAATGGCTGAGCCACCCAGGCGCCCCATGTAGGATCCTCTTTTAAGAAAGAGAAGAGTAAATAAACTTAGACAATTGTGAGAATTACATGAGTCGTGGCATACATGTTTAGAACAATAGCTGGAATGTACAAGTGCTTATTACATGTAAATAAGTTACAATTCTTGATAAAGTCTAAAATTTCTTTTTCTTTTTTTTTTTTTAAGATTTTATTTATTTATTTGAGAGAGAGGATGAGAGGAGAGAGAGAGTACATGAGAGGGGGGAGGGTCAGAGGGAGAAGCAGACTCCCTGCTGAGCAGGGAGCCCGATGCGGGACTCAATCCCGGGACTCCAGGATCATGACCTGAGCCGAAGGCAGTCGCTTAACCAACTGAGCCACTCAAGCGCCCGATAAAGCCTAAAATTTCATGTAATTTCACCTAGAATGGTGATCTTTATGTAAAAAATAAAATATATAGGGGTGCCTGGGTGGCTCAGTCCTGATCCTCAGATCCCAGCGTCCTGGGATGGAGCCCCACATTAGGCGCCCTGCTGAGCAGGGAGCTTGCTTCTCCCTCTCCAGCTCCCCCTGCTTGTGTTCCCTCTCTCACTGTCTCTCTCTGTCAAATAAATAAAATCTTTAAAAAAAAAAAGAAAATATATATTAACCCTCAGCATCTAAACATAAGTAGAAAGGCTAACTAAAATTTATAGATTGTAAATTTGAGTACATCTATGTACTTCTAAATCTCAAATGTAACTGCTAAGTAATTGAATTACCTGCAATAGGTCAACATTTTAATTTTTTCTGACATTATAATATTATAGAGAAAATCAAACTGGATGGCCATAAATATTTGGATGAGGATTTTGAAAATTCTGGATAGAAACCTATCCAAATCTTTATTAGTTTCTGAATGTAATAAATTACCACAAATTTAGTGGCTTCAACAATTCAAATCTATTATCATATAATCAGGCGTGTAGAAATCCCAAATGGATCTCACTGGACTAAAGTCAAGGTGTCCTCAGGGTTGGATTGCTTCTAGAAGCTCCAGGGCAGAACCCAATCCTTTGCTTTGTCATCTTTTAGAGGTAGCCTGTATTTTTTGGTTTGTGGCCCATTTTTCCATCTTAAAAGCCAGCACAGTTGCAATCTCTCTTGTTTTTTCCTCCCCAATTCCCTTTCCATTTTAAGGACCCTTGGGATTACATCGAGCTCATCCAGATAACGGAGAACAGGCTCTCTATTTTAAGGTCAGTTGATTAGAAAACTTAATTCCATCTGTACCCTGCTTCTTCTTTGCCACAAAATCTAATATTCACAGGTTCTGGAGATTGGATGTTCATCTCTTTGGAGGGAAGCACTACTCTACCTAACACAAATACTCAATTTAATTTCTACAGATAAAATAAGAATATATCCAATTCTACCTATTATAGTGAAAAACAAGAATATATTGCCACAATGAAGTGTTCATCTTGTCACATTATAATATTTCTGTGTGTTGCTCTGTATTTAAATCTTCATTGGGTAACTGAATATTTTCATATGTCTTATTTTCCATTTGCATGCATGTGCATATTGGTCTGAAAGAGATTGTTTCAGTGTGCAAATCTGCCCATCTTATTTACACCAATAAGTCTCTCAGGAAATAATATTATATATTACATGAATATTTTATGTACTTATATGTATTTTTTCCTATTCCAAGACTTCCTCTCAAGAGATGTATTTTTAAATTGACTGGTTTGTGATAAAAAGTCAGTACACATCTCTTTTTTATCATGGTTGTTCTGTTATACAAGTTTTATTTTCAATCCATTACTTTTTTACCCTTCTACTCTAATACTAACCATGCTTCAGTACTATAATAAAATATACTTTTTTTATGAAACTAAGTAAAATTCCACTGGGTAATTTTTGTCCAGTTACAGCAGAGAATAACCCATAGAACTTCAACTGAAACATGAAATCTAAAGAGCCTATGTTTTTATTCTTTTATTTTATAATTTTAGTAAAGTTTGTGTTTTCCTATTGCTTTTGCTTTTCCCTTGAATTCTACATAAAAACCATATAGAGCAAGAGATGAAATACTTTAAAATTTGTTTTTAAGACATGGTTAAACATGAACATATGATATAATTATTTTAAATAGATGTGATCTGTAGTCCATCAACATACAAAAATCAAGAAAAAAAAAACTTAACTGAGGACATAGATCTTATTTCTTTCAATCCCTTCATCCTCTTTCTGGAAAGAGGAAGAAATTATTGAAAATTGGAGGGATCTAATACTATTATAATCACTATTAAACTGTTGAGTTCTGGGCATCATTTGACAGTGAAATTTTATACTTCGAAATACTCCTCTTCCTTCCTCACTTATTTTGCAGTATGTTAAACAACTATTAGATTTAATATGGCATCTATGATGTCATTTAATTCTTGAGCCCTGAGAGCACAGTTGAATAAAAATTGTATATTGGCATGACCATTCTAAACAATTCCAGGATGAATCCTGCTGACAGAGAGACTTTGCTAAAGAAAATTATCATCAGCCATGTAACCTTCCAATGTGAAAGAAAAAGACATATTGCTGTGGAATCTGAAGAATGCCACAAAACATCAGTTATACTGAGCTTCTAAAAGCCTGTAGGCCTGCAAGTAGCAAAAAAAACATAATTTAAAAAGAAAGCTAAAATCACTAAGGGTAGAGTAGAGCACTTCTGAGGTCAATAGGGTTTTAGTGACTAGCCCAGCAAAATTGGAATCATCATCGCATATTTCTAACCTTGAGGTCATTCTACTATTTTTCTTTTTAAGATCAAGAATAAATTTTGAGGAACCAGACAAAACTCAACTCTAAAGTTGTTTGTCTTCAGGTTTCAAAATGACAGGCCCATTTAAAAACTATCATAGTTCCTCAGATTGTTCCAAAAACAATGCTATAATCCTTTAGGTGACTTCGAACACATTATTTTTATCTTGTTTATGCATTTGTTTTTGTTTGATTTTAAGATCCTCTAAGGGAGAGTTTCCTTCCTCTGTTCTCAGCTAGTTCTGATCTATTATGCTATTTTCAAGTGTTCACAACTCTATAGGGCTTTCATTTATGGCTTTAATTTTCAGTGTCATGTTCTTTCCAAATGCCAATAAAAACTAAGTCTAAAAACACAAAAGCAGGAAATGGTTGACTATGTTGCTTTAATTGGCCTATCCAAAATAGAAATAAACAAGTTACCAACAATTGATCATTTTTTTTTTACCACAAATATGAAAGAGAAACAATTATAATGGCAAGGTGTTCATTCTACCTCCTAATTAAATTCAAAATATACTTTAATTCCAAATGTATCTAAAGGAAATGTAAACTTTAAAAACAATGACTACACACTAATTATATTTATTCTAGTGAAAAATGCCTAGATGAAAAAGAATTTAAAATACGATGTGTATGAAAAAGAATATTCACAACACAAACTAATTTTCTCTTAACTCCCTTGGGCAGCCTGAAATTAATTATAGCCCAAATTATTCCCCTTCATACATTATTTTGAGAATCAGAAAATACAATTATTTGCCATTGCATTTTTTAATTTAAAAAATCTTTGTTAGATGATATAATTTGAAAATAATAATGAGTAGTAATAATAGTAAATGAAAAGCCTCAAAGCATAAAAATATTTCTGTACATTTTAAATGTGCATAGTCATGACATTAGCTAGATGTACTGCTGGAGGAATGCTATTTTGAAAAAAATAAATTTAATTAAATGTCTTTGCCTTAAAATATGCTTCAAAATAATACTTCCCATGCCATGCCACCTTGGTATTTTGGAGAAATATATAATGAATAAAAGTTTAAAGTTTGCATGATCTACACCACAATATCCACACACTTTTCATTACTCATTTATTTCAGTTCAAGTCCAGAACCACTCATTCCATCTTTGATTCAACAAAACAAGTATATGTATAACGCAATGGTGAATCTATACAGAATCGTGTTCACTGTGTCCAAAAATAGGTTTCTTTTTTTCCCAGTTAATGCTTTAATTTTTTTCTAAAATAAAAAATGCAGATCAATTAATATATTTTAATGTAAAACCATATCTGGAAGGATTATTTTTTGTGCTTTTCCTAAACATTCACTTTCATTTCTCAAAGAACTGTATGTTGATTCTCCTGGCACACATTCTTGGCTAAGAATGTAATTTATATATCCATCATCACTTCCTCAAATTTTCCTAGTTGCCAGTTTCCTCCTCAGAATACAGCTTTATGCAATGACCTAAAACATCTTCCCAAACTTGCAAGCTTTTGTATTATACAAATGGTATGTTAGAAAAGCAGAAATTCCTCTCTGAGCAAAATTGAAACCATATTCATATATTGAATTACATGCCGATGTGAAAATGCATACAAAACTGTTTATTCTTCTTCCTAGATAAACAGCTAGATTACATTGTTGTTAGACATGGTCATGCAGTGTGATTAAGCAACAGAATGTAAGTTCAAGTGTCAGACACTATTTCTAGGCTTGACCCATGTAACTTCCTGTACAGCATCCTCCATGTTTTTTTCTTTTTTTCCTTTCTTTGGGCATGATCCAATGTGCATGAATGCCCAAGAGTTGAAAAGCACATAGACTCAAGATAAAAGAAATCCTGATTTGTAAATTACTACTAGGAAGGAAGACACAGACCAGTTAAGAACACTAGTCTTGGAATTTACCCAAATAATAAATAAATCTCACTCATGTATGAGTCCATATATTTATTACAGCAACTAGCATTACATCAGTTTATTCCCAAACTGGTAACTGGAAATGGATTGTTGCCTTTATAGGCACCTAAAGTGTTTGGTTTAGTGATTGGATGACAAGTGGTGAAAAAATATACATACTGCAAATTGTAAAGCTGTGTTAACTGAAGCTCTGTGTTAGATAATTGAAAAATGTTCAGTAAAACTATTTCCTATAAAACTGTTGAAAATTTTCAAAATAGACTATATGCTCACTGAGCGTGATTTCAGGAAAATGGAGTTAAAACAAATATACTGTATATTAGCTATGATTGGCTTTTAGCTTTTAGGTAGGTATTATAGCAAGCTATTATAAGATATGAGTCAAGCAAGAATTGACTGGTTTCAAATATAGATATAAATAGAGAAAATATAGAAATAAAGTTATGGGATTGGAAAAGCCACCAACCCCTTTTAGACCCACGTAAAAGATATGACATTGGAAAAAACTTAGCAATAAAGATTCAATAATACTCCCTAATTGAACAAGCGTCCAGTCCAGAGACAAAGATCACTGAAGCTAATACTGACACATCTGAATCTTTTTCTTCAGTCTACTTCAAATTGGCCAAAATTAAGTGGGAAAAGGAGCATAAGATTAATGAACCAGATAAATAAAGTGTACCCAAGAATTATGCACCAAGAGGACTTTGTGTGAATTTATTGGCACATTTTAAATGCCTGTAAGCAAACAGATCCGAAATCTACTACATTTTGAGGGAATTGTTTTGTCAAAGAAACAACAAATCTGGAATTTAAAAAACCCTTTGACTTTTTTTTTTTTTAAGATTTTATTTATTTATTTGAGACAGAGAGAATGAGAGAGAGAGAGCACATGAGAGCGGGGAGGGTCAGAGGGAGAAGCAGACTCCCTGCCGAGCAGGGAGCCCGATGCGGGACTCGATCCAGGGACTCCAGGACCATGACCTGAGCCAAAAGCAGTCGCTTAACCAACTGAGCCACCCAGGCGCCCTGACTTTTTTTTTTTTTTTTTTAACTTCAAATCAATTCTTGATGTTCAGAATTGCACAAGTAGGAAGAACATTGTGAAAACTCTACATTACCAAATAGGTAATTTTCTCCAGATTACACCCACTTCAGATGTAGCTTTGGAGAGTAACAAACAAGGAAAAATGTCAGAAAGAAGAGGGGAGCCTGGGTGGCTCAGTTGATTAAGGGTCCAAGACTTGATTTCAGCTCAGGTCATGATCTCAGGGTCATAAGATTGAGCCCCATGTCAGGCTTCACACTGGGTATGGAGCCTGCTTGGGATTCTCTTTCTCCCCCTCCCTCTTAGAAAGAAAGAAAGAAAGAAAGAAAGAAAGAAAGAAAGAAAGAAAGA
>NC_058404.1:66588499-66667074 GCF_002201575.2 Neomonachus schauinslandi | reverse complement strand
AGAAAGAAAGAAAGAAAGAAAGAAAGAAAGAAAGAAAGAAAGAAAGAAAAGAAAAGAAGTTTTAAAAAGCCAGCAATTATAAAGAACATAATATAAGAGGAAAATTAAGGAGAGTCTCATTAAGGTGATTCTCCAACAGTCAAAGTAATCTTAACAATACTTGGACTGTAAGATTTTACTATTTCTCTGGAAAAGTGATTTCAAGTTGTCTTCCATTCTCCACTTTTCCAGATGCTAATTTTTATTATGGTTATTCAGCCCCTGCTTCTCAATTATACAAACTGAAATTTGAAAACTAGATAAGATGTCTTTTGGTTTATATGTTATCAGACGATTAGGAACTCAGCAAGACCAAATGGATTGTCTAGAGATCTTGAACTTTAAGTTGGGCACAGTAACTGAATGTCTTCATTTATTTTCTTTGAAAAGGGATTGATTCTGTGCTATATATGGGGCTGTGAGTGAATCTGGTATTTTGTGACCAGATGGGTTGACTGTTCTATTTTGTGACAGAATCATGTTTACTAAACCCATTTCCTCTTCTCTTCAAGTATTTGCTAACTTCCTTAATTGAATTATAGCCAATATAGCCAATATAATATAAACAGAATTTATGTGAACCACTTATATGACTGGCCTCTAAAATCTTCCCATGTGCATTCTTCATAATTTCTCTTTTCTGTCAGCTTATATGAGATATGCATAGCAACCTTGAAAATCACATGTTGAAGGTAGTGGGCCTAAAAAATGGGACTGCCTTGCTCCCTGAATTATCTATTTTAGAAACACCAATTTTAGACTTTATATGAGGAAAAATAAATTAATTAATTTAATATAAATAAAATACATAATTAAGATAAATAAACACAATAAATAATGAACTAGAATTCTTCTATGTTCTTACCTATGCGTTCCGTGTTCTTATATATGTTTAAGGTTATTTACAATCTTCCAGCTGTGCTTTAGCTAGTTCACATAGGTTACCGCCAGGCATATGAAACATAAAGACATAATATGTACTTTGCATTAATTATAATTATATAATTATTTTGTATTATATATTATGTCAAAACTGCCTCTCATTATATTTTTATAGTGTATTTCACAGAACATCTCCAATTAATCCACTCAATTAAGCACATAGTTTTGAATTGTTTTTGTGTGTGATACTGGGCTAGTACTGGACGTAAAGCAGTGAATAAGACAGAAATTTGTCTTGAAGAAGCTCAGGGCCCAGTGGAATTCATATAAATAAAAAATAATAATAGAATGTGGTAAATGCTACTGTGAAGGGAGTTTAAATTCTAGAGAAGTACAAATTAGAGAATTTGAACAAGTGCTAGATGGTAGAAGGACTTCAGAGAGAAATGACCAATGCTAGACATCAAGAAGTAGGAGTTATCTAGGCAAGGGTAATTGGGAAGAAGAAGAAGGAGACAGTGATGTAGAAGCTTGTAAATATAACCAATTTTTTTTTTTTTTGCCATATTAGAGTTGTGATGTTTCCTAAAGACAGAAAGTCTCTATTTATAGGTTAAAATCAGAAGAGTAACAATAGTGGATTAATAACTTTGGAAAGACCTCTTTAACCTTTTAATTAAAATGGGTTAAGTATAAATTCAAGATACAAGAGAATGTTAAAAATTCCATGTGGAAAAATGTGCATCTGAACTAAGGTAAGGATAGTGAGTAAAGAGAAGCAGCAATATTCAAGAGTTGTAAGGAAGAATTATTAATAGGGCAAAGTTATTAAATGCATGATTGATGGATAAATATATTCAGGGTGAAAAGTAGTTAATCAAGGACTTTTTAATCATGAGTTAGAGAAAATGGGAGGTGGAACAGGTTTTGAAGTAAAGACCACAATTTAAGTTTTAGATGTACCATGTGGAATTACGTGTTAGCAATGTGGAAGTGCTAAATGGGGTTATTTTATGGTTTCATTGAAATTTCTTTGAAACCATAAAATTGAACTTCATTGAAAATAACTACGCACCCAAAATGAGTACACCAAAGACATAGAAAACTTAACATAAAAACTTGTACAATATGTTATCCCGTAATGTAGTATTTGTGACATCATCAAAATCAACATTGTAAATGGGTACAACTAAGATGATTTGTTTTTAAATTTAATACTTCTGGGGCGCCTGGGTGGCTCAGTCGGTTAAGCATCTGCCTTCGGCTCAGGTCATGATCCCAGGGTCCTGGGATCGAGCCCTGCGTCAGACTCCCTGCTCAATGGGAAGCTTGCTTCTCTCTCTCTCATTCCCCCTGCTTGGGTTCCTGCTCTCACTGTCTCTCTCTCTCTCTCTCTCTCTGTCAAATAAATAAATTAAAAAAAATCTTAAAAAAATAATACTTTATTCCTTATTCCTCTGACCTTAATTCCATGGAAATGCCAAAGTCAAACAGAAAATTTTTTTAAATGAACAATATGAAACTATGTATTTCTGTTTGCCATTGTGTACTACTTGAGACATTAAACACTCTCAGTAAGCACTGTTTACTACTATCAGGCCTGAAATTTACTGGCCTTGGAGTTCACACTGTTCTCTCTTATTCTGGCATTTCATGTTCTCTATTCCTTGAACTCTAGTTCTAGATGATATACGAAAAATGTGATGCAGATTTATCTATTCTTACATATAATATCTAAGGGCATATCAATGGAAGTGCAGTGTTTCGATCTTGTGAGAGATTTACTAAAATTAACAAAGACGCTGATCAGGTACACTTAGGATATTTAGTAGTGGCACAATGTCTATGTTTACAAAATGCTCATATTAGATAACATTAAGGGAAAGGAGAAAATCATAGTTTCCCTTGCAGCAAATGCTAACATGTCTACTTAGATCTGAAAGCCAGTGATTAAAAAAAATATGGAGAAATTGTTCAATATATATCATGTATATATTGTATATCATGAAAGAAACTGCCCATGCATGCATAGCACCATGAGCGTTAACTAAAAAAAACAAAATGTGTTAATCAATTTTGTCATATGCACAGGTCTATTTAATATCATTGTGAAACCATTTAATAGTTTAAGTAGAGCAAGTCCTAGATAATGTAACAGTTGTGGCTGTATTAATACTCTCAGATAGTTCCAGCAGAACTGTGCTGACTCTCCTATTGTTTGATTATTCTTTCCAAACACAGGGGAAAGGTTTTACTGTTAAGATTTATTTATTTTATGTGGCTTGAAAGTATTTTATCACTTATTTACTGCTTTGGTGTGCATCATTATACATTATTATCATCAAAATATGCTTTTGTAAGTGCTGTATTTTTATGTTTGGGGATACTCCATATATAACATGTACTTAACTAATGACATTTCTCAGTTCTATCATTTGTAGAAATGTCTATCCCTCATAAATGGCAAGAAATATCTATATAAAAGGTAGAGGACTGTTTATTTATACCTCATCAGTAGAGTTGCCTATAAGTTGCATTGTTTCGCTGACAAGTCCAATTTTTCAAAATAATAGAATGTAAACTCACACTGTTTCTGTGCATTTGCAGGATTCTACAAGACTCCTGAAGTAAGTACTATACTTTTGAAAACCAATATAAAATATGGAAATTATAAATGTTTAAAGATTTTAAAATTGAGAATAAAAGTTAGCTGTTTATCACACTCTGTACTTTGTTCATATCTGACTTCACTTTGAAGCATATTAATTGAAACTTCTTACTTTGAAAACTATATCAATATAGTTGTGTTTTATTTTTTACTACCAAATTTGTTTCCAGGTCTCTGTCTTTTAATCATACAACCTGAACAATATTATGAACTTAAAAATGACTGTTAGGGGCGCCTGGGTGGCTCAGTCGTTAAGTGTCTGCCTTTGGCTCAGGTCGTGATCCCAAGGTCCTGGGATGGCGCGCTGCATCGGGCTCTCTGCTTGGCGGGAAGCCTGCCTCTCCCTCTCCCACTTCCCCTGCCTTGTGTTCCCTCTCTCGCTGTGTCTCTCTCTGTCAAATAAATAAATAAAATATTTTTTAAAAATATTTTTAAAAATGGACTGTTAAACTGAGAACAATAGTCCAATGATTTTTGTAACTATAAATTTTGTACTTTTGAGATGGCATAATATTCTATAATGATGCTGAACCCAGAAGTTATAACACTGTCCAAATATTTCTATTATATATTAATAAGCTACTATTGAATATTCACCTAATAACATTTCCCTAAATAATATTGTAAACATGCATTATCCTTTTAAATAGCAGTTATTATTTGTTATTTAAATTATAGACTGATAGTTCTTAAATGTTGTGTTCTCTCAGTTTTGATTCTGTCTGATAGAATGAAAAATCAATGTGGAATCAAAAGTCATAGGTCCAAGTGCTAACTATGTCAAGCAATTCAGTTGTGAACTTTCTTCTTTGCTGAGTCTCCTTTGTCAAGAGACAGTGAGAGATTCTGGAGCTGAATAAAACAGAATATCATCACAAAGATTCCTTGCAATTCTAAAGTCTATATCAAATGTAACTCTCCATATGTTTGTTTTGTAATCTTCCAATTTATGGATAATACTCATTATTTTCATAATTATAGTTACTTTTTATTTTCATATTTAGTTTCATCTTTCATGAGATGGTGTGTATCAATATTACTGTAGATGAGGATTCATATTGTTCTACATTGAATAAGTTACATAATTGTTTTTCTTCTCTATAAGTTTACCTATTAGACACTGTGCAAGAGTTACATCCATACAAGGAGCTTCTATGGTAGCAGAAGATAGATGTAGAAACAACACACTGAATAAAATACATTTACACTGAGCATGTTGATAGTCTACAGCATCCTCTGTAATTTGTACTTGATAATATAAAAAAATGAAATCAAACATGACTGAAATCTAAACATATTTAGCAACTTGTCAATAGATAAACTTCTGACCCACAGTGATCTTTGGGGGAGCATTTTAATGAAAGAAAATGATTGTGTTCAATCTTTATTTGGTCATCCAGTGACAAAAATATAGTGGCAGATCTCAAAAGCAAAGTCTCTAATGACTTTTACATGTTTGTGATAATCCCCAAACACTAATAAGCTGTGAGAATGTTCATTAAGATCTGACAAGCTATCCCTAAGTGAACAAAGTTGTCAGCAATTTTCAGTGTAGGCAAATAAAATAAATTTACTGGGGAAAGGTAATTCTGAAAATGGAAGCATGAATTTTTAGAATCGCAAGGAACCAGAGAAATCACTTAGTTTAAAATTCTATTCTTGAGAAAATTCTTTTCTACAATATTCCTTATAAGTCATCCTGATACTCTTTTAGTACTTCCAGTGATATAATTTTCATTGCCTTTAAAAAAAAAAACATTTATTGGCCTACAGTTATGTGAAGTTGGGTATAAAAATATGAGTAAGATATTGATTTTGCCATATGCAAACTAGGAGATTTGAAACAAGTCACTAAAATATTGTTCAATAGAGAAAGAACAATAACCCCCCCTTTTTTTCTTTTTTCTATGCCTATCCCATTTTAAGTCTGTCACTGAAATTAGCATATAGGGTTATGATTACTGTTTCCTTGCTCCTTTAGGACATAGTCTTTATTATTTGTATTTATAACTTCAAGATGTAGCATATGCTTTATCACATAGGAGATGACCCATAAATATAAGTTGCATGACCAAATCAACTAGAGATAAAATAAGATTTTATGAGGAAGTGATTTAATCTGAATCTTAAATATGAAAAATATATGTCTTGAAGGGAAAAGAGCAAAATATAGAAGAATGTCTTTCAGTCCTGTAAGAAATTGTATATGAAAGAATAGTGGCCATAAGGAGTAATAGCAACTTGAAGTTGAGGAGATATGATCTGTCAAAAACCCAACAGTAATCACAGGATGGCTAGTATTCCAACATAATTGGAATACATTTAACCACAGAAAAAGAATCTTTGTCTTTATTCTCAAAGTGTTTAACACAATTTTCTCTTAAAAATTTTAATGTCCTTTTTTCAAACTTTAACAACTTTATTGAAATATCTTGGACATGTGAAAATGATGTATATTTAAGGTGCACAATTTGGTGTGTTGATATATGTATATCTTGTAGAAAGATAGCCACAATCAAGCTAATTAGCATACCTATCACCTCTACATAGTTACCATTTTGGTGTGTAAGAGAGAATGCTAGCACCATATTCTTGAAGTATTATGTAAAATGTCAAATGGCTCTGTTATGATTTGCTTCCTCCTGTTGTTTTAGAATTGTATTCCAAAGATATTATAAGAATTCCTTTGCTAAGGAGAGAAAGCTTTTTTATGGGGAGTCAGATTAGAACACCAAACTATTTATTATTTAGAAAATAGTTTTTTTCACAAAATTGCATGATGACCTCAAACCAGTTACACTTACTGAGGAAAAACAGGAAAAAAAAAAAAAAAAGATCAAGGTGAGAAGAGTGAGAATATAAACCTGAAGTGTCAAAGATTTGGTTGATGTGCTACAGATCGGTGTGCTATGCCAAGGAGTTGTTCCATTTGATACCATAGTATCGAGTAGGAGTTTTTCAGGTAAGAAGGTAAAGGCAAGTGGTAGAGAGAAGCTGCCAGGAAGGGAACTAAGGGTAAGAGAAATCTAGATTTTCTTCCAGGAATTACATGGAGTACCAAATAGCCAAATGGTAAAGTGTCCCAAGAAGTTAAGTAGGTGATAATATGAAATAGTCTTCATTAAATCTCCTGGGATTCCAATAAGAGTTTAGTTGGAAGAACACTGATGTTAATATTATTCTTAGAGTAGTACTAAAATTAATACGTATATTTTGCAGAAGGACTAAAAGTCCCCAAAATCTAAGCTCCAGATGTTTTTCTCCAGATTTTTTTTTAGTGCAGATACACTAAAAGCAAAAAAAAAAAAAAAAAAAAAAGGTACAGAGTATTTTGTTATTACTAAAGCTTTCTCTGTAAGAATGTAAGTTCATTGAGGGCACAAACTCAGTCTATAGCTGTTTGCCCTCGCCCGGCATAATATAAAGCATGTGCTATATCTACGCAGATTAGTATTTATCTAAGTGAGTAAAAATAAGGTTATCCAATGGTGAATTAAAGAGACTATGAAAAAGGTCAATAGCGTACAGCTTGGCTGAATCTTTTTGTCATTTATATTCTTAGACCTAGCCACTTGTATTTAACCTTGCCTCTGCACTTATAATTCCTTATTGTATTATTGATTTGTTCATTTCTCTTCCATTTTAGAGTTCAAACTACTTAAGGAAGCCACTATGCATTGTTCACAGTTGTATTTTCTAAAGAAGAAAGCGGACACTTAGTTTTGAGGTAAATAAATAAATTATAGCAAAGCAATAATAGCTTAAATCATAATTAACTGATAGAATAAAGTCAGTGAAAAGAAAATAGTTTTTAAAGTACTCTTAAGCTAAACAAATTATTTGATTTGGAAAAACATGACTTAATGGGGAAGAGTTTTGAGGGACTCAAGGGACAGGATATTAAGTTGGAGCCTTAACATGTGGTGATCATCAATACTTATCTACCCTAGCCAATGAGAATCTGAAAGTATTAGAGGAATTAGAGGTTTCGTTTTGTTTTGTTTCATTTCCTAACACAAAGTCCAAACGAAAAAATGATAACAGGGAAGACAAGCAAAACTATGTCATTAATGTGTAAAATGTGTATAAGTCCTAGTCCTACGCATGTAAGAACACATGCACATGTAAGCACGCACACGTGCACAAACAATAGGAAGTTTAATGAATTAAATTTC
Source organism: Neomonachus schauinslandi (assembly GCF_002201575.2). NCBI lineage: Eukaryota > Metazoa > Chordata > Mammalia > Carnivora > Phocidae > Neomonachus > Neomonachus schauinslandi. The sequence goes on along the minus strand of NC_058404.1, from coordinate 66,659,310 downwards.
AGCTGACTCAAAGGCAGTTGGTTTTAGTGAATATAAATACGGTTGGAGTCAGAACTTAATTTAAATTCTGGCTATACCATTTTTTCAGCTTTATTTAGGTAGACATACCAAAAAATGCACATATTTAATGTATATGTTTTGTTGATAATTCTACTGTGGCCTTAGTAAGATATTTAATTATCTTGAGCCCCAGTTTTCTCTTCTGTAAAATGGAAATGATAGTATCCCCTAGGCTATTTATGAGGATAAACTATAATAATATAAAAGAGTTCTAACACAGTGACTGAGTTAAAGAAGGAACTTCCTAAATATTAATTCCAGTGTCTATTATCAAATTGATATTTCTTATTAGTTTCTGTAGATTCAATAATTCATTGCACCGAATTTGAAAGCAACAAAACTGAAAAGTTGGTGACAAATATGTGTGGAAAAATGTACACTGATGGACTTCTTGGATTAGGCAGAATGTGTAGATATTTGTGCCACATATAAATGATCATCAAAGTACATCCCCTGTGGAGGAGAGTCCCAGTAATCACAGACAAGATGACATATATGACTTTGGTGCAGGGATGAAGCTTTCTCTGGGATTAATAACAAATTCTTCCCCTCACTGAGGCTGTTTTGTCTGCCAGAGCTTTTGAATGAATGCATAATCTTCCAAGAGCAAATTCCAACACTGAGCTCTTAATATGGTGCCAGAGGGCTACCTGGTATCTGGTTATAGTGAACCCCTCTTATCACCAAGGAGCGTTACTGTGCTCTCAGAGAGATAGACAAATATCCCAGATAAGAATATGCCTCTCCTTTCCACAGAGCTTCTGTCAGCACCATGACCCCTTAACCTTTATTTTTTTAAATTATCTGACACAGTATTCTTTGGGTTCAGGAAGCACGTTGTGCAGGAAAAGAATATGGCAATTTCACTGAACTCATGAACTGCATTGATTATAATACATGTTCCACCACCCAGAAGCAGCAACCTTGTTCTTATCAATCAAGTCTCCAATTTAATGTCATGTTACCTAATAGACCTTGATGAATATATATATAATTCTTGCTTCAAGAACTTCATAACTACTAAATATCAAATTATAAGCCCAAGTGAAGGATTCTAATTGTATATCTTAAGTCCTACTGTTTCCTAAAACTGCAGGGTGACATTTATAATACCTAGTAGACATTTAAGTAAATATACCTGAATGTTTTACCAGCAGCAGCCTACATTCAGTGTTTTCAAACCTGAAAGCCCAAGATATCAGAAACCATCAAGCCAAGAGAGAATCATCAGCACAAGTGTGGACTCTCCTACTCTTCTTATACCTGAATGTCCTATCCCATCTACTTCTCCTTTCCCTCCACTTGCAGCCTGAATTGAGTAAACCAATAGAATATGAATTGAATAGATACATCCCAGTCTTGTGTTACAGGATATTTTGACTCAAAGGGTCTCTTCCATCTAAAGATGCTTTCCCATTTCTTCTAGTCAATTCAGCTGTTAGTTTGGGAAACAACACTCCATGAATATTTCATATCTCCACATGGTTTGGTTCTCTGAGCAAAAGGCACTGAAAATCTTCCCTGAGGGGTGCCTGGGTGGCTCAGTCGGTTAAGCGGCTGCCTTCGGCTCAGGTCATGATCCCGGGGTCCTGGGATCGAGCCCCACGTCCCAGCTCCCTGCTCAGTGGAGAGCCTGCTTCTCCCTCTCCCTCTGCCTACTTGTGCTCTCTTTCTGTCAAATAAATAAATAAAATCTTTTAAAGAAAAAGAAAATCTTCCCTGGAAGCTAGAGATAGTGTCTCCATCTGGGTCAAAGGGCATTTGTTTCCTGACCAATATAATAAACATAGAGAACTTTATGATATACTTTTTTTCCAGGAATCATTCCAGGCAAGTAAAGTATCCTTTTCCTCTCCAGAGATTTGTTTATCTTCCAGAGTAAAGATAAGGCTTTTTTTTTTTTTCCCCTCATTTAAGGGGAGAGTGGGTAGGTCACTAGCAGCCCTAGGTAAGATCACCATTTCTTAATTTCTGAGTTGCTCTCCTGTAATGTACCCCACTACATGTGCAGATAGAATCTGTCCACTGTGTCACCATATGGGGATTTAAGCTTAGGAAACTAATACAAGATATTGCTCTGGGTGCTGCTTTCATCATCAGTTGTAGCTAGTCTTTGTCTCTGACAGTAGGTTCTCATGTTTACTAGGTGTATGTATATAATACTGAGGCAGGCTCACTTGTTAACTTGCAAGTAAGGCAAAATCTCAGCCCCTTCACAATTTCTAACTTAATACCCACCTTCGAGAGGCCTTGCAGATCCTTCTAAATGTAATCTTTAAACCCTCTAGGATTTTCTTAATTTTAAATCCCCTAATCTCTTTTTTTGTTACTATCCTTAGTATAGTCACAATGAACTTCTTTACCAGTAGTATGTTACCGGGAGGCAGAATTATACTGATGGTAGGTAATAACTCCTTTCTTTTGCTTTGCACACATTGTCTGGCCCTTAGGAAACATTCAATAAATATTGAGTTTTATTAATATAAACCGAACTAGACTTCAGAATATTCTTTAAAAGTCTGACATTTTCTCCTACATGGAAATTTGCCTTATTTTCACTTTTCTTTGAGTTTTGAGCATTCCAGTGTCATATTTCTTCATGTGCAGTACTTTTCCCCATACATTAAAAATTGCAAGAGCAAGAAGTTTTGTATTTAGTAACACTTGTTCTAGTAGCATCACGTCTGCCACAGCTGTTCTTGTTTTAAATCAGACTTAATGGTTTTTCATTCTAATCAGTATTTTCTGATGTAGCTATAATATGAAGCTATTTTATCATGTTCTGTTTATTATCTAAACAGGTTATATATTTTTTCTAATTTTTGTATTTTATGCACTGTTTATGTAGTTTTTAAGTATGCTAAAAATCAGAAATTCTCGGGGCACCTGGGTGGCTCAGTTTGTTAAGCGACTGCCTTTGGCTCAGGTCATGATCTCAGGGTCCTGGGATCGAGCCCCACATCGGGCTCCCTGCCAGGCGGGGAGCCTGCTTCTCCCTCTCCCACTCCCCCTGCTTGTGTTCCCTCTCTCGCTGTCTCTCTCTCTGTCAAATAAATAAATGAATAATCTTAAAAAAAGAAAAAATCATCTCTCTCGTTTTAGAAAAAAAAATCAGTAATTCTCTTATAAACAAATATTTTTCTATGAAAGGGATTGAATGAGGTATCTGGAGGGATTAATGCAATATCTATTGACTTTAAAGTTTTAGTGGTAACATTTGACCGGTACAATTTGCTTTAAATAAAAGATTATATCATCAAGCACATCATCATGCCCCTGTTCAGATACACATTATGTTGAAGAGTCTCTGAAAACATTAATATGTGTACTTAAAAGTATTATAATTCTCTCTCAAGATACTTTTTCTTCTGTTTCATTTTTAAAGGAACCATTCTTTGTGTGTTTGACCTCCTGCTGTTTTAAATAGGCTGCTTAATCAAAAATGTAAACCACTGTACACATATTGAAAACAAATCTATAATAAATCTTTGAACTTCATTCCATCTATGAAATTCCATTCATGCTGTAGCTTTTTCATACAAAAAGAATGTCAATATTCTATAAATAGATTTTCAGTAGTGATCCAGTTTTCCGTAAGTAACCTTGCAGTTTTGCTTTTCAGCAAACACACAACAAATACGCATGCGTAACCACAAATGCCTGTGCCTTTTCTTTGGGGTAAGACAAGATACTCAATGAAAAGGCACAAGCATTTGTGTTTATACTTGCATATTTGACTCTTAGTTATGTGTTTGTGAGTATGAGTATGTTAGAGTGTATATGTGGATGTGAGTGTGATGTGTGTGTGTGTGTGTGTGTGTGTGAATGTGTTCTATCTCTTTAACTAGCAAGGACTGAATTTCACCTAGAGTTTGTTGTTGTTATCACAGACCTGTACCCCTGAAACAAATAATACCTTATATATTATTTGGTTTATTTTTGCGAAATATATTTCGCTTTAAGAACAAGTCAAACAAAATCTTCACATAATTTAAAAAGTACTTTTTATTGCTGGTTCAAGAAAAATGTCACATTTCCTAATGAAATTATAATAATAATGTTAACCCTTTATCTGGATGGTTGTGCCCCATGTCTTAATAAAAACATCTTCTTTTTTCTCAGAATTTTATGCTGCTGCTGTGCAAGGGTCCTCTGTGTCTTCTAGCACAAGTACTTTCTTTACTGATTAAGTTCACCCAAGCTCAAATGTCTACTACTTCATTCCTAGAAAGAGAAATAACTTACTCTTAAAGTTCAAACTACAAGCATATCATTAACATGTCAGGAGTTTTAATTGATATAAAATAACAATCAGATATGAATTATTAAATTTGGGTAAGAACATAGTCATACACTATTTAATGTGATTTAAATCACTTAATTACAATAATAATTTACTAAAGTGCTTTTGAAATGAAAAGTTATTATCTTATCTATCTGCTATCATTTATACTACTCTTCTTTGTTTTAATTTGATGATAGCATACAGATTTTAATCTTTTCTGAATTTATTGTTGCACTGGGCCGCCATGGTGTTGGATTCTTTTGTTCTGTCCCACTAGGGCATTAACTCCACCCCAGCATGCATTCTTTTTGCTCAGCCGACATTGTTGCACCTGACAGGCTCCCATGCTCTTAACCCAAGCCCATTCTGTCCCTGCTTAACCTTCTGGTTTCTATCAGTGACTATTCTCTCAATAATGTTCAAACATTTTCTAGGTTTGAAAGCTTAGGTCCTTAGATTGCATTTTCTGCAATCCTTAGGTACATTTTCCTTACTGAAACTTGTCTTTTACTAAGGGCAGTCTTTACTTTGCCTTCCTTTTGAGTGGACCTCTTTATTTGGTCACCAATTATTAAGAGCTGAGGCTTATAAGGGAAGCTGCTAGCATTCTGTTAGTCTTCTGATCCCTGACCAGAGTGTAAGGGAAAACGCTTCTGTTTCTCCTTTACTCTCAATATGTCTCTTCTGAAACCAGACCTGTGAATTTTCCCATACATCCAACAATTCTCTGACACCAGCTAGGGGTCCTGCAATTCAACTCAATTCTGACACCATCTAACTGGATTTATCATCAGATCCCACAGGTTAAGGGCTCAGTCCCTCAACTGCCCCCACTTCAGATATTAATCTCACGTCCCAGTTGTCACCTGTGTTTATGACTGGCCAACTCTAATGGGAGTTCCCCCTGACTCCCTATTCTGGTTCATTAATTTGCTAGAGGAGCTCACAGAACTCAGGAAAACTGTTTACTTCCTAGCTTATCAGTTTATTATGTAAGGATATAATTCAAGAACAGTGAGATGGAAGAGATGCACAGAACAAAATATGTGGGAAAGGGCGTGAAGCTTCCATGCTTTCCCCAGGTGTGCCACCATCCCAGGTCCTCCACAGGTTTGTTTACCGATCTGGATGTTCTTTAAACCCATCCTTTTAGGGTTTTACAGTGGCTTCGTTATATAGGCAAAATGGATGAAATCATTGGCCATTGGTCATTCCATAATGCACTGACAAGAATCTCAAATAATTGGTAAATAGAAATGGTGAATGCAAACATCCTTTCTTTTTCCTGGTCTTAAGACAAAGTATATGGTCTTTCATTATTTAGCAGCATGATAGCTGTAGATTTTTACTGATGCCCTTTATCAGGTGGAGAGAGTTCACTTACATTGTAAATTGATTTTCCTTCACCTTTTGACATGACCATAGAGTTTAACTATTCAAGCTTTTTCATTAACATGGTGAATTGTACTGATTGATTTTCAGATGTTAAACCAACTTTGTATTCTTTATTTTTTTTATGTTATGTTAATCACGATACATTACTACATTAGTTTTTGATGTAGTGTTCCATGATTCATTGTTTGCGTGTAACACCCAGTGCTCCATTCAGTACGTGCGCTCTTTTTTTTTTTTTTAGATTTTATTTATTTATTTGACAGAGAGAGAGACAGTGAGAGAGGGAACACAAGCAGGAGGAGTGGGAGAGGGAGAAGCAGGCTCTCCGCCAAGCAGGGACCCCGATGCGGGGTTCGATTCCAGGACCCTGGGATCATGACCTGAGCCGAAGGCAGACGCTTAACAACTGAGCCACCCAGGCGCCCCATGCATGCCCTCTTCAATACCCATCACCAGGCTAACCCAACCCCCCACCCCCCTCCCCTCTAGAACCCTCAGTTTGTTTCTCAGAGTCCATAGTCTCTCATCGTTTGTCTCCCCCTCTGTTTTCTCCCTCTTCGTTTTTCCCTTCCTACTATCTTCTTTTTTTTTTTAAACATATAATGCATTATTTGTTTCAGAGGTACACGTCTGTGATTCAACAGTCTTACACAATTCACAGCACTCACCATAGCACATACCCTCCCCAATGTGTATCACCCAGCCACCCCATCCCTCCCACCCCCACCACTCCAGCAACCCTCAGTTTGTTTCCTGAGATTAAGAATTCTTCATATCAGTGAGATTATATGATACATATCTTTACAGACACATAGATCCATGGAACAGAATAAAGATCCCAGAAATGGACCCTCAACTCTATGGTCAACTAATCTTTGACAAAGCAGGAAAGAATGTCCAGTGGAAAGAAGACAGTCTCTTCAACAAATGGTGTTGGGAAAATTGGACAGCCGCATGCAGAAGAATGAAACTGGACCATTTCCTTACACCACACACAAAAATAGACTCCAAGTGGTTGAAAGACCTCAATGTGAGACAGGAATCCATCAAAATCCTAAAGGAGAACACAGGCAGCAAGCTCTTTGACCTCAGCCACAGCAACATCTTCCTAGAAACATCGCCAAAGGCAAGGGAAGCAAGGGCAAAAATGAACTATTGGGACTTCATCAAGATAAAAAGCTTTTGCACAGCAAAAGAAACAGTCAACAAAACCAAAAGAGAACCAACAGAATGGGAGAAGATATTTGCAAATGACATATCAGATAAAGGGCTAGTTTCCAAAATCTATAAAGAACTTATCAAACTCAACACCCAAAGAACAAATGATCTAATCAAGAAATGGGCAACTTTGTATTCTTTAGATAAGCTCCATTTGTACACTGATCTGTACTTTTGTTTCTGATATGTGTTTACTTAATTTTGAAATCAATGCAGTAAACTGAAAGAATGAATTTAGAATTATTCATTCCTTTTCAATTTTCTGCAAGGGTGTATATAGAATTTTATTTTGTTTTTTCTTCCTATGTTTGCTAGAATTTATCAATGAAGCCATCAGGATGTAGCATTTCCTTTGTGGGTAGTTTTTAGTCATAATTTTACTTTCTTTAATGGATGCAAACTCTCATTTCTTCTGTGAACTGTGGTAGTTTATGTTTTTCAAAGAATATGTCCATTAAGTTTTTAATATGTTGGTATAAATTTGTTCATAATAATTTCTTATTGTCCTTTCAGTCTCTACACAATTTGCAAATTGATGTCTCCTCTCTAATTGCTTATATTGGTCATTTGTGTCTTCCCTCTTCTTTCTCCAATTAGTCAGACTTGAAGTTAATCAATTTAATTTTTCCCCCAATGGGATAGTTTTGGGCTTAATTGTAGTTCTTCCATTTTTTTGTTGTCTAATTATTCATTTTCCTCTTATATTTATTAATTAATTTCTTTTGCTTTATTAGTTGCTCATCACTTCCTAGTTTCTTAGCTTGGAAACTGAGGCTACTGATCTGAGACTTCTAATGTTTTTATTTCTAATGCAGTATTTTAGTAAATTTACTATATAATTATCCCCCTAAGTCCCACTTTAGCTGAATACTACACATTTAGATATACTATGTTTTTATTCAGTTTAAAATACTTTCTAATTATAGCATTGATGCCCTTTTTGACCCATAGATTACGTAGAAGCATGATATTTAGTTACCACCTACTTGAGGATTTTCTAGAGACTTTTTTGTTATAGATTGCTAATTTAAATATGTTGTAGTCAGGGAGCATTCTCTGCATAACTTTAACTCTTGTAAATACATGGACTTTTTTAATGGCTTATAATGTAGTCTATTTTTAAATGTTTCCTGTGCAATTGAGAAGAATGCGTATGTTGTTTAGTGGAGTGTTCTATAAATATCAAGTAGGTCTACTTGATTGATAGTGTTGTTCACATCTTCTATATCTTTATTATATCCCAATAATTACTATCAATTATTGAGAGGAGGATGCTAAATCTCTGACTATAACTGAGAATCTTACTATTTCTACTTTCAGTTTTATCAATTTTTGCTTAGTAGTGTATCTTAAAGCTCTCTTATTAAACATATAGACATTTAGGATTGTTATGTCTTTTTAGTGAATTTTCACTTTTATTATGAAATTACTTTCCTCATACCTGATAATATTCTTTGTTCTAAACTCTAATTTTTCAGTTATTACTTTAATAGCCACCTTAGCTTTCTTTTGATTAATGTTATCATAATATAACTTCTTCCAGCCTTTTACTTTTAACCTGTTTTTCTTTATATTTAAGTTGACTTCTTGTAGGGAACATATAGTTGCATCTTGTTTTATTATCAGACAGTGCTCATTTAATTTGGGTTTTAATATCACTTACAGTCTTATGATTATTGATATCACTAGGTATAAATTTATCATCTTTTTTTTTTCTTTAATTTTCTATTTGTCCCATCTGTTTTTGGTTCATTTCCCCCCTTTTTTCTGCCTTGCTTTGAATTATTTTTACTGATTAGTGATTTTATCTCCTTTGTTGCCCTATTAGCTTAACTCTTATTGTGTTCATGTTTACTGTTCACTTTAGAATTTATGGAATTCATTTTAATCTGTCACCTGCTACCTTCAAGCTTTGTTCTGCCACAGTATAAGGATCTCATAACCACATGTTTCCATTTCTCCTCCCCTGTCCTTTTTGTTATGGTTGTCAATATGTTATCTTCCACATATGTTATAATCTCCACAAATATCTTTTTTTTGCCCTAAGTAGTCAATATTCACTTAATAAGATTTAAGTTTTAATAGAAATATATTTTATATTTATATACATATATATATATATATATATATACTGTTTCATTCATTTCTATTTGAAATCTAGTTTTCATCTGATGTGATTTTTCTTTTGCCTTCAGGATTTCCTTTAACTTTTCCTGTAGTGCAGTCTGCTGTTGATGAATCAATTTAGTATGTCTAAAACATGTTATCTATATTAAAAGATATTTTTGCTGGATATAGAATACAAGATTAACAGTCTTGTTCTTTTTGTATAAAAGAACAAAGCAAAAAACAAAAGATGTTGCAGATGTTTCTCTGCAACTACTGTCTTTTTTTTTCTTTTTTTTTCTTGTGCTGCCTGTAAGGTTTTCTCTTTATGATTTTCCTTAAGCAATTAATGAGGATGTGCCTTGGTGCAGTTTTGTTCATGTCTCTTGTATTTGGGATTCTTTGATCTTCCTGGAACTTCTTGGAACTATGGTTTTGATCTTCTTGAAAGTATGGTTTTATCTTATCAAATTTGAAATGTTTCTATTATTTAGACAAATGTTTTTGTGCCTTATGAAATTTTTGGTTTTCTACTATGGCTGATGAGGCTAGTATCAACCTCTAGTCCTGTTTGAGGACAGGGGATACTACCCTCTGATCTGGGTGATTCCTTCTCCAGCCTTGACTTGATCTTATACACATGCACTGATCAGTACTCAGCTGAAGACTTCAGGAAGATCTTCTGCAGATCTCTGTCTGGATCTCTTTGTGCAGTTCTCCCTTCTCTGATCATCTGTCCTGTGAAAACTATCTACTTTTTCTTCTCAGATCTCTCAGTTTCATCTTCTCAATTGAGGGAGACCCTCAGGCTCCCTCTGGGGCCCTGAGCCCTGTGATGTGGACTGGAACTCTGCCCAGAAACTGAGGACGTCAAGTCTTCCCTCAATTGTTTCCTATTTTTCATGGATTCATTGCCTGATGTCCATGTCTTGAAAAGTGTTTAAAAAAAAAAAGTGTTTTATATGTTTCATCTGTTTTGAGTTTCAGTGGGGTTGTAATCTGGTCCTTACTACTAAACAATATTTTCAGTGTTTTTCTCTTTATTTCTTTTTCATCTTCATATTTTTTAACTTAGTAGAATACTGGGAGTAGATTAGGTACAAAATGAACTGTTTTTCCCCTTATATATATGCTATAAAAGTATGTGCTTATATGGGAAGGTTTTTTTTTTTCCTCCCCTGGCTTTATGTTTTCAAAGGGAGAATGGTTACACTACAATAACATCTTGTTTGTCTCTCTTCTCCCTAACTCACTCTGCCTCACATGATAAAAAGTGAATTATCTGTTTCATAAAATTGGGAGCAAAAACTAATATGTGTGTCTCAACCATATCCCCCCTCATTTCTTTCAGGAAATAGCTATTTGAAGGTGTTTGAAGGAAACTCGTATTCTACTCTGAATTACTATGTGTTAATTCCATTTTATATTGAGATTGAATTCACATACAATATTTACTAAGTTAAGGTGTACAATTTAGTGGTTTTATTATATTTACAAAGCTCTGCAACTAGTACCACTATCAAATTACAGAACATGTTCATTACTTCAAAGAAAAACCCCATATTTGTTAGCAGTCTTTCTTTTTTCTCCACCATCCCCACTGCCAGGCCCTGGCAACCACTAAAATACCTTTTTTTTTTTTTTTTTCCAGAATTTGTGTGTTCTGGACATTTCATATATATGGAATCATGCAATTTGTGGTGTTTTGTGTCTGGCTCTTTTCTCTTCTCACAATGCTTTCAAGGTTCATTTATGTTGAAATACTAACCAGTACTTCATTCCTTTTTATGCTGAAGAATTTATGAAGAATTCATTGTATGGATAGATCACATTTTGTTTCTCCATTAATCAGTAAATGGACATTTAAGTTATTCTCACTTTTTGACAATTATGGAGAGCACAGCTATGAACCTTCATGTAAAAGTTTTTGTGTGGACATGTTTTCAATTTTCTTGGGCATATACGTAGTAGTGGATTGCTGGATCATATGTTAATTCTATGTTTACACCTTAAGGAACTGCCAAACTCTTTTCCAAAGTGGCAGTAACATTTTAAATTCTCACCACCAATATATGAGGGTTCCAATTTCTCCACATTCTCATCAACTCTTGATATCGACTATCTTTTACATTATAGCCATTCCATTGAGTGTGGAGTGGTATTTTAGTGTGGTTTTAACTTTTATTTCCCTAATGATTAATAATGTTGAACACTTTTTTCATATACTTATTGGTTCTTTGGATATCTTATTTATAGGAATGTTTATTCAGTTGTTTTGCCCATTTGTAAATTGTATAATTTATCTTTGTTATTATTGAGTTGTAATAGTTCTTATATATTGTAGATACTAGTCCCTTATCAAATATATGAATTGCAAATATGTTCTTCCAATCTATGGATAAACTTTCACTTTCTTGATTCTTTGAAGTGAAGTATTTATTTATTTATTTATTTATTTATTTATTTTTAAAAGATTTTATTTATTTATTTGACAGAGAGAGACACAGCGAGAGAGGGAACACAAGCAGGGGGAGTGGGAGAGGGAGAAGCAGGCCTCCTGCTGAGCTGGGAGCCCAATGCGGGACTCGATCCCAGGACCCTGGGATCATGACCTGAGCCGAGGGCAGATGCTTAACGACTGAGCCACCCAGGCGCCCCGGAAGTCTTTATTTTTGATGAAGTCTAATTTATCTATGTTGTTTTTGTTGTTATTTGTTGTGCATTTGCTGTTATATATAAAAAGATTTTCTCTAAATCAAGATCACAAAGACTTACTCTTATAATTTATTCTAAGAGTTTAATAGCTTTAGTTATTATATTTATATTTCTGATCTATTTTGAGTTAATTTTTGTATATGGTATGACTTAGAGATCCAACTTCATTCTTTTGCATGTGGATATCTAGTTTCCCCAGAACTATTTGTTGACTTTTCTTTCCACATTGAATTGCTTTGACACCCTTATAAAAAATTAATTGGCTGCAAATGTGTGGTTTAATTTCTGGATTCCAAAGTATAGTTCATTGATCTGTATGTCTCTCCTTATGTCTTGGTTACATTGGCTTTGCAGTTTGTTTTGCAACTAGAAAGTGTGGATCTTCTAAACTTGTTCTTCTTTTTCAAGATTGCTTTGAATTTTCTGGATCAACTGTACTTCCACATAAATTTTAGAATCAGCTTATCAAACTCTGTAAAAAGACAGCTGGAATTTTATAGGGATTAAGATAAATCTGTAGACCAATTTTTGTGTATTGTTGATATCTTAACAATATTATGTTTTCTATATCATGAACATGAAATGTTTGTCCATTTATTAGGTTTTTAATTTCCTTCAGCAAGATATTGTACCTTCAGTGTACAAGTATTACATGTCTTTAGATAAATTTATTCATGAGTGTTTGATGCAATTGCAGATTGAATTATCTAAGTTTTGTTTTTATATTATTCACTGTTAGAGTTCAGAAATACAATTAATTTTTCTATGTGGATCTTATATACAACTTTGCTGATTCATTAAGTAAAAGTTATTACTCAGATAGTTGTGTGTGTGTGTGTGTGTGTTCCTAAGTATTTTCTATGTATAAAAACACATCTTTGAAAAAAGATTGTTTTATTTATTTCTTTCTAATTTTAAAGACTTTTATTTAATTCTCCTTACCTAATTGCCCTGGCTAAATCCTCTAGTACAAAGTTGAATAGAAGTGGACATCCTTGTCTTGTCCTTGCTCTTTTGAGGAAAGCTTTCAGTCTTTTAGCCTAAAATATGATGTTAGCTGTGGGCTTTTCATAGATGGCCTTTATCAGGTTGAGGAAGTTCTCTTCTATTCCTAGTTTGTCAACTGTTTTAACATGTAAGGGTATTGTATTTGGTTAAATATTTCCAGTATCTTTTGAGATGATCTTTTTTTTGTCCTTTATTCTATTAATATGGTGCATTACATTTATTGATTTTCATATTGCCATGGACTGAATGCTTGTTCCCACACACCCCCACCCCCAAATTCATATGTTGAAACCCTAATCTCAGTGTGATTATATTTGGAAGTAGGAACTCTGAGAAGCATTAGGTCATTGAGATTGAAACTAGAGCCCTCAGGAATGAGACTAGTACCCTTATAAAAAGAGACCAGAGAGCTAGCTAGTGTTTTTCTGCCATGGGTGGGCACAGCAAGAAGACAGATGTCTTCAATCCAAGAAGACTCTTATCAGAAATCAATCATAATGGCATCCTAATCTTGGACTAGCAGCCTCCAAAACTGGGAAACATAAATTTCTATTGTTTAAGCTACCTAGATTATGGTATTTTGTTATAGCAGCCAGAGCTAAAACAGATGTTGAACTAACCTTGCATTACCTGGATTAATCCCACTTGATCCCTGTGTATAATTGTTTTACATGTTGCTAAATTCTAGTATTTGCTAGTAATTTCTTGTGTCTTGTATTTTTGTGTCTGTGTTCAGAAGGGATATTGGCCTGTAGTTTCTTGTGATATTTTTGTCTGGTTTTGGGTTCAGTGTAATAATGGCCTCATAGAATGATTAAGAAGTGTTCTCACCTCTTCTGTTTTAAAAATATATATATATGAAAAAATTAGTGTTAATTCTTCAAACATTTGGTTGAATTTGTCAATGAAATCATCTAACCTGGACTTTTCTTTGTGGGAATATCTTTGATTACTAAATTAATGTCCTCATTTGTATGTCTTTTCAGATTTTCTATTTCTTCTTGTACATGACAAATCACTTCTCTTTTCCTATTCTCTATTTGTCTTTGGTTTTCTGCAATTTGATTATGATATGCCTAGATGTGAATCTGTCTTTTTTTTTTTTCGTTTTTTGCCAGTATTCTTACTGCTTTATGGAGAAGAAAATTTTCGAATGTCCTTACTTTGCTATTTTTGCTGACATTATTTTATAGCCTTAACTTTTACAAGGACAGTCTCTACCCCTCCTGGTGGTCAGCAAGTATGTAACTAAGTGAATAAATATGTCTACTCTGGAGATTAGTACTATGAAGTCATTTTTTTAACATTCTATTGGTAATTAAACTGATATTGCTATGTCTTAACCTCTACCTCTCAATTGGTTCAGAACTTAAGCAAGGAACGTGGCTGTAATTCACTAGCCCTCTCATGTCTCAACAGTTTGTATGACAAACACTGTGAAATTATGTAGGACTAAAGGCAAGGATCCCTGATCATACCTCAACAGATTTCATTGTAGACAAATTAGCAAGAACTCAAGGAGAACTTTTCTCCTTAGTGTATGCCAAAATGGTATTCAGACTTTAAGTCAAGTTCTTCTTCATACTCAGAGTACTTACTAAAATATTTTAGTAACAACTAATATCTAAGATAGTCTGACAATACATATATTCTTATCTACACTAATTAAGCTTTTTTTATGAAATTTTTTTAAAGATTTTATTCATTTATTTGACAGAGAGAGAGACTGCGAGAGAGGGAACACAAGCAGGGGGAGTGGTAGAGGGAGAAGCAGGCTTCCCGCCGAGCAGGGAGCAAGATGCAGGGCTTGATCCCAGGACCCTGTGATCATGACCTGAGCCGAAGACAGATGTTTAACGACTGAGCCACCCAGGCATCACTAAAATTTTTCTTATTTCTAATTATGTCATATGTTATATCTTCCCAAAAAGAGATGTGTCTTCCAAAGAAGGAATGAAGCTTAATTTTTTTAGTCTTTTAGTGTGTTAATTCATAGAAAATTAATAAGCATTCAGTTAATATTTATTGATTAAGGATATGTAAAGTATAGTAAAATATGAACTAACAAACAACATGGTAAACTAGTAGAATTACTGACTTCAGTTATAAATACTTTTTATTACTTAAAAATAATTATGTTGGGAAAGTTTCTCAAATTCTTTGCTCATCTATGAAATGGAATAACACTAATTAAATACAGTAATTTATATAAAGTATAAGGCTTAATAAATGTCAGTTTGTTCCCTGCTTGTTCCAGGGACTAAATAACTACTTGAAATAAATATGGCTTAATGTGTTTAATAAAACCATTTGACTAATCTGCTCATAAATTGTGGCTTATAGCCTACATGTTCACTCCAAATATATGTGATAGTACACAGATTGTCCTGTTTTGTTTTGTAGTTCTCCACAATCTAGATCAATGATAATGTTAAGAAGTTACTGTTTTTTTTTATTATGTTATGTTAATCACCATACATTACATCATTAGTTTTTGATGTAGTGTTCCATGATTCATTGTTTGCGTATAACACCCAGTGCTCCATGCAGAATGTGCCCTCTTTAATACCCATCACCAGGCTAACCCAGAAGTTATTGTTTTTTTAAATAAGAACCTTGGAGGGCACCTGGGTGGCTCAGTTGGCTAAGCGATTGCTGTCGGCTCAAGTCATGATCCGGGAGTCCTGGAATCGAGTCCCGCATCGGGCTCCTTGCTCAGTGGGGAGTCTGCTTCTCCCTCTTACCCTACCCCCTCTTATGTTCTCTCTCTCTCTCTCTTTCTCTCAAATAAATAAAATAAAATCTTTAAAAAAATAAATAAATAAGAACCTTGGAGACATATGAGAACACTGTTGAGATTAAGTATAAGATCTTTATCTATGCTATTTTTTTCTTCATATAATGTCAGTTCTCACATTCAAACTTCAATAAACAAGATTTTCAGAGGCACAATTCAGTGAGTTGTCACTTGACTAGGAATGTTACGTAAGCGCTCTTCCTTGAGTTTAACAGAATCTTCAGAAATTAGTAATATTTTAGATATCTTAGAAATATCTACCCAACAGATTTCATACATTTGATTTGTCTTCTGGCTTTGCTTACTACTTACACGCAAGGAAGATGGCTGATTACCACACTATAGGCATTTTCAATTCAAGGTTCTTTGTGAGTTTGCTTAGAACTTTAATACTGATCTATTCATTCTCTACATTGTTCTTTTTTTTTTAAGTTTTCCTCTTTCTTGTTTACCTCCCACACACTTTCATGTATTTTAGAGAACTCTATAAATAAAACTTATTTTAATAGCTAACATTTATTGAGCACTTACTACATACCATTATATATATATATGTATTTTATATATATAATATATATGCATGTATCTATATTGATTATCTATCTATCTATCTATCTATCTATCTATCTATCTATCTATCTATGTATGCTTACTTAGTCTTTATAACATCACCTTAAGGTGGATACTACTATATTCAGAAGCTCAGAAATGAGAAACCTGGATCGCGGACAGGTTAAAAATCTATTAGCGTATTTTCCTGGCTATTAAGGTATAGACCTCATTGCATCATGTCCACCTTGCTAATCTCTATGTTAAGATGCTGAGTTTGAGGTGGCGCCTGGGTGGCTCAGTCGTTAAGCGTCTGCCTTCGGCTCAGGTCATGATCCCAGAGTCCTGGGATCAAGCCCCGCATCGGGCTCCCTGATCTTCGGGAAGCCTGCTTCTCCCCCTCCCACTCCCCCTGCTTGTGTTCTCTTTCTCGCTGTGTATCTCTCTCTGTCAAATAAATAAAATCTTTAAAAAAAAAAAAAAAAAGATGCTGAGTTTGAAAATCAGCAAGCTGCCTTTTTGTTACATTCTGACAATAGGGAGCAGCACAATAAAGAAATTACAAGGTAAACAAAGGGAAGAATGTCTTCCTTCTTTCCTGTGCTTGCTATTTATGTCGCCACCACCTCAGTCACAGGACTTCGCCTCAGGAGCAGCAATTGGTTCCAGCCTCCAGATCCTTTTTGCTCTCCTAACACCAGTATTATTGAAACCCCTCCCGGTACTGCATTTGTGTTCTGCGGGACTATTCTTCCTAGTCTGTATTATGATAATCCCAACATTTCCTCTTTATTCCCCCAGATGTAAGGGTGATAGATTCTTCTTGTAGCTATTCCTGGCTTACCTCAGTGTTTTTTTGTTTTTGTTTTTGTTTTTAAGATTTTATTTATTTATTTGTGAGAAACAGACACAGAGACAGAGAGCACAAGCAGGGCAGAGGGAAAGGGACAAGCAGACTCTCTGCCAAGCAGGGAGCCTGATGTGGGGCTTGATCCCAGGAATCTGGGATCATGACCTGAGCCAAAGGCAGACGCTTAACCGACTTAGCCACCCGGGCACCCGTCTGTTTTTGTTTTTTACTCATTCAGTTTATTCAGCACCAGCATAACCAATTCTCTGTTAAGTTCCTTCATTTCAAATACTTAATTTGGTTTCTATTTTTCCTGCCAAGTCCCCTGATTCGTAAACTCTCTTGGCTCATTTCTTTGCATTGTTAGATCTCTTAATGTAGGTCCCTTATGGGGTGAAAATAAAATTGTTCATTTTATAGCATTTTCAAATAATTATTGATATAAACAAATACAACTATTTCTTACATCCTGGACAAGTATAATGCTCAACTTTAAAACTATCATATGTTCATGCCTGCTCTGAGAGCTGACAGTGCTAAAGCCACACCTTCTAGAATTGGGAGGTAGCATGCCTTTACGCTCATATCTGTGAGGTTCTTGGTCTCCCAGGTTTGGAACCAACACTATGTGTGCCCAAAACCTGCCAATATTTTTCAACTGTCCATCAATCAAAATCCAAATCTCATGTCAATATTTACACTTCCCTCATCAACAACCTTCCATTTCACTGTACCCCATTTTTTAGAATCTGAATTCATACCCAAGATTCAAAAGAAAATTAGGCATTACCAAATCTATTAACTCATACAAATAGGGTATATATATATGAGTGTGTGTGTGTGTGTGTGTATGTGTGTGTTGGAGAGGGAATGGCGATTCCACATGCCTAGTAATCCTTCTGTTTTAACCAGTCCAGCTGAACCACCTGAATTAACCACGCTGAACAGAATTGATTTTGCCATTTACTGGTTCTGGGATTTGAATAAACTACTCAGAGTCCACACACCTGTTTCCTCACCTCTAAACTGGGGATTTTAAAATATCTGAATCAAGGATTATGTGAAGTTGAGTTAATAAATATAAAATGCTTAGCATGGCATCGTCACATGGCAATTGTTAAATGAATGTCACCTACTGTTATTGCCTTTATTCCTGTAACATCTTAGAATGGCATCGCCCGAACAAACATGTACTGGAGAAAAAATAATGTATTCTAAAACATGCAAGGGAAATTTCCATAAACTAGAAATAGTTTGATCAAAAATATGGAGAGTACAAATTTATCAATTTCTCCTGTAACAGAAATATCTGAAATGAAGTCAGGAATGTCAATGGAGGCAACAGGCCACTGGGGACTTTAGTCTTATGGATGGAGCATGAACTTTTAGACTGTGCCAACCATAAACTGCCATGTCCTGTTGCAGTTCTCAGAATGAGGCTTATTTCACTAAACTCCAACCTAGCAACTAGCACAGTAACTTGTATTAGAGTATAGACCAAAGTTAGTTACTTTTGCTTACACCAATCATAATCCTTTCAAAACAACTTATATAAGCTTGCAGTGTTTGCCTTTATAAACTCTGTGTCTTTCCCCTCACCCCTCAGAGCCCATTTCAGGTTCCTCCTGAATCTGTGTCTCCTGGATTTGAATTCCTAAAGACCCCAAATAAACTTTTGGTTTGCTTAGCAGCCTCAATTCTTGCTTGTTCGACATTCCCTTATACTTGGTTTATTAATTGTATGGAACTGTTTCACACTTCTGGAGAAGAGAGACTCTCTGGTAAAAGGAAGTGTGAAAACACTCTCTTCACCTCCCTACCCTTCATTTCTCCCTTACCATATGTTCTTAGAAGCAATGTAAAAGCAGATGCCAACAGCATGTAAAATTTTGATACTACTTGTAGAAAACAACTGCAGATTAAGTAAGGTTGCTATATTGTTTGTTTCATTTAAACAAATTTTCTTAATCCTATAAAGAACAATTTTCTAGTTCTTTGGCAGGAAATTGAGCACTCCCCCTCAACACCAGGTCCCACCCTGTATGTATGTATGTATGTATGTATGTATGTATGTATGTATCTATCTATCTATCTATCTCTCTATCTATCATCTATCTATATCAGTACTAGCCAGATCTTTTCTTTCCTGTTTTGGGTTTCTCCGATTTCCATATAAACTGCTATTTATTTTTTGGACGTATTTTTTGTAATTTTTTCAAATTGACCTTGGTTATCATTCTTCCTTATGAGTAATAGAGTTGAATCCTAGAAGCCAAATGCCTGAATATAGTGGTTGAGTCAATTCTAAACTAGATCTAAACTGACCCTTGGCCTGGCATCTTTTGTTAATGTGTAGGTTAGAGGTACATGTTTGTCCTTTTCTAGGGCAAGGGTGCACAGCTTCTATTAGATTCACATATGGATATATGATGAAAAACTGGTAATAACCAGAATTTTAAATATTATAGGAAGCTGATTTTGGGATAGTGAAAAGCACTGGGTTCATTACTAGTAGATGTGTGAACACATTTCAGGTCTATGGTGCTAACCCTGTTTCCCTGTGGGTGGGAGGCACCCAAGTGATTCAGACTAAAGACAGTTTTCATTTCTCCTCATCTTCTGTGCTGACCCTGCCTAGCTGAGACAAAAAGACTAAACATTTAGTTCAGAATAAATGTTTTTATAATTTTTCAATATAGTGGAGACAGAGGTTGGAGAAAATATATCACAAAACTTCAACTTTGCCAATTGGGTTCCAATCATAGGATATTGCAAATTTTTTGTTGTTGTTTTAATTAAAACATATTTTCTACTAAAAATATGGGAAATAGTTATCTGAATGTGCTACATTTTCCTTGGAGCATAACATGTTGCAGAGAAATATAAAACATACCACACTAGGTCCATATATATCCAGTCCTGGAGATTCTTGGACTCTATTTCTATTTCAGAAGAGAATTCCTTGGAGCAGGCAGCCAAGACAACATGGCAGGCAGGATATAAAGAGAAAACATCCCACACTGAGTAACCTGACTCCTCATCCATTCTACAAAAAAAAAAAAAAAAAGTGTAAACAGGTATGGAATCTACTTACATGAACAGTCTCACAATGAGATGCATTCATAACTGCAATACCTGCACTTTGTATCTGGTGTGAAATGTAATCATCTCTGAGGTTAATATACCTTTCCTTTTCCATTCTGAAAATCCATTAGTGTGGTCCTAGAAATCTCTCTTTTTCTTTCCCTCTCTCTCTTTCATTCCCTCTCTTTCACTTATTCCCTCTTTCCTTTCTTTCTTTACACATCTGAAGTTTCCTCCATAATTTAATGCATTTTGTTTCATAAAATTTAATATTTTAATTGACTGAGCAGCATGCTATCTCAAGTCATAAAATTTTTATATGCTTACTTATTCCTTAAGAACAGCAACCAACACCCTCAAAAGAAATACAAATAAACAAAAAACCCAGGGGGAAGAGAAAGTTACAGGGATACTACATTTCCTAAATGATACTGATGTTCTTGTTTGTTACTAATTCCTAAATTCGCCTCAATCCATCCCTGTTGAGTCCTCATTTCTAGCAACTTTACCATGAAAACTTCTGCTCCTCTAAAAGCTTGTTTGCATTAAAACCAAGGAAACTCTAAGAGGTTTATAAGAAACAGAAGAAATTGTCCTGCTTGATTCTGTTGCATTTTCTTGTATTTTTTAAACAAAACTCAATTTATCAATTTGAGAGAGGGTAGAACATAAAAGTAAAGGATGTTGCCATAAAAGTTGGAAATATATCCTCCATAACAGCTTCTGGGGCCGATCTGCATAGCAAGCTCTTGGTTGTTTATTCAGTGTGAAAGCTAATAAATCTATTTGTGAGAACTCCTAAAAGGCAATCATTTTCAGAAAGAGCGAATTCTGGCAAAACCTATTGTTTCAGCAAATCCAAATGACAAGTGCTTTAATATGACAACATTTGCAGTTCCGGGAGCACAGTACATTTTGGAATCATAAAAGTAGCAAACATTCTGTGTGGCAAAACATACTGTGTTTAAATCTGTCCTACTGAAACGTGCTGCTAATGGTTATGCACAATACATTAAGGAGAGGAAGGATGACAAATTATAAACCTACACAGATCTCATCATGTTGCAAGAAAATCTTTATTTTCTTTCTTTATTTTTTCTTTTCGTCCATCTGTTTTAGTTATACACCCTCTCCAAATTCAGCTAGAAATCTGTCTCTCAAGAGCTTTCTCACACTGCATTCTACCTTTCTTTACAGGGTATGCATTAGATTTTCCAATAACAATATTTTTCTACTTTATTGATAACAGCAAATAAAATATATTTTTAGATTAATGAATTAAACAATGTTTTTGCTATGTGTAAAAAGTAATGATTTGTGTTGGGGCGCCTGGGTGGCTCAGTCGTTAAGCGTCTGCCTTCGGCTCAGGTCATGGTCCCAGGGTCCTAGGATCGAGCCCCGCATCAGGCTCCCTGCTCCGTGGGAAGCCTGCTTCTCCCTCTCCCACTCCCCCTGCTTGTGTTCCCTCTCTTGCTATGTCTCTATCTGTCAAATAAATAAATAAAATCTTTTTTTAAAAAAGTAATGATTTGTGATGCTTAGTAAGGTGAAATTCAGTTCTTATTTAACTTACTTCTTCAGCTTCTATTCTCAGTTTGTCACTGGGATACAGGACACCAAACATTGTGGAAAATGAAAAGTTGATAGTCTTTGCCCTTAAGCATACAGTCTGAGAATGAAAACTTGAGACAGGCAGAGTGAAAATAGGAAAGCTGTACCAAAGTGAAATAAACATTGTTAGAGGTGCGGCAGTAAGAAAACAATATACTGTGAACTTGGAAGTAGAGACAAAAAATTGTGTTTATTTAAGAATTGTCAATCTCTCCAACTTCATTCTTTAAGATGACCCCTGTTACAGTGAGCTTAGATTTTTTTCTTAAGGTTTCATGGAGGTACCTTCTTGTTTGGACCTTCTGATTTGTACTCCAAACCACAATGCAGAGAATTGCCCGGAAAGCACAGCAAGTTTTCGAAGGCATTCCTTCACACACTGTAATCTGACTCCATCTTTTTCTGTCGCATTTAATCTAAACCCATTACCCAGTTTTTCAAAGCTCTCTATTATGTGAATCTGCCATTCCTAATGGGTCCACCCTTCCTAGTCAATAATCAGGCCAAATTTCCCGTGACCCACTTTCCTGATCTGAAGTGTTCAGTTTTCTCTGCTCTACCTATTCAAATCTTGTCATTTAAGTCCAGATGAACATACTTCTTCCACCATCCCGACACTATTCTTTTTTTACAGATCTCAATTACTATGTTATATGAAGGTGTGCCTTGTAGATTGTCAGCTCCTGTTTCTGCTGCTCCCTCAATTAGAAAATGTGCTGCTTGAGGAAATCTGTGATGTATTATGTGCCCACATAGTTCACAGAGCCCTGAATAGAATATGTCTTTGCGATGTTCTCAAAACCACATCTGTGTGATTAAATAACAACACATTTTGTTTCTTAGACAAATTCTTCATTAATAATTATATTATTAATGCTTATTATAGTAAGTATAATAACTGTAAGTTATGGGTTAATAAAAGTGTGATTTTATCTATTTTGAATTTTCAATTTTTATTCTTAAAATTGTTTTTGAATACATTTGGCTCTAAGATACATTTTCATTGTAATGTCTTTTCATAATTTTCCTCCACTCAGTTCCATCCTAATTAAGGTGAAGAGTGCAACAGGGTTAGTCTCATAAGTTTCAATTGAAATAATACAAGTGAGGATAGTGTATATTCTCTTGAATACACACAGACATACACACGCATACACACATTGAATTTGGCTAAAATATTTTAATTATTTATAAGCTCTGATTGTTTTATAACTACAACATCACTTTCTCAGGCTCATCAAACCTTTTTTTCTTCATAAATAACTCTCATGTGCCGGCAAATAAGTGTATTTATTTTCTATGAACTTTCAGTATTTCTAGTAATATTTAACTTCTTTTTGGTTTAAAAAATTCGGTAATATTACTTAGTAAATAATACAATAGAGATACAATAGAGATTAAACACTTCCTGAAGTAAGTATACTACATTAGCCAGCATGGTTTCAGATATTGATACTATTTTGCAATGTCGAAGGAAATAGTCACAATTTTTCTAGTTATGTCTAGAGCAGAAAAGGTTGTAGAATGGGATAAGAGTTGAACCCTGATCTTTCTGCCTCTGATTCCCAACTTTTGACCACTTTGCACTCTACCTTTCAGATTTTATTTGCCCAAAGTGGTGAAGTGATGCAAAGAATGAAGATCTCTCTCCCCCACATCTCCCTCTGTGTGTGTTTGTGTGTGTGTGCATAAATACGTTCCTACCTGAAATATACTTCTACAGTAAGTCTCACATTTCATTTACAATAAAATCAAACTAATTAGCTGTCTTTCATCTAACTTTTCTACTGCCATCCTCACACTGCACTAAACCCAACTCATATTTCTCACAACTTTGAAAATAGGACCTGATCTTTCTCACCAGTCCATTACCTGTATTAGTCTCTCTACCTGGCATTCTTTCCATTTTCCTCTTAATTGCTAATTTCAAAGCTCTTATCAAGAATCACATTCTCCTTGATGATGTCATGATGTACTCCTTTGCTCAGCCTAGTTTCTGTCTCCTTCTCCTGAAGTCCCTGAATATTCTCTGTCACCTCTACATAAAAACTGTCCTCCTTGAGATCACCAATACTATCCACATTTACCATCCACATTATCAGTTCTCAATAAAATATCTTACATAGCATATGAGTCAAATTTGATGTATTTAATACCATTGATTACCATCACATGGTTCAGAATACTGTATTACATTATTTTTCAACTAACTCACTTTTCTGCCTCGTTCTATTTCTCTCAACACTGCTTAGTGTTCATTCTTGGTCCTATTTTTTTCTCTCTATTTATAAATAATCTCTTGATGATCTCATGGTTTTAAATAGGGCAAAAGCTAGCAACTTACAAATTTATTTTCATGATACCTTCATTCTCTCAGTTGCCCAGTTAGAAAAATCCTAAAGTTACTTTTTCTCTTGCCTACCACATCCATCAGAAAATCCTGTTATCATTTAGATTTTAGCCATTTCTCTCAGTTTCTTCACCTCTTAATCTCTTAACTCTGATCTGAGCTGTTGTCATACAACAGCTCAAGTTTCAATTGCTATAATAACCACTAGGTCTCAACTTTTTCTAGTGCTTTCTACAATCTGTTCTTAAAATAGATGCTTCAAAAGGAACCAATCAAAAAAAAAAAAAAAAAAAAACTAAAAGGCAACCCACGGAATGGGAGAAGATATTTGCAAATGACCTTACAGTTAAAGGGCTGGTATCCAAGAGCTATAAAGAACTTCTCAAACCCAACACCCAAAAAACAAATAATCAAGTCAAAAAATGGGCAGAAGACATGAATAGACACTTCTCCAAAGACATACAAATGACCAACAAACACATGAAAAAAATGTTCAATATCATTAGCTATCAGGGAAATTCAACTCAAAATCACATGGAGATACCACCTTATACCAATTAGAATGGCAAAAATTAACAAGGCAGGAAACAACAAATGTTGGAGAGGATGTGGAGAAAGGGGAACCTTCTTACAATGTTGGTGGGAATGCAAGTTGGTACAGCCACTTTGGAAAACAGTATGGAGGTTCCTCAAAAAGTTAAAAACAGAGCTACCCTATGACCCAGCAATTGCACTACTGGGTATTTACCCAAAGATACAGATGTAGTAGAAAGGGCACATGCACCCCAATGTTCATAGCAACAATATCCACGATAGCCAAACTGTGGAAGGAGCTGAGATGCCCTTCAACAGATGAATGGATAAAGAAGATGTGGTCCATATATACAGTGGAATATTACTTAGCCATCAGAAAGGATGAATACCCACCATTTGCATTGACATGGATGGAACTGGAGGGGGTTATGTTAAGTGAAATAAGTCAAGCAGAGAAAGACAATTATCATATGGTTTCACTTATATATGGAACATAAGGAATAGCACGGAGGACATTAAGGGAAGAAAGGGAAAACTGAAGGGGGGGAAATCAGAGGGGGCGATGAACCATGAGAGACCATGGACTCTGGTAAACAATCTGAGGGTTTCAGAGAGGAAGGGGGTAGGGGGATGGGGTAGTCCAGTGACGGGTATTAAGGAGGGCATGTGTTATAATGAGCACTGGGTGTTATATGAAAATAATGAATCATGGAACACTACATCAAAAACTAATGGTGTACTATATGGTGACTAACATAACATAAAAACCAACTAACCAAACAACAACAACAACAACAACAACAACAACAACAAAACAGATGCTGCAGTGGTCCTGTAAAATGTGACCTAATTCTTACTTCTTCTCTGGCCAAAACCAAACAAAATTCTCCATTTCACTCAAAGTAAAAGCCAAAGACCTTACCATGACCTAGAATGCCTTGTAAGATCTGACCTGGCTGTGGGTTGAATTGTATCTTCCCACAGTTTATATGTTGAATCCCTATACTACAGCGTGATGATATTTGAAAATGAGGCCTTTGAAAGATTGTTAGATTTAGATGACATCATGAGGGTGGGACTCTTATAATGGGATTAGTGCCCTTATAAGAAGAGATGCCAGAGAATTCATTCTTCTTTTTGCCATGTGAAGACACAGACAGAAGGTGGTCATTTGAAAGCCAGGAAGAAATCTCTCACTAGAACTCAACAGTGCTAGCACCCTGATATTGGACTTTCACCCTATGGAACTGTGAGAAAATAAATTTCTGTTGTTTAAGCCACCTAGTCAATGGTATTTTGTTATGACTGCCCAAACTAATACAGACCTCTGCTAGCTTTCTGAATTTTTATTCTATTATCTCCTTTATTCCAGTCAGAGCCTCCTTATTCTTTCTAAATCCACTAGGTATAATCCTGTGTTAGAAACTAGTTCTACCTATACCGTTTGCTTGAGATAAACTTTTGGAAGACATTCATTTGTCAAAAGATTTCATCTCTTTCAAGTCGTTGCTCAAATCCCACTTTTTCTGCAAAGTCAGTCCTGCCTACCCAATAAGCAACCACTTCCACCCAACCCCTGAATTCACCACCATCCTTATTTTGCTCTACTTTTTTTTTTTAAGTTTCCATTTAAATTCTAGTTAGTTAACATATAGTGTAATATTAATTTCAAGTGTACAATATAGTAATTCAGCATTTCCATACAACACCCGATGCTCATTACAAGTGCACTCCTTCATCCCCATCACCTATTTCACCCATCTGCCTACCCACCTCCCTTCTGGTGAACATCAGCTTGTTTTCTATAGTTAAGGGTCTGTTTCTTGGTTTGCCTCTCTCTTTCTTTTCATTCTTTTTTTTTTTTTTTTTTTTGTAGCTGAGTAATATTCCATTGTATGTTTTGTGTGTGTGTGTACATATATACATATGTATCTTTATCTTTATCCATTCATCAGTTGATGGACATGGGCTGTTTTCATAATTTGGCTATTGTACGTAATAGATAAGCTGTTATAAACATCAGGGTGTTTGTATCCCTTCAAACCAGTATTTTTGTATTCTTTGGGTAAATTACCTAGTAGTGGAATTGCTGGATCATAGGGTGGCTCTATTTTAAACTTTCTGAGGAAACTCCATACTGTTTTCAAGAGTGGCTGCACCAGGTTGCATTCCCACCAACAGTGCAAGAAAGTTCTCCTTTCTCCACATCCTCACCAATCACCTGTTTTTTCTTGTGTTACTGATTTGAGCCATTCTGACAGGTGTGAGATGATATCTCATTGTAGCTTTGATTTGCATATCCCTGATGATCCAGTGATGTTGAGCATCTTTTCATGTGTCTGTTGGCCATCTGAATGTCTTCTTTGGAGAAATGTCTGTTTATGTCTTCTGTTCATTTTTTAATTGGATTATTCATTTTTTGGGTGTTGAGTTTTCGGCTCTATTGAAATGATCATATATTTCTTATCTTTTCTTTGATTAACATGATGTATCACACTGATTGATTTGCAAATATTGAACCACCCTTCTAACCTAGGAATAAATCCGACTTGATTGTGGTAAAAGATTTTTTTTAATTTTTTTTTTTTTTAGATTTTATTTATTTGAGAGAGAGAGACAGAGATAGTGAGAGAGAGAGCACAAGTGGGGAGGAGAGGGAGAAGCAGGCTCCCCACAGAGCAGGGAGCCCGATGCAGGACTCGATCCCAGGACCCTGGGATCATGACCTGAGCCGAAGGCAGACGCTTACCCGACTGAGCCACCCAGGCACCCCATGGTAAAAGATTTATTTAATGTATTATTGAATTCAGTTTGCTAGTATTTTATTGAGAATTTTTATATCTATGTTCATCAGGGATATTGGCCTGTAGTTCTCTTTTTTAGTGGTGTCTTTATCTGCTCCATTTTTCTTCAATAGAACATATCATTTTCTAACCATAAGATACCATTTAGTGATTATGTTTATTATTAAATGTCATTCTCTGCCTGTTAAACTGAGAGCCTCATAAGGACAGGGATTTTTTTCTTTGTTTTTTTCCTGATGAATCCCAAATATATAGAGAGAATATATGTTATTTTTCCTTAAAGATTAAACTTTAATGTATTTTGTACTATTAATGGTATTTCTTTCCTGAGAGCTCAGAACATTCATATAATAATTATTTATTATTATGCAAATTTCATAATTTCCCTTTCTCCAAAAACATTTGTAATAAACAATTTATATATTTTTAATTTTCACTATTAACATTAAAACCTTTGTATATAATTAGCTTCTTTCTATTTATTTATTTATTTTTAAAGATTTTATTTACTTATTTGACAGAGAGAGAGATAGCAAGAGCAGGAACACAAGCAGGGGGAGTGGGAGAGGGAGAAGCAGGCTTCCCGCCGAGCAGGGAGCCTGATGTGGGACTCAATCCCAGGACCCTGGGATCATGACCTGAGCTGAAGGCAGATGCTTAACGACTGAGCCACCCAGGCGCCCAATTAGCTTCTTTTTTTTGAAGTATAATTGACATACAATATATTAATTTCAGTGTACAACAAATGATTTTACATTTGTATGCATTGTGACATGATCATCTCCCTAAATCTAGGTACCATATGTCACCATACAAAGTTAATACAATGTTATTAATTATAGTCCTCCTACTGTACATAGCATCCCCAGGACTTATTTATTTCATAACTAGAAATTTGTACTTTTTGATCCCCTTCACCTATTTTGTACCCCAACCCCCATCCCACTAGCAACTACCAATCTGTTTTCTGTAGTTATGAGCCTGGGATTTGTTTTGTTTTGTTTTTTTAGATTTCACATATAACTGAAATCATTCCATATTTGTCTTTCTTTTTTGACTTATCTCATATAACATAATACCCTGAAAGTCCATCCACATTGTTGTAAATGGCAACATTACATTCTTTTTTACGGCCGAGCAGTATTCCATTGTGTGTGTATATATAACACATCTTTTTTTATCTGTCTATCTGTCATGAACGTTTAGGCAGTTTCCATATCTTGGCTATTGTAAATGATGCTTCAATGAATATAGAAGTGCACATATCTTTTCAAATTAGTGTTTTCATTTTCTTTGGATAGATACCCAAAGGTAAAATTGTTGGATCTTATGGTAGTTCTATTTTTTTTTCATTTTTTGAGGAATTATAATACTGTTTTCCACAGTGGCTGCACCTCTTTACATTCCCAACAACAGTGTACCAGGGTTTCTTTTTCTCAACATCCTTGTCAAAAGTTGCTTTTTTTTTTTCCTTATCTTTTGCATAATTGTTATTCTGACAGGGGTAAGGTGATATCTCATTGTAGTTTTGATTTGCATTTTCCTGACAATTAAGGATGTTGAACATCTTCTCATGTGCCTTTTGACCATCAATATGTCTTCTTTGGGAAAATGCCTAATCAGATCCTCTGCCCATTTTTTAATCAGTTTTTTTATTTTTATTCTTTTTTATTTTTGTTGTGATTGAGTTGTAAGAATTCTTTATATATTTTGAATATTTACCCCTTAGTGACTATATCATTTGAAAATATCTTCTCCCATTCAGTAGATTCCTTTTTTTTTTTTTCCCCCTGTGTAGAAGCTTTTAATTTGATGTAGTCCCATTTGCTTACTTTGCTTTTGTTGCCCTTGCCTTTGGAGTCAAATCCAAAACATCAGTAAGGTTAATGGGAAGTTTACTGCATACCTTTTCTTTTAGAACTGTTATGATTTTAGGTCCTGGCTTTAATTCATTATAAGTTAATGTTTTTGTGTGTGATGTAAGACAGTGGTCCAGTTTCAGTTTTTTACAGGTGACTGTCCAGTTTTCCCAACACCATTTACTGAAGAGGCTGTACTTTCCTCATTATATATTCTTACCTCTTTAGTCATAAATTAATTGAAACTATATGTGCAGGTTTATTTCTGGGCTCTGCATTCTGTTCCATTGATGTATGTGTCTGGTTTTATGCCAATACCATACTCTTTTGATTGCTAGAGTTTGGGAGTATAGCTTGAAATCTGGGAATATCTTGGACTTTGTTCTTATTTTTCAAGATTGCTTTGGCTATTCAGGGTTTTTTGTGGTTCCATACAAATTTTAGGATACTTTGTTCTAGTTCTGAGAAAAACTGCCATTAAAATTTTGATAGGGATTGCACTGAATCTGTAGATTGCTTTGGATAGTATAGACATTTTAACAATACTAATTATTCCAATCCATGAGCACAGAATATCTTTCCATTTATTAGGATCATCTTCAATTTCTTTCTTCAATGTCTTACAGTTTTCAGTGTATAGGTCTTTTTCCTCATTGGTTAAATTTATTCCTAGGTATTTTATTCTTTTTGATGCAATTGTAATTGGGATTGTTTTCTCAGTTTTTCTTTTTGATAGCTCATTATTAGTGTATAGAAACAAAATAGATTTTTGTATATTAATTTTGTATCCTGCAGTTTTATTGAATTCATTTACTAGTTCTAGCTAGCAATTTTTTGGTAGAGTCTTTAGGGTTTTCTGTGTATTATTATGTCATCTGCAAACGGTGACAGTTTCGCCTTTTTCTTTATAATTTGCATGCCTTTTTATTGATTTTTCTTACCTGATTGCTGCGACTAGCATTTTCAATACTATGTTGAATAAAAGTGGCAAGAATGGGCATCCTTGTCTTGTTCCTGGTCTTAAAGAAAAAGCTTTCAGCTTTTTACCATTGAGCATGATATTAGCTGTAGGTTTGTCATATATGGCCTTTATTATGTTGAAGTACCTTCCCTCTACACCCTCTTTGTTGAGAGTTTTTATAAGTAGATATTGATTTTTGTCAAATGCTTTTTCTGCATCTTTTGAAATGATCATGTAATTTTAATCTTTCATTTTGTTAACATAGTGCATTACACTGATTGATTTGCAGATATTGAGCCATCCTTGCACCCATGAAATAAATCCCGCTTGATCGTGGTGTATGATTCTTTTACTCTTGCTGAATTTGATTTGCTAATATTTTGTTGAGGATTTTTGCATCTGTGTTCATCAAGGATATTGACCTGTGATTTTTTGCTTTTGTTTTTATATTGTTCTTGTTTTGTTTTGGTATTAGAGGAATGCTGTTTTCATAAAATGAGTTTGAAAATGTTCCCATCTCTCCAATTTTTTGAAAGAGTTTGAGAAGGATAGATATTAAATCTTTTTTCAATGTTTGGGAGAATTCACCAGTGAAGCTGTTGGGTCCAGGACATTTATTTGTTAGGAGGTTTGTGATTACTGATTCAACGTCCTTACTAATATTCAGTCTACTCAGACTTTATATTTTTTTCTTGTTTCAGTCTTGTGTCTTTTGATTAGAGAATTTAGTCCATTTACATTTAAAGTAATTATTGATAGGTATGTACTTATTGCCATTTTGCTCATTGTTTTCTGGCTGTTTTTGTAGTTACTCTGTTTCTTTTTTCTCTTTCTCTGTTTCTTTGTGGTATAATGTTTTTCTTTACTGTTATGTTTAGATCCCTTTTTGTATTTGCTAAAAGTCTTTGTTTTGTGGTTACTATGAGGTTCATGTATAACATCCTATATACATAACAGTCTATTTTAGGTTGATAGCTACTTAAATTTAAATACATTGTAAAACCTTACATTTTTACTCATCCTCCCATTTTATTTTTAATGTAAAAACATTTTTTTTTTTTGAGAGAGAGAGAGAACACGAAGGCGGGGGATAGAGGGAGAGGAAGAAAGAATCTCAAGCAAGCTCCACACCCAGCACGGAGACTGTCACAGGGCTCAGTCTCACAACCCTTAGATCATGACCTGAGCCAAAATCAAGAGTCTTAACTGACTGAGCCACCCAGGCACCCCTCATTTTACTTCTTTTTATTTTATGTATTCTTTAACTAATTATTGTGGTTTTAGTTAATTTTACTACTTTTTTATTAAAGTATAATTAACATATAAATGTTATACGTTTACCTTTCCATGTGAGATTTTTACATTCATATGTTTTCTTATTTTTAAATAGTGTCATTTCTTTTCAGCTTCAACAAATCCCTTTAACATTTCTTGTAAGGCCAGGTTAGTGATGATGATTGCTTTTGCTTATCTGGAAAGCTCTTTATCTCTCCTTCAATTGTGACCAGGTAGAGTATTCTTGGTGGGCATTTTTTTTTTCCTCTCAGCACTTTAAATATGTTATGCCACTCCCTTCTGGCCTGCAAAGTTATTGCTGAAAAATCTGCTGAAAGCCTTATGGAATTTTTCTTGAACATGACAAGTTACTTTTATCTTGCTCCTTTTAAGATTCTCTCTTTATTTTTAAATTTTCATGTTTTAATTATAATGTATATTGGTGAGACTCTCTTTGAGTTCATTTTATTTGTGACTTTCCATGCATTCTGAACTTGGACACCTGTTCTTTCCCTACCTTAGTAAAGTTGTCAGGCATTATTTCTTCAAACAAATTTTCTGTACCTTTCTCTCTCTCTTCTCCTGGAACCCCTATAAATACAAAAGTTATTCTGCTTGATATTTTCTCAGGTCTCTTAAATTATCTTTATCTTTTTCTTTTCTTTTCTTTTTGGTGCTGTGGGTGAGTTCCAAAATCCTTTGTCTTCTAACTCATTGATCCATTCTTCTGTTTCATCTAGTCTGCTGTTGAACCCCTCCAGTGTATTTTTCCGTTCAGTTTTTGTATTCTTTAGTGGTACTTTCTTATATTTTCTGACTCACTGTTGAAGTTTTCATTAAATTCATCCATTCTTCTCCTCAGTTTGGTGAGCATATTTATGACCATGACTTTAAATTTTTTATCAGGTAGATTGCTTACCTCCATATTATTAAGGTCTTTTTCTGAGATTTTGTCTTATTCTCTCATTTGGGACATATTTTTCTCTTTCCTCATTTTGCTTGACTTTTTGTGTTTGTTTATATGTATTATGCAAAACAGCTACCTCCTTGAGTCTTGAAGGAGTGGCCTTATTTTGGTGATGAAACTTCTCGTTCACCCATGTCCTAGTTCACTGTTTTCTCTCAAACCTTTGTGTTTGTTTAAACAGCCTGATTTATTCTTGATATGTCTTCATTGTTGAGGGTGTGCCAAGACTTGTCCCTGTTCCAAGGCAAAGAATCTCATTTTGTATCAAGTTTTAGGTTAATTGGAAGTCAGACCCTCAGGCAGTAACTTTTAAAGCATTCAAATATATACAATCCTATAAGGCCACAATAGTAAACCCTACTAGCCTCCAGATCTCTCAACCTGGAGATATGTCCCAGGCAAAAATCAGGTCTCCAGAAAAGCCCTTTTCTGGGAGTTCTCATCGAGTTTTAGCAAGGCCAAGGGGGTGCACAAGAATGGTGTCTCCCTTACATTCCCTGGGAACACTTCAATAGCCTATAGATGTGTGAGAAACTTGGAGCCTGTTTCTCAAGCTGAAGCTCCAGGATAAGTAAATAGGCCTTTTTCAGAGGAAAATTGGAGATAAGTTTCAGTCTCTGTGCAGGGCCCTGAAGGGTTTGATCTGCCAAAAACTGTCCTTCTGATTGTTATAGTACTTTGAAGCTCAGGAACACCAGCCCCTTTGGCTACCAAGACCAGGCAAATGTGGGGTATCTGCTGTTGTTTTTGTATGCCCACAGGCTTTAATAGGGCAGCTGGGAAGTGTAGTAGGTAGCACACACCAGCTTCAGAAAGACAGCAAGAAAATGTCTTGACTGTGTGCACTACTGGGCTTCAGTGATGCTATGTGTAATTATCTTCTTTTTTTCTTGACACTTCTTTTATGAATGAATAGAACATCATCGCATTAGGTTGTTCCATTTGGAACACTGAATTTGACGTTTCCTAATGCATCTTGCTTACAACACAATATTGCTCGTAAAGATCTAGAGTTCTTATCACAACCCCCTTTGTAATATGCCTGAGGTAGTTGACATATTTCTGTGATCAAGATAAAAACATCCTTATCCTCCATCTTATAGTCTAAAGATCATACTTCATATATCCTATGGGTTCAAATCCAGCTGTTTGAGTTTCAAACATTATCATACTCTTTTGACCCTCTTTCACTTTAAAAGTTTCATTTCACAAGACTTGTAATACAACTTTTTCTCTAAGTCTCTGTTTAAACCATTCCAAAGCTCCCATAATATTTCCTCAAATTTATGAATTTTAATCTTTAATATTTATCCTTTATGTTAAGATGTTTCTCTGAAAGTTCCATATAATTTATTTAAAGCTTTTTCTTTTGATGGATTATAAATTCTTTTCTCTCAAACAAGTTGATATATGTAAAATAACTTTAAAAGTAAATGCAAGTTTTTAATATCCATTCCCTCTTTTTCACTTCAAAAATCATTTACCTTTACTGTTTCATCACCACTTTTAAAAACTCTAGACTACAATACAAATTGTAAATTGTTTGTTAATATAATTTACTCCTTTCATTTCCATCATTATGTTGTACATATTTCTTTTAGTTTGTTTTGTTTTTTTGGATTTTTTTTTTTTTTGGCTTTTACATATTGTCCCTCCATTAGTGAGAATGAATCTAAAAGGTTTTAGCCACCTGAGTAAGTTTGTTCTTCTGTGCACTCAAGTACCTGCCTGAGAGTGAATTAGGCCCGTAGAGAGAACCATTAGCACCTGCAGTGCATGTATAATGCTCAAAACAGCACCCAAGTGGCTCAAAGAATTTATGTACCTGATACATAAAGATTCTTACAGAGCTTGACTTAGGTACTAGAAAGAAAGGAATAACAGGATCCTGGGAGATTATCTGATCTAGCTCCTTGCCTTCAGGCAGGCACGTGTCGAAGCTATTCAGAAAAGATTTTTTCTAACTATCATTCTGGATATCTCCTGTTCATTTTTTTTCTTCTCAAAACTACACAAAGCAGTTATCACAATGCCATGCACGTGGTGCTTTCTGACACTTCCTGGATTGAATGGTTGCCTCGCATCATTTTTGTTGTTATTTGTAGGTATCCTCCTAGCAAAGCTTACTATATTTTACTACTCATATTTTAAACTGAAATAAGACTAGTATTCTGTGGGTTTAAATTTAAAGGTAAACTTAAATAGGTAATATAAAAGTAGAAACAAATCCTTTATCATGAGATTCCAGCTGGTTCCATTGGAGTCTCGATACTTTGGACACTTAATGTTGTCTTCCCTTGTTAAGTATTAAAAATAATATCTGCATTAACTACCTCATTGAGTTGTAAGGATTAAATAAACTAGTGCATGTGACAGTGCCAAGAAATCTATAGGGTGCTATTCAATTATAAGGCCTTTAATCACTATCCCTTCTCTATCCCTGGCAGAATTTGTTTACATAGCTATTATAGCACTCAGGGTATTTTTTTCTTAGTATTAAGTGTGTCTCTTCTGTTTCTCAACACCAAGGTTGTCAATTACTAGAAAGCAGAGGCTCTAATTTATTGCTATGCTCCCTGAATGAAAACAAGTGCAGTGCTATGGATGTAAGAACCAATAAATAAATGTGGCATAAATGAGTAAATAAAACATGTAGGTTTCATTACTGATTATTTGCAAAACTAATACTTTACTGTACTAAGTTGGAAACAGAAAACAAAGGCATAATGAAAATAGTTCAAGCTATGTATTGCTAGATTTCAATGGCAAAAAAACATGTGATGTAATCTGTACAAGAAATACTGCCAACACAAATTTAAAAAAGAACGTCCATGCTTTAAAACTATTAGAAAGGGATAACTCATTCCAAAAACAAACAAAAAGTTTGTATTACCATTTGTGATTATGTCTACTTATCATACCAAAGTCCAGTGTACTTTACTCAAGAGTGATGGGCACCAGAGGTCAAATACTAGGTCAGTCATATTCTCGCTATGTGATCTTGGCAAACTGGGAATTTCATGATTCATCCAAGATAGGGATGCCTATTACTTAAACTTAAAGTATTATGAAGTTTTGCCCTGCTTTATGACCATCTCAATCCATTCTTTTGAAGTTTTACTCAAGCCTGCTCTAAACATTATTCGGAAAACTGGAAGTCTTTAATCTGATAGGTCCACATTCTTTCTGGGAACTCTAAGGAACAACCTATTTCTTGTCTCTTCTGTCTTCTGGTGCTGCCCTAGCATTCCTGGGCTTATGGCCATATCCCTTCAATCTCTGCCTTTATCCTCACATCACCTCTTTTGTATCCTCTGTGTGAAACCTTCTTCTGCTTCTATTTTATAAGAACATTATGATGATATTTAGGACCCACCCAGACAATACAGAGCAATTTCCTCATCTCAATATTCTTAACTTAATTGCATCTTCAAGGACACTTTTCCAAGTCAGTTAACATTTATAAATTTTAAGGATTAGGATTTGAGATGTTTAGGTGACCAAATTCAACTTATTACATAAGGGCTTTAAAATGTTACTATTTTTAGAATTTGGGGGCTTTTGTATGCCCTTGTTTTATGAGTAAGTTTAGCAGAGTCATTTGTCAAAATAACAGGTCATTAAGCACTAGACTGAAGGAAAGGGAAAGATCTTGAGCAAAGTAGGGCAAGCTCAGGGCTACCAACAATTCTTGATGATGAAGGAAGAAAGGAAAACCATATTAAAAAAAAGAAGAAGAAAGTAAAACTATAAAAAAATCTGTGCCAACAAACAATAAAACAAAAACACTAAATAGATTTATTGGAGTCATGCTTCTCCAATCAACATATCAATGATTTAGTATATGTAGCTAAATTGTGAACCACAGTGAGATACATAGGATTTCTTTTCTTGAACATTTTATTGTATTTGGTAATGTGAGTAAAAACACTTGCTGATAATAAAATCAAATAGTTTTATGCAGTCGTCCAGTACCATTAAAGAATCGTATTGGTCTCACTGAAATGTGAAACCAAACTAAAATCTCATCTTGAGTTTCTACTTTCCTTAGGCCTTTTCTAATTCCCTTCCCATATAAGTCAGGGCCCTGACAGAAACATATAGTCTTGTTATAATTAGAGGAAAGTTTGCACATTAAAAAGTGTGGGAAGGGATTAGAAATAGCAAGAAAGGATGGTGCCCTACTCTAAATATAGTACCATCAGGGAGACCCCACTGGAAATGAAGTAGCAAGGTGGGGGAGCAGTGACTGGAAACTGAAAGAACTGAATGGAGCAGCCTTCCTGACTCAAGCCATGTCCTTTAACAATAATGCAACCATACCATGGTGATGTGGTAGCTAGGGAGCCAGGGAAATAAGTATCCTGGGTTTTGTTTGTTTGTTTGTTTGTTTGTTGTTTATTTGTTTTGGCCTTGAATTCCTTATTCTTTTTTTATTATTTAAATTCAAGTTAGTTAACCTATACTGTATTATTTGTTTCATTTTTACATTTCCGGTCTTCTATATGGTATTCTGGTTCCCATGGTGAATACCAGAGGACTAGGGAGTCCAGTGATTGAGTCCATCTAAGTCATCCTCCCAGAACACAGACATGAGGGAAGATAAAGGACGATGGCAGCCGAGAAGGTATCCCCCACACTTACTTGGAAACTTTGGATTCCTCCTGTGCTCTTTTATATTTTATTGCATGCACTTTTTCTATGTAAAAATCACCTTTTTGAGCGAGAGCCTTCTTGTTTACACAATTCTGATATCCCCCAGTACAGTATTGGGACCAATTTCCAGAGTTTGATATTCTTTAGTGATGGAACTAGTCTCAACCAGGGTCAAGCATCAACTAATAACTGTCTTTCAAAAAAAGGGAGTCAAGGATACCTTCTATAGGAAGCTACAGAGTAACTTCTGATATGTTTTTCCAGAAGCTCCAGTCTCTATGAGTCTTAGTAGCTGATACTTTGAATATCGCAGATTAGGAAGTTTTATTAATTTCTTCAGAGACATCCTTTATATGGTCTCACCAAAGGTCAAATAATTTCACGCCTTTGCACCTCAGGACAGACTTAGAAATAACTGTTTTTTAAGCTTTTTTTTTTTTCTTTCTTCTTGAGCTGCTCATCTTAATATGTCATGCAGCTTCTCAGATTGAGAAATCATTTCTTTACTGATTTGTACATTATATCATCAGTGCAATTTATAAGGGTACAGGTGGTGGTTACCAAGATATGTTGTGACAGATTATATTTCTTCATGCAGCATTAATATCATTAAAGTAGAATTCACCTGTTGCTAGGATAACACATTAAGGGTGTGTTGATTTTTTCCCCAAGTAAATGTAAACTCTTCCTGTGTTTTATAATAGAATGGGAAAAGCCAGCATGAACAAGATCAATAACAGCATACCATTGTCTTGCATCTAGCCAAACTTCCACTCCTCCAGTGAGTAAAAGCATGGACTCTGGAGCCAAACATCCTGGATTCATAGTCTAGCTCCACCTCTTATTAGCTGCATGACTTTGCCCAAGTGACTTCATCTTTCTGTGCTTTGTTTTCCTCAGGAAAGTGAGTTTTAATAGTGCCTACTTCATAGAGTTGTCATGAGCATTAAAACGGTTAAAATATTTAACGCATGTAATAGAGTGCCTATAAAGAGTTATGTAAGAGTTTGCTATTGGTCTTATACCCAAATATTTTACACATACCATTTCTTTAATTAGAAATCATATTCCCTAAGGTCTTTCTTAGAGCCAATATTGTTTCAAATTTCCCACTACTTTCAGCTTTAGTGAGATCAGAGGTTTCTACTAAGCATGTCCTCTTCAACCTGAGAGAAAAGCAGCACTCCATCCATCATCAAGGTTTTATTTATTTATTTATTTATTTATTTATTTATTTATTTTTTAAAGATTTTATTTATTTATTTGACAGAGAGAGACACAGCGAGAGAGGGAACACAAGCAGGGGGAGTGGGAGAGGGAGAAGCAGGCTTCCCGCCGAGCAGGGAGCCCGATGCAGGGCTTGATCCCAGGACCTGGAATCATGACCTGAGCCTAAGGCAGACGCTCAATGACTGAGCCACCCAGGCGCCCCATCAGCAAGGTTTTAGCATTTGGTTATGATTCCCACCCCACTGTGCTACGCTGTGTCCCTCAGAACAGAGACTGTACTAGACATTTTTAACCTCCTCTTTCATTTTGCCTTGTTCATCATTACAGCCCCACACCTGTCCCAGGTTACAGGCAGCCTCTAGTGTCCGTGTTTAAAACTAATGGCATAATCCACCAGGGCCCAGGAGTCTCCTCCATGGTATTTGTGCAAACCTCATTGCCTCAATCTTCTGTGGAGCAGTTAATGATAACTAGGGAAAAGCAATATTTTTTTTTTCTTTTAAAAATTCTAATGTGATGTAATGAGGCAGACCTCTAAGAGATAAGTCTTCATACTCCACTGAGAATTCTCCTTGCCATCGTATATCTTAATATCTGAGTCACAGGAGATACATTCAATCAATCAAACATTATATGTTTTTCCTGAACTCCACTCCCTTTATCATCCTGGTATCTTTCCACAGAGACTTACCCTAATGGTCTGGTTTCCATGACAAATCATCTAAACCATACTTAAGTAAGTCAGTGCATACGTAAGTAAGTCAGTGACAGAGAGAAGCACCATTTTTCATAAGTGATAGTGGTACAAAGTTCTTAAAACTTAAAAATCCTCATCTGTTCTGGGAAATAATAATATGAGGGAGAGGCACATCCTATGAAAACTCAGCCTTATACGTAAAGAGTAGAGAGCTACTGTAGTACATAGCAAGATCTGAAGCCCATTACATAGCTCATGAGTATCAGGGAGGTGCTCTATACCATTTGGCTACAGAGTGAGGGAAGGCTTGAATGCACTCCTCATTTGTCATCTGTAGCTTCTGAAGCGAACAAAACCCTATCCAAGTGTGTTCTTGAACTCAGAGAGTTACAACAAGAGTCATATCGCACTCAAATGTCTGAGAGTCTGGCTAACAATCCATCAGGCAATCACATGGCCTATGTGACTGCACTCAACATGTTTAAAAAATTTTGTTAAACATAAAAGTTTTGAATCTGTCATATCTGATCACATTATTTATAGTGACTCATTTGTGCTGTGATTTGTTAAAATTGAGTGTAGGGTGGAAAGTCATACTATTGTTAAATGATTTTCTTGAACCAGGGTAAGATATTTGCACTTAGAAGATTCCCACTGACTCTAAGTTGCATTGAGGGCAGCATGCCAAACTTGATAAAAAGGACATTGGTAGCTATGGATTAAAGTTCCCAGGTTAGTTTTATGAAACTTCATGCTTCTTCTATGTTTTAACTGAGTCAGTATGTTTGTGTATAGGTGTGTTTCTGATTTATAGCTTTTCCCCAGGGACTCCTGTACACTGATTGAGAGCTACAGTGATTAAAATGGAGAAATGATAGAATCATCTGGAAAGGGATAAATAATAACACATAGAAAATAGAAATGGGATTTGAAGCCACCATGAATAGCAGAAGACATGGGGAAAGAACTCAAAGAGTTAGAAGAATTTTGTCCTCCTAGTTCCCTGCTTCACCCCCACTAGACAAGCCCCCTTCAAGAAAAGTTTTTGCCTTTTGGGGGTCACCTGGGTGTCTCAGTCAGTTAAGCCTCCAACTCTTGATTTTGGCTCTGCTCATGATCTTAAGGTTGTGGGATAGAGCCCCGTGTCAGGCTTCATGCTGGGCGTGGAGCCTGCTTAACCAACTGAGCCAGCCAGGCATCCCCTAGGCGTGGAGCCTGCTTAAGATTCTTTCTCTCCCTCTGCCCTTCCCCAGCGATGCACGGGTGTGTGCTCTTTCTCTCTCTTTCTGAAAAGAAAGAAAGAAAGAAAAGAAAGAAAGAAAGAAAGAAAGAAAGAAAGAAAGAAAGAGAAAGAAAGAAAGAAAGAAAGAAGAAAGAAAGAAAGAAAGAAGAAAGAAAGAAAGAAAGAAAGAAAGAAAGAAAGAAAGAAAAGAAAGAAAGAAAGAAAGAAAGAAAAGAAAGAAAGAAAGAAAGAAAGAGAAAGAGAAAGAAAGAAAGAAAGAAAGAAAAGAAAGAAAGAAAGAAAGAAAGAAAAGAAAGAAAGAAAGAGAAAGAGAAAGAAAGAAAGAGAAAAGTCTTTCCCTTTTTTGTTCCTGTATAACCAGCACGTAGAGCAGAGACTAGCAATAATTGGTGAGGGAAGGCAGCAGCACAGAAAAAGCAGCATTTGAAGATTAGAAGATTGATGTAGCTAAGGACACGGTGCACTCTTCTGCTAAAAGCCAGGCTGCTGATACAGACAACGTCCATTTTTTCCTAGAGTAAATATTTACCATTTGGGGGAAGCTATGTTATTATATAAAACATAACCTCTTGCTCATAGAGCACCTTGTTCGCAAGTGTCCAAACTAGCAGTGCTGCAAAACACAAATGCAAATGATCGCATTTTGATAAAGTTAAAAAGCTGCCAAATAACAGTCTCAAAATATTTGTTTTATTTCGTTGTTTATTCCTCTCTGGATTGAAAACTTCTACGGATGGTGATAGTATCTCATTTATCTTTGTTCCCTGGTAGTACACAGTATCTGATTCAGAGTCAGCATGCATTTATTAATTTAATTGAACTAAATCCCAAGGAACTTTCTCGGTAAGCAGACGTCCTGCCAGATCAAATAAAGCCTGTCCTAATCTCTGCAAGCCAAGATTCCCAGTACTGCTACTTTGTTAAGTCTCCTGTAAAACAGCTAACTTTAGGCAATTCCTCCTCTAGCTTGAAAGAACCACAGCATTGACACTAATTTGATTTTTTTAATGTTTTCTTTTCTATAATCGTATCACTTGAGGTATGCACTGCAAATCTGTCTTGTCAGACAGCTTGTTGCCACCCACCGCCTGTCAGCCTCTCAGGAGATGGTGGCTCAGTGAGAGAAAGCACATTTACACCTCTGTGATTCAGTTGGTTTAGAAAAGCACCACTTCTAACAGAGCTCGGCTTCCACACGATGAGAGA
Organism: Neomonachus schauinslandi; assembly: GCF_002201575.2. Lineage (NCBI taxonomy): Eukaryota > Metazoa > Chordata > Mammalia > Carnivora > Phocidae > Neomonachus > Neomonachus schauinslandi. Next base: position 66,617,850 of record NC_058404.1, on the reverse strand, counting down.
GCCTTGTTCTCTAGTCCCTTGGGCTATGATCTGATTTGTATTGAAAAGTGTTATTTATATGAGCCAACCGAGACTGGGGGAAGTGGTGTACCGGGCAGTATCGCAGACATCAATACTTTACATAAAACAGAGACAGGGGGACGTGAGATGGATGTGGAGACAAGGGAACTTAAAGTGGTCTAATTCTTTCATTTCAAAGATAAATAAGCAATTCCAAAGAGATTATGGCCCAATAAGGATTACACAGATAAGTGGTAGGAAAAAACACTGTAAATTAGAAGTGATATATACTATGTGCTACATTAAAAGGATCGTTTCTACTACATTTTTCAAACTAGAACTTTGAAGGCCTGGTTCTATCAAATACGGTAGGCACTTGCCACATGCAGTTGAAACTGAACTTTAAAATAATTAAATTAAATTGAATTAAATTAAATTGATTCAAACAAACAAATTTCAAACAAAATTAAAAATTTTGTTCCTCACTTATACTATCCACCATAGATGGCTAGTGGTTACATATTGGACAGTGAATATATAGAATTTTTCCCTTAGTGCAGAATGTTCTTTAGGACTTCATAGTTCTAAAGATTGTTTGCTGATGGCTACAACTCATATCAAATTAAATATTTCTGCAAGTTCCTTCTACTTAACCTATTTGGCTTCCTACACAGAATTTCATTTAAAAATACAGTTTAAAAAATATAAATATCACAGCAACTTCCTGCCTTTGTTTCTGTTTCTTCAGGAACATAGTGATACTTCATAGTGACACTTACTCCCAGGGATACATCACAAAATAAGAATCTGTAGGACTGGATTATAAACCAAAGTTTTTATAACCAGCAAATAAATAGTTTATTTACCACACCCTTAAAGATTGACATTCATATAAACTTAGTACTGTATTTCAATAAAAATTCAACTGTTTTTTTTTTTTAAAGATTTTATTTATTTATTTGAGACAGAGAGAATGAGATACAGAGAGCATGAGAGGGAGGAGGGTCAGAGGGAGAAGCAGACTCCCCGCCCAGCAGGGAGCCCGATGAGTGACTCGATCCCGGGACTCCAGGATCATGACCTGAGCCGAAGGCAGTCGCTTACCCAACTGAGCCACGCAGGCGCCCCTCAACTGTTTTTTTTAAAGATTTTATTTATTTATTTGACAGAGCGAGAGAAAGAGCACACAAGCAGGGGATGCAGCAGAGGGAGAGGGAGAAGCAGGCTCTCCGCTAAGCAAGGAGCTTGATACGGGGCTCGATCCCAGGGCCCTGGGATCATGACCTGAGCCGAAGGCAGATGCTTAACCCACTGAGCCATCCAGGAGTCCCTAAAAACTCAACTTTTAAAAAAATACTTAACTTTGGAGTGCCTGGGCTCCATGCTCGGCAGGAAGCCTGCTTCTCCCTCTCCCACTCCCCCTGCTTGTGTTCCCACTCTCGCTTCGTCTCTCTCTGTCAAATAAATAAATAAAATCTTAAAAAAATACTTAACTTTGAAATAATTACAGATTCACAGGAAGTTTCAAAAACATATACACAGTAAGGTCCTGTGTACTCTCCACCCAGCCTCTACCAATTTTAACATCTTGCATACTACAGTAAAATATAAAAGCCAGGAAATTACCTTGATTCAAACTGCAGTTTGTTCAGATTTCAACAGTTACATATGCAATAGTGTGTATGTGTATGTGCATATGTGTGTAGCTCTATGTAATTTTATCCATGTGTAGCTTATGTAACCACCATCCATGAGGATACTTAACTATACCATCACATGACTCCCTTATGTTATAGCCAAGTCCATTTTATCCCACTCCCCACCATGACAATCAATATCCATCCCTATCCCTATAATTATGTCATTTAACAAATGTTTATATACAAATGAAATTATGTTATATATGTTCTTTTATGATTGCCTTTTGCTACTCAGCATTATTTTCCTGAAGGTCATTCAAGTTCTAGTGTATATCAGCTGTTTGATTCTTTTTATTGCTAAGGAATACACCATGATATGGAAGTTCCACAGTTTGTTAAACTGTTCACCCACTGAAGAACATTAAAGAAGTTTCCTGTTTTGGGCGATTATCAATAAAGCTGCTGAGACCATTTATGTACAAGTTTCTGCATGTATCTCTGAAATAGAGACCCAACACTGCAATTCTTAGGTAATTTATTAAGATCATTTTTAGTTTTAAAAGAAACTGTCGAACTCTTGTCTCAGATTACTCTTCCATTTTACATTCAAACCAGCAGTGTATGAGTTACCCATCATCGACACTTCCTCACCAGCATTGGGGGTTATTGCTGTTTTTTAATTTAGCCATTCTGATAGCTATGTAGTGATGCTGTGATTTTCATCTGTATTTTTGTAAAGGCTAATGATGTGGAAGATCTATCCATTTGCTTATTTATCATCTGTTTCTCCTCTTCTGTGAAATATCTGTTCACATCTTTTCCTCATTTTCTAATGGTATTGTTTGTTTTACTAACATTGAGTTTTAAGAATTCTTTACACATTATGCATATGAGACCTTTGTCAGATTTAGGATTTGCAAATATTTTTTCCTAGTGAGTAATTTATTTTTTCATCTTAGAGTTTTTAACAGAGCAAAGTTGTAAATTTCAATGGTTTCAGTTTATCAATTTTTCCTTTTATGGATCATGATTTTGGTTTAAGTGTAAGATGTTTTGCCTAGTCTTAGGCCCCAAACACTTGCTCCTATTTTTTTAAAGTTTTATAGTATTATGTTTCATATGTAATCCATTATCCATTTTGAGTTAATTTTATATAAAGTGTCAGAGATTCATTTTTTTTACCAATAGTGGTCCAGATGCTCTAGCACCACTTGTTGAAAAGATTATCCTCCTAAGTTAAATTTTTTTGCCCCTTTGTCAAAAATTAATTCTAGTTTCTGTATTCTGTTACATTTATCTCTGTCATTCCCTCCAACAGGACCACATTGTCTTGATTATTCTAAATATAGAATAAGCCTCCATACTAGAAAAAATGGTTCCTCTTATTTTTTAAATTTTTTGTATGTCTTAAGGAATTTTATAAAAAAATTTATAAAAATTTTTTATAAAAAATTTAGGTTTGTCTATATCTACAAAAAATTACTGAGAGTTTGGTAACTTCATTAAATCTGTATATCAATTAAGGAGAATTGATATACAGATTCTTTACTATGTTGAATCTTCCAATCAATAAAAATAATGTGCCTCTTGTAGCATTTATAACTTCTTTGACTCTTTTCTTCAATATTTTATTTTCGTCATATAGATCCTATACATGTGTTGTTAGATTTATACCTAATATTTCATTTTCTCTGGAGCGGTTGTACATGGTATTGCATCTTTAATTTCAGTCTCCAGTTGTTCACTGTAAATACATAAAATTGCAATTGATTTACGTGTATTGATCTTATATTCCATGACCATACTGATTTCATTTATCAATTCTAGAAAACTTTTTGTAGATTTCTTGGAATTTTCTCCTAAGAAATCTTGTTATATGAATATTTCTCCTTTTATCTCCATCATATTTTGATTTTTTTTATGTAACAGCTTTAGTGAGATATAATTCAAATGCCATAAATTCAGTCATTTAAGTGTATAAATCAATAGTTTTAGTATATCATGGAGTTGTGCAATTACCATTATAACTGCAGAATGTTTTTATCACCCTAAAAGGAAGTTGATGCCCATTAGCAGTCACTCCTTCTAAGTCCCTCCCACTGTCCACCCCCGCCAACCACTAATGTGCTTTTCTATCTCCATAGATTTGCATTTTGGAGATTTCATATGAATGAAATTATTCAAGATATGGTCTTTTATGACCAACATCACTTAATTTGCATAATGTTTTCAAGATTCATCCATGTTAGAGCATGTAGCAATATTCATTCTTTTATGAATGATATTTAGTTACTTGGGATATACCCTATGAAAATTATCCATTCACTAGGTACTAGACATTTGAGTGTTTCCACGTTTTGGTTAGAATAATAATGCAATGGACAATCATGTATATGATTTTGTGTGGACCTATGTTTTAGGTTATTTGGATGTAAATCTAGAAGTGGAATCCTTGAGTCATTTGGTAATTCTGTGATCAATACTTCAATAAAATACTTTATTTTCAGCCTGTTTTCCAAACTGTAACATTTTCTATTTCCACCAGCAGTGTAAGTCAGTTTTAATTTCTTCACGTCCACCCTGACAGATGTCCTTTTCTCTTTTTTAATATTCTAGTTGGTGTGAACTGGAATCTCACTGTGGTTTTTAATGACATTTCTCTGGTAGCTGATGAAGGTCAGTAGCTTTTCATAGGCTTACTGACCGTATTTGTATCTTGTTTGTTTTTGCAACTTTATTGAGATATAATTGACATATTACATTGTGTAAGTTTAAGGTGTACAATGTAATGAGTTCATATACCTATACTTATAAAATATTTATCACAATAAGATTAGGTAACACATCCCACACTTCATGTAATTACCATTTTTTGTTGTTGCTGTTATGGTAAGAACATTTAAGATTTACTCTCATAGAATGTTCAGGTATGCAGTACAGGATTTTTAACTATAGTCACCATGCTGTAATTAGATCCTTGGAATTTATTCCTTTCATAACTGGATGTTTGTACCCTTTGATCAACATCTCCTCATTTCCCCCATTCCCCCACCTCAAGGACCTGGCAATAACTATATACTCTCTGCTGCTATGAATTCAGCTTTGTTTGGATTCTACATATATGTGAAATAATAGTGTTTTTCTCTGACTTATTTCACTTAGCATAATGATCCAGTCCATCCATGTTGTGACAAATAACAGTATTTCCTCCTTTTTATGATCCAGTAATACCCCTATTATTCCATTGTGTGTGTGTGCGCATGCATGTATCAGAGTTTCTTCATCCATTCATCCACTAATGGACACAAGATTTTTCCATACCTTGCCGGCTGTAAATAATGCTGCAGTGTACTATCTCTTCGAGATGGTGATTTCATTTTCTTTGATAAATACCCAGAAGTGGAATTGCTGGATCATATTGTAGTTTTGTTTTAATATTTTGAGGAAACTCTAATTCTTTCTCATAAATTAGTTGGCATACAATGTACCTTGTAAATTTTAAGTGGAGCTACCAACCTCCACTTAGTTATTTATAATCCAAATCTTTATTGTTTGTAAGAGAGGTCTTCAAGCTCAATTTCTTCACATTCTGTTTCAAATAACGTCAGTTCTTTTGTGGACAATTTTGGAGCTATCTATTCTTATGGTCTGCTTCTCCTCCTGTGTAAAATATCTGGTTACTACTCTGGAATTGGGAGTGAAAACAGTGACTCAATTTTCCCTGGGTGACACTAGGCTGGTATTGTAGTCTTTGGTCTTTTTGAATTCCCTCTTTTCCTGAAACTTCAAATTGCAAGTAAGTTCAGGCAAAGTCAAGCAAAGCCAGTGTTTTCAATTTGCCTAGACTGCGGTAGATTTTCTGCCCTATGAGTGGGGTGCTACGAACATCCAGTTTTTGGTTCAACATGTTAGGTAATATCCATTTCATAATCCATAATTTAAGTCATATAGTAACTTTGTCCAATGTGGTCAAGTATTTAGTCTCAGCCAGTGGTAAACAAGAAGCTATTTTAATTTAAATAATTTTTTCTGGCAAAATATAACATGAATATACTCCAAAACCCAGCAGAATTTATTAGAGGTTCTACCAATACCACTGGGATTACAGGCTTAATACAAACAATGTGGCAGGACTCCTTATACTGTAACCTGGACCTTTTATGAGTAAAATTAATACCTTACACTATTACTAATAATGCTATTTTAAAAACTTTTGTAATATAGTATTATTAACTTCTGAACTTAGATTTGCTTGCCTTAGGTCTATAGCTGACTTTCCCTCATACCTTACTGAATATATGAATTCTATGCACCTTTCATAATCCTCTGAATTATATGAATTTCTCCTAGACTTAGACTATTAAGCATATCTTGACTTGGTTTTACAAGTTAAAACAATATATAATAATAATGGGTCTTACAGAAAAAAAGTCTAGGATTTAAAAATGGTAAATATTTTAGATAAATATAATATTGGTACTACTGATTTAATTCCCTTATCCAAAATTCTCTTTAATTTTGTCTGGAAATATTCTGAGAGAATTCAAAAATACAATTTATAAATAACATACTTTAGTATTTCAAATATAATATGTACATTTACTTATTTTTTAACTATAATTTTCTTTAATTAGTATGATCTCTCTGGATGGTAGTACTCAGTTCAGATCATCATAACTAATAATATTAGCAAAAATAAACACTGAGCTAACAATGGAAGGAGGTATTCGTTTAATGCACATGAGTAAGAGCAAATAGAGGCATGTTATATCAGGTTGGATATTGCAGAAAGTATAAATTCATCAAACAATAAAGTTTAAATAAAATTATAGTTGCTTCCAACAAGGAGTGGTATACTTTTGATTTCATAAGTTAACCTTTTTTTAAGATTTTATTTATTTATTTGCGAGAGACAGAGAGAGGGAAAGCACAGAGGGAGAGGGAGAGAGAGAAGCAGACTCCCTTTTCAGCAGAGAGCCCGATGGAGGGCTCTATCCCAGGACCTTGAGATCATGACCTGAGCCGAAGGCAGACACTTAACCGACTGAGCCATCCAGGCACCCCATAATATAACAGAAATATAATCATCATCTCTCAATATACTGATATTTCTTTAAGATACCATAGATGCAGAATCCTTTATTTATTTTGTGTAAGCATGCTTCTTGTGGCAAGGCTAATATATAAAGCACAATATGCCTCTATAAATAACTAAAAGATGATATATATTAATTTAGAGTTTAATAATACATGAAAAGGCTTAATCTTTAACATAAAAAACATCATGTTTACATAAGCAATTACATTTGAGATGGCAAATGTTTAAAAGACATCATCTATCCAAATGTTCATTATGTCTATTAGCTCTAATACTTTAGAGAATTAAAGAATATTAAATAGAAAACACTTGCCTGAATGTTGCTACAGTTAATTATCACAGTTTAATAACATTCAAGGCAAACATTTTTACCATAATGATTTGAGATTCTCGAAAAGTTAAACACATGTTCTATAGAGACCAAAATTATTTTGAGTCCAATTAAAATAACAATTCAATTGTCTCACATATTAACTGCCTAATACAGACCTACCACATTCCAAGCCCTTTTCTGGATATGATATAAACAAGACAGACAAAAGTCCCTGCTCTCATTTGGTTGCATCATGTGTATGTGTTGCACGGGGTTATACAGATAATAAATAAATATGCAATAAATTATATGGCATGTTAGGTGCTGATACAATTATGGAAATGCATATCAGGAAGGGAGATGAGCATATTTTGGAACATGATTTCAAATTTTAAATAGAATAGTCAGGAAATCTCACTAGTAAACAATCATCTGAAGAAAGTAAAGAAACAATTCTCGAGAATATCTGGAGAATGTGTATCATAGATGGAAGAAACAACATGTGTAAAATGCCAAGTCAGGAGTAGTCTCTCTACGGACTCTGAGAAACAAACTGAGGGTTCTAGAGGTGAGGGGGGTGGGGGGATAGGTTAGCCTGGTGATGGGTATTAAAGAGGGCACGTACTGCATGGAGCACTGGGTGTTACACGCAAACAATGAATGATGGAACACTACATCAAAAACTAATGATGTAATGTATGGTAATTCACATAACATAATAAAATAAAATAATAATAATAAAAAAAGAAAGCTTTATGACTGCAGATGAATGACTGTAGGAGAAAGTTCTAGGGGGGTGATCAGGTGATCAGAGAGCTAATGGGATGTTACATCATGATGTTCCATGTAGACAATTTTAAGAAAGTTCCAGGATCAGAGAAGTTTAGAGGAACAGAGGTTACCATCTCCCATCCATTGCCTTACTCATAAAGCTGGAGTGTCTCTCCAAGAATAGGGAGCAACTTTCTACTTTTATGGAGGCCACCTCTTTTTCCTGTGCCATGCCAAGAGCTAGGTAGTTCTTTGTTCTTCATTAGAAATTAGTTTACTTGGTGACCTTGAAACTCTAGATCTATGATATGTTTAGGTGAAATTATAATTTTATTGATTTTTCCAGCTTTTTCTTTTTACTAGAGTGGCAGTGACTTTCTTTCCAGATTTCTACTTCCTAAGTAATGTCAGAATCTTCACATTCTTGGGCGCCTGGGTGGCTCAGTTGGTTAAGCGACTGCCTTCGGCTCGGGTCATGATCCTGGAGTCCCGGGATCGAGTCCCACGTCGGGCTCCCTGCTCAGCAGGGAGTCTGCTTCTCTCTCTGACCCTCCCCCCCTCATGCTCTCTCTCTATCTCATTCTCTCTCTCAAATAAATAAATAAAATCTTTAAAAAAAAAAAAAAAAAAAAGAATCTTCACATTCTTTTTGAACTATATTGTTTTCATTTTTATTATTATATAGAGAATCCAGATTGTGCATATCTCAATTTGATTTTTTCTTTAAGGTGTTTTTTTGTGAATACTTGTATGATGTTTATGCTTATTTATTTTTATACTTATAACCTCTTAAGTGATGGCAAAATGGTTATTTCTTTTTTTTTTTCAAATGGATTGAGGATGTTTTCTGTACTATTTTATTTTTTTAAAGTTTTTATTTAAATTCCAGTTAGTTAACATACAGTGTTGTATTAGTTTCAGGTGTACAATGTAGTGACTCAACACTTCCATACAACACCAAGTGCTCATTGCAAGTGCACTCCTTAATCCCCATCCATGATTTAACCCATCCCCCCACCTACTTCCCCTTTGGTAACCACATTTGTTCTCTATCATTAGGAGTCTGTTTCTTGGTTTCTCTCTCTTTCTCTCTTTTCTTTTTCCCTTTACTTATTTGTTTTGTTTCTTAAATTCAACCCATGAGTGAAATCATATGGTATTTGTCTCTGACTGACTTATTTCACTTAGTATAATAATCTCTAGCTTATCCAATTAAATAATTGGCAGAAGATATGAAGAGACATTTTCCAAAGAAAACATACAGATGGCTAACAGACACGTAAAAAGATGCTAAACATCACTGATTATCAGGGAAATGCAAATCAAAGCTACAATGAGATTATCACCTCATATCTGTCAGAATGGCTCAAATCAACAACACAAGAAATAACAGGTGTTGATGAGGATGTGAAGAAAGAGGAATCCTCTTGCATTGTTGGTGGGAATGCAAACTGGTGCAACCATTCTGGAAAAGAGTATGGAGGTTCCTCAGAAAGTTAAAAATAGAACTACCCTATGATCCAGCACTATTATGTATTCACCCAAAGAATACAAAAATACTAATTCAAAAGGATACATGCACCCTGATGTTTGTAGCAGCATTATCTACAATAGCCAAATTATGGAAACAGCCCAAGTGTCCATCAGCTGATGAATGGATAAAGAAGAAGTGGTAGGTACACACACACACACACACACACACACACAGTGGAATATTACTCAGCCATAAAAAAGAATGAAATATATTATTTTCTTTTTAAATTTTTGTTTTTAATTGATTTTAAAACGTACTAGTAGTTTTGAAAAAAAATATCAAGGAAGTGATGTGAATATGTGTATATAAATGTATATATATATGTGTGTATACACACACAGATATTCATTTGTTAAATATTAATATTACATTAGTCAGATCCTATACATATATATTCTTAATTTACTTGATCTAATAGAGTCTCCAGAATCAAGTCCCATTACTATTTTGTTTCTTTGATATTCCTTACTTCTATGTAGTTTATATTTTTAAATACTTTGACAATCAATCTTATCATTCTAGATCTAACAGACATTCTGAAATGGGATATGTCTGGATATTAAAATTTAATTCTCCAATATTTCCAGATATGCTTCTATTTTTGCATATGCACAATGAACACACACACGCAGACACACACAGTGAGGTGTCTAGTGGCTGCAATTTGTAAAACTGCATGGCACGTGGCACAGATGCACCAAAATAGACAAAATGAAATCACATAATATTTCTGTCAACAATCAGATTTTTTAAATTATGCAAAATTAATATGCTGTATGTTAATACAGTATCTTTAATCTGTACGTTTACTTTTGCTCAATTTATATTATTTCCCTCAAGAACACTTGATGTATCAAAAGGATGTTTATTGATCTAGAGAAAGTCATGAATTATATTTTATTCACAAGCTCAAATGTTGAATGTTTTGCTATTCTTTGCTAATTATTCTGACCATAGTACAGCACTTGAATTAGGAGCAAAACTTGTTTGAAAGTAGGTGGGTAAGCTGAGGCACAGTAAAGTAATTCAGGGATGATTTATTTCTAATAGCTATATATTTTCATGTTTGTTGAGTCCCTATCTTGATTATCATGAGATTTTCACTTGAACTTTGTAACACTGGACAAGTATTTAGATCCAGGTTTAAAAGAACATTGTAATTTTCTTTGGAAGTGCAAAAATAATTTATAAACATGAGTAACAGTCATTTTTAATTGAAGTAATAGTATATTCTTTTGACACTAAAACAATTTTGATTCTTTTAAAAGTGGTGAAATGTGGGTGCCTGGGTAGTTCAGTGGGTTAAGCATCTGCCTTTGGCTCAGGTCATGATCCCAGGGTCCTAGGATCAAGCCCCGTGTCGGGCTCCCTGCTCAGCGGGGAGCCTGCTTCTCCCTCTCCCACTCCCCCTGCTTGTCTTCCCTCTCTCGCTGTCTCTCTCTCTGTTGAAAAATTTTAAAAATCTTAAAAAAAAAAAAAAGTGGTGAAATGTGTATTTGCAGACAGTCTTCAAAACATTTATCAAATACTAAAACAGAATATGTTTGGTAGTTTAGTATGTTCTTTCTCAATTTCAGCCAAATTATACTACCTACAAAATTTAATCATGTATCTAAACACGAATCTCCAAACTTTGAGAATTTTATCACTACTAAACTCTAGTATAAAAGAACAATTAAAACTTTTCTAATTCACCAAGTGTACCTGTAAATCACTGTAAAATAGCTGTGGTGTACTCATTAAATACCACAGAGACAGGTACATTTTGCTGAAAAATTACTGAAAAGCAAAATGCTTTTCTAGTTACTAATAGGACTAGATAATTTATTAAATGCAAACAAACAGACAAACAAAAATATGCTCAGATGGTCTGGTTAAGACTTAGTCTTCTGGGAAGATGGGAAAAGTTACCATGTCTTAAGACTGCAAACAAGAACTTCTATAGCATGACTTTCAGAATACATTTCTGTGTATGAAATTTCCCAGGAGAGGTAAATGATATTAGAGGGTTTTTGGAAGGAAAGTGAATATGGGCTTTTGATAAGGTGCTGCTTTTGTTCTTTTTCCATTCATACAGGAACACATAAATGGTAGATATATGAACAAGTGACATTAGAAGTAGCCCTGATGGCTTTTTAAGGTTGTAACATTGGGTTGCCATTTTCATCTTGTATCTCCATGATAGCAGTATTCTTAAAATTTTTCTCACCTTAAAATTTACATAATATGATAAATGTCAGATATGATCAAACATATTGTTTCATCCTGTAAAATCTTCACTACTGAATGTAAAATCCAGTCAAATTAACTTATTTCTCAAAAGAAAACCCTGTGAAGAATTTTTGAGTGGGTGTCTGAAAGGTGATAGGTCTAAATTGTATTTTTTAAAAAGTATTTCAACTTTACGTAGATATAATTAAACAGAAGGTTGTTGGTTTGCCACACATGATGACGCTTCTCTGGGAATGTATTCCATTGCCCAATATTTTCACTTAATTTGTCTTATATCTAAATTCGTATTATCTGACCCAAATTTGTTTCTCCTTCATAGTTTTCCTATGTCTATCAATGATGTCTTATATGAGACTGCTCATGTTTGTCTCTTTTTATTATGTCTCATATTTATTCAGTTGCATTTCATGTCTGGTTCCTTAATATGCCCTGTTTCGTAATATATCCTTTTGATTTAATTATCTTGTATTAAGACCTTTTCTCATTCCAACGCCCTGCCTCACTATTGCTTCACTTTTGTCCCTGCTTATAACAAATCTACTATTTGATGTTAGAGTTTTTGTGTTTGTTTTTGTTTTTGTGCAGTTACCTCATAATTTCATCCTGGTGTTTCTTTTCTTCTTCTCTCTCTTTTTTTTTAAGATTTTATTTAAGACACAGAGAGAGAAAGAGTACAAGTGGGGGAGAGGCAGAGGAAGGGGCAGAGGGAGAGAGAGAAGCAGAATCCCTGCTGAATATGGAGCCCTAGGCAGGGCTTGATCCCAGGACCCTGAGATCATGACCTGAGCCGATCAGACCCTTACCAACTGAGCCACCCAGGTGCCCCATCCTGGTTTTTCTAAACTTTCAGTTTTTACACATACCCACATTATTGATGAGATCATTATTTGCAATACAATTTATAGTTTATATAAAAAGACAAACAAAATGCCTTTCCTTGATTGATCTCACTTTACTTGTCCTCTACCCTGTCAGATCAACTTTCAAAATAATGCAGAACACCAGACTATGTTGGAAGCACCGGGAGGAAAGACAAAACAAAACATCAGTATGCACGTTAAAACATTGACTGGACTCTCAAGGGTTAAAATTTAAGAGGTTTATTCTCCTTTTATCAAGCAGTGTCTACAGACAGAGCATCCACATGGTGTAAGCTACCAAAGAGGGATGTATGAGACGGACTTACATTAAATCATTAGACATTTTATATGGTTCATGTTCACAAGGGAGAAAATTGCTAAAAAGGAAAGCAGGTAAGTAGAAACAGAAGCTGATTTTTGTTGTTTATTAAATCTACCTCCCATAATGTTTCCTTAAGCTAAGAAGAAATCTACTGTATCACACGGCTCAGGATGCTATATATACATAAGATATTACACACTATAAAATTTCAGGTTTCTAAGCGGTTTTATACAATTTAAACTTGAGTAAAATTTATATTTAAAAAAAGACCTTATTGGATCACCTTCAGTAAACGGAGGTCATTTCAACAGCCCATTAGCATTTTTAGCAACAATTAAAAAAAATAAGTAACAAGATTCTCCAAACATGTAAGCTATTATTTTAAGCTTAGATAATTATCTGCTTATTTCAATAAACCAACTCTCTGGTTTTAATCCAATTCTACTAGCCTTTTATTTGCCCTTTAAAAAAAAAAGAAGCAGTAATTTTTACTTCTATACAGTGTCTCAAATAAGAGAATTAGTTAGGTTTCAAACCACAGCACACAGTTAATGAGAGGGTCATTTAAGGATTATGCAGGAGTTAAGCAGAAGTCATTTAGGAAAGTTCTTAAGAAATGAAGTTCTTTGATGTGTTATATTTAAATTGCCAAGGCAAGAATAAAGTATGTCTTTACTCACCACTGTGGAGTTATCCCTTATTCCCAGTTTCTGCTACTAATTCTCCTAAACCACTAATACTCATCAGTTCTCTAGCCAGTATTTTCTCTCTGGTGTTAATTTCCCTATGTGTAGTTTACACTAAGTAGACACAAATGATATTTCTTTTTTAAAACTGAAAGTTCCTGCTGATTCAACACTGGACTACATGAAAAGAAAGAAATCTGTTCTGCTAATAATAAACATTTGTAAGCAGTTGACATCCGAGACAAACTTGCATTAAAAATACGATGCACTCCAATGACTAAAAGCAAAATGAGTAGAAAATACATTGCAAACATTTTTCCATAATTATTTTCCTCCCTTCCTCCCCATTTTCCATAGCATGCTGCAGACCATACAGTTAAGTATCAAATAGAGTTTGTCACCTGTATACAACCTAAGGCCAACTTATGCCTTCAAATGACATTTCGTTGAGGTTTAAACCAATGCTAAAGACAGGATTTGGTGCAAGACATGTTAAACTTTTCTAATGACAAAAGATTTAGAGTTATGAGGGTGCTCAATATGCAGTGTTTAGCATACCTTTTCCTCTTGTTACATTCCCTTCAAGGCACAAAAGATTATAAACAGTGGATGGGACAGAATATTTTGAAGTAAGAATTTTAAAGTTCCACAATACTTTTTTATTTCTAGTTTAAGCATACCAAAAGACAGAGGAAAATATAAGAGATAAGCCAACCCCAAAATGAAATGGTGCTTAAAGTCATCTGAAATTCCCTGCAGTTATTTTTTATGTATTTAAATTTCTATTTTATTGGCTTAAAATGTAATTATAGATTAGATTCCTGTGATTGATGTAGTTTCTTAATTAATGTTGTGTTAAATATTTCTAATCAACCAATATTACTAATTGTGTACATCTTTGCAAAAAAAAAAAATCTATTTTATTTGGGCCAACCAAATAACTTACGCTTGACTAGGGTATAATCTTGAAAAGTTAAGCTGTAAATTTAAACGATGGATTAAGTGCAATGTACTGGAAAACTCTTCATTCAATAATTATCTAATAGGGCTCCTAGGCATCCCCAACCCAAATGACTGTATTTCCTTTCTCAACTTCAGTGATCTCACAGTTTAACTTATTGAGTCGTCCATCTAGTATAAAGAGAGAATCCTTGGAAGGTGTCATCAGGTATTGACCAAACAAGCCACTGTCCTGGATTTGCCTGTTCTTCTGGTTCCAAGGCCATTCTTCTGCCTTGAGTGGTTCCTTAAGACTCTTTATCATCTTAACCTTCCCAGAGGAGAGCTCCACAAAGAGCACATCAGTCTGTGTGCTTGAGCTACCATAGATGTTGTATTGGTGGGCTTCAGTAAAGGATGGCTGAAATGCCAGATCAGATATGTGCAGATTTGTGTGAATATCAAAAGCCTCCTGGATTTCTCCTCGGATGGTAATGTACTGGACCCTTACTAGGCCTTTCACATCATTAATGCTGACAAGATAGTGCCCATCTGGAGAGACATATGGAGTGCCTGTCACATCACTATTGAAGCCAATGACCGAGTCGGTTACACCATCCACCATGAGCTGTGGTGGAATTGCCCCAGTGCCATCAGGTTTGCAGCCAATAAAGTAGTATCCTCCCAAGTGTGTATATGCCAATGACTGAGGAATGCACTTATAGTCCATCAAGTTAATCGTCTTGATGTATGACATGGTTTCAAGATCAATTTTTTGTAGCGCAGCTTCATCTTTATGAAGGATAAATCCAAACCTGAAAAGATGAAAATCAAAGTTAGACAGGAAACTACAGAGTGGTTCCCATACGAAAATGTATTGTGGGCAGGTGGGAAGGGCCGTCACTGGTCTAGGCCCTAGCTGTCAGGCTATGCTGTGATTTGTGTCACCATCATTTTAGATTAAACTTTAAATTGTGCTCCTCTCTCCTCCTTTCTTCTCCTCTCTCTAGGTCATTCTTACATTACAGCCAAACAATTGTAACTCATGGTATAGAAAACAAAATAATTAAAAGCAATACATCTAGTTAATTGGAACAACAGATTTTACTTTTACCATACATAAAAATGTAAACATTATTTTGTGTGTCTCGAATCCTTCTGATATTGAATAAGCTTGGTTTACTGCTACTAAAGTCAACAACAACAACAACAAAAGACTTGAAATATATATCTATTTTACTTGCTTCCTTTACTTCTTATTTTGTCTTATGACCATCAGAAAAGTCTGACACTCATTGCTACTTAGATAATTAACCACATCTTTCTCATTTTAATCTGCCTTATAGGACTACCTTAATAAATGCAGTTGTTTCTTTTTGTTTGTTTGTTTGTTTTGGGTTTTTTTGGTATGGAACTATTAAACTTCTATTTGTTAGATTTTACGATTACCTTGATTAACTACTTTTATGACTTTAACACTTATTTTATTACAAGTTTGAAATACAGGTTACATTTTTCAACCTTGCCATGCTTATATCACCATTTTTAGTGCATTATATTGGTTATCTTCTATTGAACAATGATGAACCTTAAAGATTTATGACTTTTTCTGTTAAAGTTATTTTAAAAGTAAATATTTCTTATTTGTTTTGGTCGTCTCTTTAATTACTTCTGTGCTTTTCAAAGCATTTGTCCCGAATACTAGCTGCAAATTATTGTAAGTCCCTGTGACAAGTATAAATATATTTAGAAACTATAACTTACAACACCAGTGGGCTCTTAGCAAATATAAGTAAGTTAGATAAGATAAAATGAGATGGAAACTAGTATACAAAATTATATCCAAAATGGATACTGGCCAATAAAATTTTGAAGGACTCTTACTTTTGTTTTTGTTAATAATATCGATTAAAACACATCCTAGTGTTTTCAAAGGCTCCATAAATATATATTAAAAAAACAGGGGTCTATTGTTATATTGAATGTGCTCATAAATGAAAAAAAAATAAAAATAAGATGACTTGTGGCACAGTAAAAGAAACAAAAACTCTAAAGATAGCCAATTATGTTATTGTCACATTCACTTTCAATATGTTAATTCTTACACAAAATTTTATTTATGTAAAAAATGAACATTTCCACACATAATATATAAATATAGTGCATTCAGGGTAACAGCTCCTTAAAAATAATATATGCTATAAGCATATAGCAAGCCCAAAAAATAAACTCATCTTTAATATTATAGAAAAGATAAGATGAATGTTCTCAAAAAATCAGCCTTTGTGTTGTAATTGTGGAAGGCAGCAGGTGCATCAGCACAAATATTTTACTGAAATAGATGTAAAGTTGTAACTTCTTCTGTGTTATTATATTACATATAGTTGGGAAACCGTGTTATAATTTTAGCTATTTTTGAACATTTGTGAAGAGACTATTTGTTGTATTTAGAGAGATTACATCTATACAAAAGAAAAACTACAATGTATACCTACTCTTTTTAAAAAATTAAATATTTATTGAATAACTAATGAATACGAGGCACTGGGAATATATTGTAGATCAACATAACTCTCCCTGCTTTCAGTGAGTCTAGGCATTTTAGTAATAAAAATGGAAAACTTAGTGATTAATGCTTAATTATAGCATCCTGCTATACTATTACTTAATTTAGTAATTGTTGCTTTTTCTATTTACATGAGATGGAATAAAGTAATCATTTTGAAAATAATATTTCTGGTGTATTTCAGAATGACATTCTCCATTTCTGGCTTATTTCCTCGGTTTTTCTCTTTTCCTGGGTCCTTAATACCTGTGTTTGTGTCATTTCAG
The DNA here is from genome assembly GCF_002201575.2 of Neomonachus schauinslandi. Classification (NCBI taxonomy): domain Eukaryota; kingdom Metazoa; phylum Chordata; class Mammalia; order Carnivora; family Phocidae; genus Neomonachus; species Neomonachus schauinslandi. The sequence continues at coordinate 66,600,623 of NC_058404.1, read as the reverse complement.
TAAACACAGCCCCCATCATACCTATTTAGGATAAAATTTTCGTTTTGATTATAATAGTATGAAGAAGCATTCATACTATTACAAATCACTTCTAAGTGTTTCTATTAAAATATTAATGCCTAGCATAGGTTTTAAATACTATCTGAATATTAAAGAATACAAAAAAAAAAAAAAGCCCTCAAACCAAAAACTGAGTCCCATTATTTTTTGTCAACTTCAAAAATATCGTAAAATCCTAAATATCACTATCCACTCTCATACTTGTCTTAATAAATAATTAACTCTAATTACTATAAAGGGATATTTTTCCATTAATGGACAATCATTAGAGATATGTAAGTGTGTGTATGATTGTATCTGGTATTATTTATGAAATTTTGAATAATGATGGAAGATACTGTCTTTTTTATGTTATGCATTGTACATGTTCCCAGAGACAAAAGCAGAAATATGCACATTTAATAAAAGCAATAAGCCAATCAAGTTTTGGCATTTTGGCTCCTCTCTTAACCTTGAGTCTTCCAGTCCCTTTGGGCAATGTTTTTTGAATGCTAATGAAGAAGAATGTGACAAGCTCTAAATACTCATGAACTATTTTAACTCTAATACTAAAGAATGCACTCAAGTTTTCTGTGATACAATCCAGCCTCTTTTGAAGGTAATTAAAATTTTAAGAAAGGGTCTGGTTAAAAATGCAAAAGCTCCATGTGGGGCGATAAAATCACATCTATTTTGGCATCCATGCTGCGTGCTCCTTTAGGACTAGAGATCTAGCTACATAAGCAGATGCACGAGAATGCCTTCAATTTTTCACTACTGATTTATTGGGTAGGAAGTAGTGTCTCTAATTCAAAATTTCCCCCAGTACAGATTGATATTCAAAAATCTCCCACTGTTCATTAGTCTATGATTAATATTTACGAGGCTCTCAACTTTCATGCCTGCTTAGTATAATAAAATCCTGCCCTGGACTAGGCCTAACATAGTTTGTCTAATATTTGTCAGAATATGTATAGGAAGTTGCAGACTATAAGAGATGAGAGTTAAAACTTACTCTTGGAATCACTTCTTTTACTAGGAAATTAATAAGCCAGGAAAATGTGACCTCTCCGTATGGTATTGTGTGGATTTGTTGTTGGATTTGGTGAGGAGAATCAGAGCAATGTTTTTCATTCACAAATTATTTTATTTTTCTGAAGTGTAATCGATCTAGTTCATTATGGAAGTTTTTAAGACGTTCAACTTTAATTACTGCTTTTGTACTTTAAGCAGTACAAAGTCAGGTCCTGAAGTGATTCACACAAGAGAACTTGTTTATGAAGTAAAGGTTTTCAACCCAGGCTGATTTAGTTTAAAGATCCCGATTTTCGATATAATAGGTGACCTTATGCAAAGTCCTTGATTTCCATGAGTTTCAATTCCTTTGTTAGAAGGAAGAGGACAAAAGTACTACCTTGCTTGGAGGATAGAAGTTAAACGTGTGTTTGTTACCAGGCAAACAGTAAATTCTCAATAAACAGAACTTGCTTATGCTTTATACCTGAAGGAACATCATTTTCCCATTATGAATCCAATGTGATATTTCCTACGGGACAGCAGATTATTACAATTCGTAAATGGGAAGAACAAAAACAAATTATCAATTTTTCTGTATAGCCACTATTCCCAGTTTTTTAAATAAGCACATCATGTTACTCAAATGTGGCAGGACTTTCCCCCTTGTGAATGCAGCAGATATCACACTTGTAATAGAAAGTCACATTTTTATTTTGCTTTCACTTCTGCCATCAGGATCTATGGGGGGTACAACCCCTTACCCAATCACCAAATCTCTCACATTGTTAGGAATGAAGGCAGTCTAGCTCACTCCATCTTCTTTAGAGGTGCTGCTTTAGTTCTCACTGAGGGCATGGGGCAGTGAGCCATGGTGTGCTGGGTGATTTGGACCTCTGCACAGATGATGGGATTTGAAATAGATACCTGTCTTACTCAAGAATTTTCACTAAAAGTAACAGAAAATTTTGAGGCAGACTTTAGGACATGGATATCAAAGATATGGAGAATTGCAGTCAGAGTTATATCACGATGATTCAAGAGACTTGCAAAGGAAGTTATTTGGCAGAGAGGGGGAAAGAACAGGTATTTAGAGAGAAACGTGGTTGAAATACCATGAAGTCTAAAAAAGAGCTGTGCAAAGACCTCCATAACCCACAAGACAAGGCTACATTTCTTGCATCTGACTAATGATTGATTTCCCCATATCTCTTGCTCAGTTCCCAAATAGGTCTGGTCACAGAGATTCTTACAGAGCAATTCCCCAGTTATTGTCACCCCATAGCATCTGCCATGCTATTCCACCCAGATTCTGCTTTCTGAGATGCTACTGAAGGATTCCATAATGGCAATTAATAACCTGTATTAATTTGCCATGGTCAGTGCCAAGAGTGTTAATACTCCAAAGCTGGGAATGAAAGAACCTCATAACATTTGCAGAATAACAATTATTTTATCTCCTGAGTCTTAACATAGTACCACCTTTCCCCAGAGTCCTCATAGATTCTCACCTGAACAGCTCTCTTTACTGATGACTTTCAGTATTTAACCACTGAGATCAACCCCCATAATACCAGCTGGGAAGTATCCCTGATGCCCCTTCTCCATCCCTACATGATCTCTTTGCTCATACCCTATCTTCTACACCTCCCCAAATTTTAAAACAGGCATTTCGTGCATATCAGTAGATGCAAGTGGGAAGTAGTAAGTGCAGACTGGGTGTATTTGCCGTCAGATGCTCTACCACTGAGCTACTCGCCCGCAGATTGGGTGTGTTTGAACATGGGATTAGTCAGACACTCTATCCTGTAATAAACACAACATTGCTGCAATTGGAGGGGGAGACGAACCATGAGAGACCATGGACTCTGAGAAACAAACTGAGGGTTCTAGAGGGGAGGGGGGTGGGAGGATGGGTTAGCCTGGTGATGGGTATTAAGGAGGGCATGTACTGAATGGAGCACTGGGTGTTATACGCAAACAATGAATCATGGAACACTACATCAAAAACTAATGACGTACTGGGGAGGGTATGTGCTCTGGTAAGCGCTGTGAATTGTGCAAGACACTTGAATCTCAGATCTGTACCTCTGAAACAAATAATGCAATATATGTTAAGGAAAAAAAAAAGAAGAAGAAGAAGGTAGCGGGAGAGGAAGAATGAAGCGGGGGAAATCGGAGGGGTAGACGAACCATGAGAGACGATGGACTCTGAAAAACAAACAGGGTTCTAGAGGGGAGGGGGGTGGGAGGATGGGTTAGCCTGGTGGTGGGTATTGAGGAGGGCACATTCTGCATGGAGCACTGGGTGTTATGCACAAACAATGAATCATGGAACACTTCATCTAAAACTAATGATGTAATGTATGGGGATTAACATAAGAATAAAAAAAAAACTAATGACGTAATGTATGGTGATTAACATAACATAATAAAAAGTTAGCAAAACTAAGTTAGAAATCATGTGGTAAAAGTTATGCACATGCTTAATACCAGTGGTTATTTTATTATTTTCCCATTACTTTTACATTTTCTTCAGGTAAGAGCAAAGCTGCGTAATTGTTACTTAACAAGACTAGGGGTTTGTAATATACCTTTAGAAATTTATCTGGATTTGGTAATTTTCTTTTACTTTTATTAATCTGTGTGTGTTCTCAGGTATGCAAGAGTAAGGGAAAGGGAAGGATTTTATTTTGTTTTGTTTGCATTTTTCACTCATACAAGCGACAATATGGTATATATCTCATATTGTGTCTTTTTTTCTTTCAACACTACATTTTAAAGATATTATTCATGTTGCTCTGTGCATATTTACTATACTGCTTTAAAGCCATTCATTGGAAATCTATAGTATGATCTGTCATATTTTACTTAATCACCTCCTTAATATGTGTACTCATGTGGTTTCATTAAGCTGGTGGGTTTGTTGGTGGCTGAGTTCAGCAAGGAAGCCTGGGATGGGTGAGCCTTTCTCTCTCCATGTGGTTTTCTCTCCTCAAGGACGCTCACAAGACTTTCTTCAAAGGTGACTGCAACCTTCTAATAGGGAATGCTCTTGTCAAGTCTCTGCTTGACTCATGTTTGCTTATGTTCCATGGACATAAAGAAATCACATGCCCATGGTCAGAGTGCAAGGGGACTACCCAAAGCATTGGTACTGGGAGACAGGATTCATTGGAGATCATTATTATAACAATCTATCACATAAGGTAATGGTTCAATTGTTTTTATTATTATTATTATTAAGATAGGTAACTATTAGCACCTATTTTATTGGAGAGTACATCACTCCCCACTGACTTGGAATGTCACTTGGTATTTAGTCTATGCCCAAATGTTCTTTTTTTTTTTTTAAGATTTTATTTAATTATTTGACAGCGAGAGACACAGCGAGAGAGAGAACACAAGCAGGGGGAGTGGGAGAGGGAGAAGCAGGCTTCCCGCTGAGCAGGGAGCCCGATTTGGGGCTCCATCCCAGGACCCTGGAAACATGACCCGAGCCGAAGGCAGCCGCTTAAGGACTGAGCCACCAAGGCGCCCCTATGCCCGAATGTTCTATTTCTTTCATCAGTCTTTTTCTTTCCTCACAGATACATTTTGCACTATTTTATTCATTGAGCCTGTATAATATGTATAAATATCCAGGAGAATGAGAATTTTTTTCTCAAAATTTATTGGCTATTGTTTTGTGTGTGTAGTGTTCTGTAAACTTTTCAGTTTATCAAGTTAGAACACAATTAGTACTTTTATCTCACATTTTAGAATCAGCTTATCTAGGGGCGCCTGGGTGGCTCAGTTGGTTAAGCGACTGCCTTCAGCTCAGGTCATGATCCTGGAGTCTCTGGATCGAGTCCCGCATCGGGCTCCCTGCTCGGCAAGGAGCCTGCTTCTCCCTCTAACCCTCCCCCCTCTCATGTACTCTCTCTCTCTCATTCTCACTCTCTCAAATAAATAAGTAAATCTTTAAAAAAAAAAGAATCAGCTTATCTAATTTTAAAATATTGATACATTTGAGGGGGCTTATTATATTTATATATTAAATAAGTTTTAATATTTTAAAAATAATATGATATATATGTGTACTTATTTGATTCATTTTTAACTGCTTTACCAAGAAAAAATAATTTCTTCTTGGGTATATTCATTGATATTTTACCTTTTACTTGCGAATATTAATGGATTATTTTTTCCATTATATCTTCTGATTGTTTTTTGTTAGCATGTTTAAAGTTATTAATTTCTTAATATTGCTTTTGTGTCCCTTAACATTTTGAATTATTTTATTTTCCTGATAGGTTTTTAGCCGATATTCTAGTGTTATTTATATTCAATCATATCATTTTTAGAGATGTATAATTCACCTCCCCTTTGCAATTTCTAACCCACTTTTCTTCATATTTATTATTGCAGTGGCTAGTATGTCCCTCTTATTTTTAAAATACACATTTCAAAACTGGCTTGATCTAGTGGTGTTTCAACAATAAAAATATTGGTGGAATAAAATAAAAATCTCAGAAGCTGACTCATGTGATATGTGAAAGTTAAAAATATAATAAAGATAGTTTTTCAAATCTGTAGAGAAGATATAAGCTATATAATATTTTGAGGTAGTCAGCTATCTCATAAGAAAAATGTATGTATAACTCATTTTTTACACAAAATAATATGTAGAGAGATGAAAGGGTTGAAATTATGATAATATAATAATATTAAAAGATCAGTATTAAACAACAGTATTATAACAGCATTAAAAGCACCAAATATTTAAATATTGAAGGTGATACCTTTTTAAGCAAGATCCCACATTCTAGAAGTCTAGAAGTGAAGCTTGATAAAGGTGATTACATTTTTAAAATGAACGAACAATGGTTAATGCATTCTATAAAATGAGCAAAATATAACAGAAAAAGTCAATATTCTGACTGTATAATGAATTACTAAAATCAGAAAAAGCAAAATATTAAAAAGAAAAAATAACAAGCAAATAGCTATTCCTCTCATGAGGGGAGGATTAATGGCCTTTTACATCAAAACATTCAAAACTTCATAAACAATTAGGTGAATTAAGTTAAAACCAAAAAGAACATGATATCTGTTTTTACCACTCTGTTGGTAACAACAATAAAGTGTGTTTAAATCCAACACTGGTAAAGATGTGATCAAATTTGTTCTCTCACATACTACTGGTGGAAGCATAGTTATTTTAGGCTTTTTGGAGAGTAATTTGATATTACCTCTTAAAATATGACTCTGCTTTAATAAAGCAATGACACCTCTCAGCATCTCCTCTCAATAAATGCTCATAAATGACCACAAAGTAGCATGCTCTAGGATATTCACTGCAGCACTAGTTGCAATAAGGAAATTCAGAAATAATTTAAATGTCAAACAGTAGAGGAATGCTTAAATACACTATGAAGCATTCACCAAATGAAATCTCATACTGCAGCTATAAAAATGATAGGTTATTAGTAATGACATAGTGGTATCTCCAAAACAGTTAATTTTTAAAGAAGTACATACCAGATTTAAAAGAATACTATATATTTTAATGCATTTATATGCAATTGCTAGAAGAAATGGACTGGAAGGTTATTCAACAATATGTCTAGTCTTCTAAAAAGAAAAGTGCTGGGTGCTTATAAAAGGAGACTTGTACTTACTACTATATTAAATTTCTTTATGGTTTCAATACTGCATATATGCATCAAAATATATACAGAAAACATGCAGCCCCATTATTTTTCAACTAAATAAAATTAGAGCAGTGAGACATCATGTTCATTTCACAAATTAGGAATATATAATGTTAAAGTGTTCAATGAAATTGCCACTAATATTGTTATTAACAGTATAACTTGCATGTAGAAAATAATTAATAATTAGAATCAAGGATCTTTCACATATTTCTACACTTTTTAGCAATAATTCACTTTCCAATTGACTATCCTGAGAGAACAATAATAATGAACATATCTTTATGTATAAATATATTCACAATGTTATGTATAATAGGAAAGATATGTAAACAACCCAAAAGCCCGTACATAAGTGAATATGTAAATGGTGATGCAGACACTTAATGAAATAGAATACACATGTTCAAGATATAAAACACTAATTTAGGATTAATATCTATTCAGTAAAAGTTATATGAAAAGAGCACAATATTATATGAATGCTACGATTAAACCATTAAAATAAAATAAACAAAGCCCATGAATGCACTGACGATAACATGCCCAAGTTTAGAAACTGAATTAAACTCATTTTTTTTAAGTTTGCAATCTTTGTTCAATGAGCATAGTCTATTTTTGTAATAAGAAATATATTATATATTTCTATATATTAATAGAAATAAAACAATATGTATGAAGTCTGGATAAAAAGCTCAGGTAGTCCTCATGATAATTGCTCATTATTTCATTCTTGAATATGCATTTACTAAGTTTCTAAATGAAGTACAGACCACAAACTCACCATTATATATAGTTAATTAATCCTCAACTAAAGAGGCAAGAATATCCAATGGGAAAAAGAGAGTTTCTTCAACAAATGGTGTTGGGAAGACTGGACAGCTACATGCAAAAGAATGAAACGGACCACTTTCTTACACCATACACAGAAATAAACACAAAATTGCACTAAGGACCTAAATGTGAGCCCTGAAACTATAGAAATCCTAGAAGAGAGCACAGGCAGTAATTTCTCTGACATAGGCCATAGCAATATCTTTCTAGATATGTCTCTTGAGGCAAGAGAAACAAACGCAAAAATAAACTTTTGTGACTGCGTCAAATAGAAAGCTTCTGTACAGCAAAAGCAACAACCAACAAAACTAAAAGACAACCTACTGAATGGGACAAGATGTTTGCAAATGACATATCTGGTAAAAGATTAGTATCCAAAACATATAAAGAACTTATACAACTCAAGAGCAAAAAAACAAATAATCCAATTAAAAATGGGCAGAAGACATGAACAGACATCTCTCCAAAGAAGACATCCAGATAGCCAACAGACACATGAAAAGATGCTCAACATCACTTGTCATCATCAAGGAAATGCAAATCAAAACTACAATGAGATATCAACTCACACGAGAATTGCTAAAATCTCAAGAAACAACAAGTGTTGGTGAGGATATGGAGAAAAAGGAACCCTCTTACACTGTTGATAGGAATGCAAACTGGGGCAGTCACTGTGGAAGATGGTATGGAGGTTCCTCACAAAGTTAAAAATAGAACTACACTACAGTTCAGTAATTGCCCTACCAGGAATTTACCCAAAGAATACATAAAACATGAATTTGAAGGGGATATATGCACTCCTGTGTTTATTGAAGTATTATGTACAATAACCAAACTATGGAAGCAACACAAGTGTCCATCAATAGATGAGTGGATAAAGAAGATGTGGTATAGGGGCGCCTGGGTGGCTCAGTCGTTAAGCGTCTGCCTTCGGCTCGGGTCATGATCCCAGGGTCCTGGGATCGAGCCCCGCATCGGGCTCCCTGCTCGGCGGGGAGCCTGCTTCTCCCTCTCCCGCTCCCCCTGCTTGTGTTCCCTCTCTCGCTGTGTCTCTGTCAAATAAATAAATAAAATCTTTAAAAAAAAAAAAAAAAGAAGATGTGGTATATATACAATGGAATACGATTCAGACATAAAAAAGAATGAAATCTTGCCATTTGCAACAACATGAATAGATCTAGAGAGTATAAGGCTATACAAAGTCAGTCAGAGAAAGACAAATACAATTTCACTTATATGTGGAATTTAAGAAACAAAACAAATGAACAAAGAAAAAAAAGAGAGAGACAAACCAAAAAATGGACTCTTAACTACAGAGAACAAACAGATGGTTACCAGAGGGGATGTGGGTGGGGGATGGGTGAAATAGGTGATGAGGATTAAGAGTACACTAATCTTGGTGAGTGCTGAATAATACATGGGACTGTTGCATTACTCTATTGTACACTTGAAACTGATATAACACTGTATGTCAACTACACTAGAATTAAAATAATAATAGACTGTGCTTCATGCTTCGCTAAAAATTCATCTATGTAAAGACTTATCTGCAAAGAAATACAGACATACTGAAACAAATTCTGAAAATACCAGAGTATGTTTTGATGTTAAATTAAATGAAAAACATGTTCAAATGCAAAGAATACCTGTACTGAATCACACAAGGAGATAATGGAACAATAAATTCATAGTATAAATAATGACATAGTAGCTGAATATCAGAAGATCAATGGGAGATGTTATGATCTATAATAATAACAAAGAATTTGCATGGTAGAATGAAACTAAAAGTTTGTCTGAAGAAAATGCTTGTAGCTGTGATCTTAACAGAAGATAAAGCAGAAAACAATTGAATGGAAAAATTGGAAACAGGAAAGCATTCTCCTCTCAAGACATCATTCCACAATGTTAATCAGGGGTTATTTTTTATATTTCTCTAAACTATTCTGTCTTTGAAAATCTACTTTGAAATTCAACCTGGCATAACTATATGTTTTTTACAACTTCTATATTCAAAATAGTACCTTTGATAATCATCTTTACTTACATTTCAACAATACCAGAAGGTTTTTCATTTTTAAATCTATTATATGTAATTTGGTGACCGAACATCAGAATTTTAAAACTGAATGTGATTTTATTGCAAATCTCTGAAAAGACATATTTATTTCAGAGATTGAACCAAGCATACATACTAGAGGAGTGAGGACAAACAGGTCTGAAGTAGTTGAATTTGTATAACTCCTTCATCAATTCTGCTTGAAAATTCAATCTTATTAACTTTAGCAGCCTTTCTCTGATGACTTCTTTTAATTGGCACAATGATGCTACAGAGAAACATGTAGTGAAGTTTTATGAGGAAGAAAGTAGAAATAGAAAAACCACAGTGTGCCTGATACTTATGTTGTAAGTCTGCCCCCAAACTATAATTTTGTTGGTTTTATTTCCATGTGTACAATGGTGATTATGCTAGTTACTTCCCAGAATACTAAAAGAATAAATTAGTTGTAAGAATATCAGTGTTTTAAGTCATTAAATTCCTGTGCAGGAGGCAATGTACATATAACTAGAATGTTGCTGCCTTTTAGAAAAATTAACTAATGCCAATTAATTTAGAATTCAATAATGACATATATGTTTTCTAATTTTACTACATTGTATTTCAATTTATTATAATTTTGATTTTCTCTTACTTTTCAATCAATCATAGGATTTTCAAAAGTGACTTTTTCATATCTCTATATAACCATCAGCCAATTAAAAGTAGGTAAAAAGCACAAAGGAGCTATTCCTGAAAGGAGCTGGGTATAGCTAACATTTCTGATGACAGCCTGACAGAAAGGGAAGTGAAACACACACAACACAATATTTCAACAAAAACAAAAAATTTAGGACATTTTGGGCAAAATGATCAATGTATTTTAGAAGCATTTCAAATGAAAATTATTGTTTTAAACAATAGTCTGAATTATCACTAATAATCTGGATTACTGATAATATAATTATTTGGCTCTTAAACTGACTCCTCCCTTGAAGAATCTACATAGCCGAGATTTACCTTATAGCACTTAAAATATCAGGAACTGAGCAATACATTTGGAGACAGTGTCACATTGTGTTTGTTGTTTTCTGAATGTATTCCCAGTATCTATGGATTATTTAATTTCTTTTGTTTTGAGCGATAGATTTAGTAAGATTTGTTTCTGTGAAGAAAAGATTGGGAGCTCTGTTTGGCTCTATTCCTAGCATCTTTTTTCTCCTTGTGTTGGGTTTGTGTATACTGCACACTCTCCCTTTTATGTTAGATTCTTGGACTGAGCCTAATCTGATATTTTCTTCTTAACAGTCAATATCTCCTTTAGAGACTTCTGACGATGTAGAATCAAATCCCCCATATGCCATCCAATACACCATTTTAGGTATAAAATCAAAATCATAATTTGTACTTCCCAGGAGTATTAATAATTAACAAATGTAAATGACAATCAAAATATTGAATCAATGTGACAACAGCTCTAAACGCTTCAACATCATAAAAAGTACTATTGTTAATTCTTTCTATAGAATTTCCTGGTTTTTGAGCTTGATGAGAAGTAGGTTTTCTTGCTGTTTTCACAAAACTAACACAATTTATTTTTGTATGAAAAACAAGAAGAAATCTTGAGAAGTCAACAAATTTGAGGAAGTTTTTAAAAATTTAAAGACCTACTAATTATTGCAGAATATATGATCTAGTTTACTGACTCTGAAATGTATCAGAAGTGGATTATTTTCTTGCATTTTTTTACAGTATCTTATCTGAATTTTTTTATTTCAAAGAAAGATCTCAAAATGATAACCAAACATTGCACTTTAAGAACTAAAAAAGAAAGAGCAAACTAAATCTAAAACCAACAGAAGGAAATAATAACAATGAGAGGTGGAGATATAGAGAATATGAAAACAACATTCTATTGTTCAATAAAATAATATTTAACAATAAAAAAGTTGATTCTTTGAAAAGTATAAAAAGTGACAAATATTTTAGTAAACTGACAAAAAGAAAAGAATCAGAATCTAAATCAGTAATGAAAGTGGGATGTTACTACTGACATTACAGGACTAAAAATGATTAAAAGAGAATACTATGAACAATTATAGATCAACAAATTAGATAACATAGATAAAGTAGATAACATGGATAAATTCCCCAAAAAACACAAGCCTCCAAAACTCACCCGGGTACCCTGGTCAAATATGAAAGGAAGAAATAGAAAAGAAAAAGAAAAGAAAGAAAGAAAGAAAGAAAGGAAGAAAGAAAGAAAGGAAGAAAGAAAGAAAGAAAGAAAGAAAGAAAGAAAGAAAGAAGAAAGGAAAGACAGAAAGAAAGGAAGGAAGGAAGGAAGGAAGGAAGGAAGGAAGGAAGGAAGAAAGAAAGGAAGGAAGGAAGAAAGAAAGAAGAAAGAAAAGAAAGAAAGAAAGAAAGAAGAAAGAAAGAAAGAAAGAAGGAAAGAAAAAGAAAGAAAGAAAGAAAGAAAGAAAGAAAGAAAGAAAGAAAGAAA
>NC_058404.1:66548573-66588489 GCF_002201575.2 Neomonachus schauinslandi | reverse complement strand
AAAGAAAGAAAGAAAGAAAGAAAGAAAGAAAGAAAGAAAGAAAGAAAGAAAAAAGAAAAAGAGGGAGGAAGGGAGGAAAGAAGGAAGGGAGAAAGGGAAATGGAGGGAGGGAGGGGAGGGAGAAGAAGGGAAGGAGGGAGGGAGGGGAGGAAGAAAATTACAAAACAATATCTCTTTAAGTATAGATGGAAAAATCCTCAATGAAATACTACCACACCAAATCCAGAAGCATAGTAAAAGGACTATACCCCATGAGCAGGTGAGATTAATCTCAAGAATGAAAGTGTAGTTCATTATGAAAAACTGATTCAATATAATTATCTACATTAATGGAATAAAGGAGGTCATGGTCATCAAAATTGATACAGAAAAAAAAATTCATAAAATCCAACATTCTTTCATGATAAACACTTAGAAAATTAGGAAGAGAAAGGAATCTTTATTTTTTATTTTTTTAAGATTTTATTTATTTATTTATTGAGAGAGAGAGAATGATAGAGAGAGAGCATGAGAGGGTGGAGGGTCAGAGGGAGAAGCAGACTCCCTGCTGAGCAGGGAGCCTGATGCGGGACTCGATCCCGGGACTCCAGGATCATGACCAGAGCCGAAGGCAGTCGCTTAACCAACTGAGCCACCTAGGCGCCCCAGAAAGGAATCTTTTTAATTTGATAAAGGACATTTATGAAAAACCAGCAGCTAACATCATACTCATTGTCAACAAAAACCTTCTCTCTAAGATCAGGGACAAAACAAGGATGTCTACTTTTTTTTTAAATTTTTTTTTTTAAGATTTTATTTATTTATTTGACAGAGACACAGTGAGAGAAGGACACAAGCAGGGGGAAAGGGAGAGGGAGAAGCAGGCTTCCCACCCAGCAGGGAGCCCGATGTGGGGCTCGATCCCAGGACCCTGGGATCACGACCTGAGCCGAAGGCAGACGCTTAACGACTGAGCCACCCAGGTGCCCCGGATGTCTACTTTTTTTAAGATTTATTTTATTAGAAAGAGAGAGAGGGCTGGGAGGGGTAGAGGGAGAGAATCTTCAAGCAGACTCCCCACTGAACGTAGAGCCCAATATGGGGCTCAATCTCACTACCCATGAGATCATGACCTGAGCCAAAACCAAGAGCCAGAGGCTTAACTAAAGAGCCACCCAGGGGCCCCAAGGATGCCCACTTTTATCACTTCTATTCAACATTATACAGGAATTTCTAGCCAGAACAATTAGGCATTCTTTTAAAAAAATGAAAGGCATTCAGATTGAAAAAGAAGTAAAACTATCTTAATTCAAAGATGACTTGATATTATACATAAAAAAATCCTAAAGAATACACACATGTACACACACACACACACACACACACACTATTAATACTAATAAAAAAAAATTCAGCAAAGTTGCAGGATACAAGATCAAAATTCAAACCTCTGTTGTATTCTATATGCTAGCAATAAACAATCTGAAAATGGAATTATTTTTTTTCATTTACAATTGTATAAAAATAATAAAATGCCTAAGAATAAGAGTTTCAACATTGAAAGACTGTCACATTGAAAACCATAAAGCATTACTCAAAGATATTAAAGAACGTTAAATAAATGGAAAGTCATTTTTTGTACAGAGCATGAAATACATCATATTGCTAAAATGGCAGTACTCCTCAAAGTGATCCAGAGATTCAATGCAATCCCTAGCAAAATCCCAATAGCCTTTTTTTTTTTTTTTTTTTTTGCAGGAATGGAAGAGGCAAACCTAATATTCATGTGAGATTGCAAGGTTTCCAAAATAGGCGATCAACCTTGTAAAAGAAGAACTAATATGTCAGACTCACATTCCCTGATTTCAAAACTTACTAAAAATCTGCTTTATCTACTACTATGTGGTTTCATCATAAGGATAAAGTTATAAACCAATAGAAGGGTATTGTGAGTCAAGAACTAAGGCAATACATCTATGGCTAATTTATTTTTGTCAAGGATACTAAGACTATTCAATTGGTAGGATAGTCTCTTCAACAAATGGTGCTGTGACAAATTAATATCCACATGCAAAAGAATGAAGTTGGTTCCCTTTTTCATGTCATATATAAGAGGTAACTAAAAATGGAGTAAAGATATAAGTAAGATATATAACCATAAAACTCTTAGAAGGGAACTTAGGTATAAATCTTCATGATCTCAGATTTGGTGATGGATTCTTGGATATGACACCAAAAGTACAAATAACAAGGGGAAAAAAGATAATTTGGACTTTATCAATATTAAAAATTTTGTGGGGGCACCTGGGTGGCTCAGATGGTTAAGCATCTGCCTTCGGCTCAGGTCATGATCCCAGGGTCCTGGGATCGAGCCCCGCATCGGGCTCCCTGCTCAGCGGGGGGCCTGCTTCTCCCCTTCCCTCTGCTTCTCCCCCTCCTCATATTCTCTCTCTCTCTCTCTGTATCTCTGTATCTCGATTAATAAATAACAAAAAAAACTTAAAAAAAATAAAATAAATAAAAATTTTGTGTATCACACACCACCAACAAGATACCATTAAAAAGTGAAAAGACCAGGCGCCTGGGTGGCTCAGTTGGTTAAGCGACTGCCTTCGGCTCAGGTCATGATCCTGGAGTCCCGGGATCAAGTCCCGCATCGGGCTCCCTGCTCAGCAGGGAGCCTGCTTCTGCCTCTGACCCTCCCCCCTCTCATGTGCTCTCTCTCTCTCATTCTCTCTGTCTCAAATAAATAAATAAAATCTTTAAAAAAAAAAAGTGAAAAGACCTCCCACAGTATGAGAGAAAATTTTTGCAAATCATATATCTTATGTTGTCTAGTATCCAGAATAAATAAAATACTCTGAGAATTTAAGAGCAAGAAAGACAAACAACCCAATTAAAAAATGGACAAAAGATTTAAACAGAAATTTCTCCAACGAAGATATACAAATGACCAACAAGCACTGAAAAGATGTTCAACGCCATTAGTCATTAGGAATTGCAAATCAACCCACAATGAAATACCATTTAATACCCACTAGGATGGCTATCATCAAAGAGATGAATAATAGCAAATGTTAATGAGGATGTGGAAAAATTGGAACTCAGGCATTACTGGTGGGAATGTAAGATGGTGCAACACTAAAGAAAACAGTTTGGCCGTTTCTCAAAAAGTTAAGCATGGAATTATCATAGGATCCAGGAGTTCTAGTTCTAGATATATATCCCTCCAAAACTGTAGACAGGTATTCCAACAAAAACCTGTACAAAAGTATTCATAGCAGCACAATTCTCAATAACCAAAATGTAGCAATAACTCGTGTCCATGAACAAATAAATGGATAAACAAAAGTGGTATATTCATGTAATGGAATATTCAGCCAAAACATGAATGAAGTACTGATACCTGCTACATGTGAATGAACCTGGAAAACATCAAGCTATGCTAAATAAACAAGATACAAAATGTTCCATAATATATGATATAATCAATATGAAATATATTCCATTTATAGGTAATATAAACAGGTAAATCCATACAAACAGAAAGCATATTAGTGGTTTTTAAGAGTTGAGGCAAGGGAAAATGGGAAGTGATCGCTTAGTAGTTACAGGTTCTCTTTTAGAGGTGATGAAAAATTTTTGGAATATTTTTAAACTAGAGGTGATGGTGGTACAACATTCTGAATATACTAATACTATGAAATGTACATTTTGAAATGTTTAATTTTGTGTTATGTGAATTTCACCTAAAATGTTAAAAAAAAAAACAAACAATCTAAATCCAAATGTTAATTGATGGCTAAACTAAAACTAACAGCAAAACAGGAGTAGGAAGTGTTGCCTAAGTCTAACTCAGGACAACATTGATGATATGAAACAATGCTGTCCCTCCTTTGTGGCACATTTGAATCAAATAGCAGTTTTTTACATCCTTGGTCCCATCCTTATTTTCAGTTAATGGTTAGGGGAAGAAGAAGCAAACAATAAAAACATAAACATCCTGTAGAAGACCATAATAGTCATTAAATATAGAAACAAAAGAAAACAATATCTATGTGATTTAGCTTATTCACCTGAAAGAAGTAAAAAAAAAAATACATTTTTAACATTTGCATTTAGAGATTCTCTGAGTCCACCATGTTTCTAGAACCTTTGGCATAATTTTAGTATTTAGTTCAAAGGGGTCATTTACTTATCATGGGAATTTCAGTCAGGTACCTTCAATCTTTTCATCCCTTATATTTTATATAGGAAGAAAACCTAGATAGTTGTCTAAGATTTATTAGTTAAACTCCTCAAAAAAGGAGAAAAACAATATGAAAGGGAGGGAAGCAACAAAAGCAAGAAAAAATTCAGAAAACAAATAAAATAGTACAAAAATAACACCACACCAAACAGTCCCAGAAGAATATTAACTGAACATTTTTTCTGCATGTGGAAAAAATATGATTGAAAAATAATATTGAAAATAATATTGAAAAATAATTCAGACCTATTATTTCCTTTCTTTAAATACTGATACTTGTTCTAATGTGGAACAATATTCCAGTTCAAGTCCCTGATGATTAAATAGTGAAAAGGTGTGTTTTGGAGTCACGTGAATTTGAGTACTGTTCTTGTGTAATTTTGAATAAGTTACTTTATTTCAGCTTTGGTTCACTTTGTTATATACTTTAACAATGCAAACCAGTGAATATTAGAGAAAATACATGTACAAAATCTGATATATTGCAGACGCTTAGTAATTACAGCTATTATCATTAATGGTAATTGCAAAATATCGAGAACATATATTAAAACTACAAATAATGCAAAAAATAAGTCACCAGTTTCTTTTCAAGAATTTAGATCATTGCCCTGAACAGGGAAGATAAGTACATTTAAGAGCTCTGAATTTTTTCCCCTCAGCAGGTTTCCTTGTCTGCTCTCTTTGGAGGTTCACTTAGCTACTTTGGCTTTAAAATAATTTCTCACCTTTTACCTACTCAAAAAGATACATGTTGCATTATGAGGGTTAACTATCTAGCATTTCAGAACAACAGCCGCTAATTTGCTTTGATGTTATTCTTTAATTTACAGCTACAATGAGTGGGTGAGTGATGGGTGGCCTGCACATTTCTTTATCCAGAGAACTTGGTGCTCAGATACTAAAAACACCATATGGAGAAATATTTCTGTTTAGCACATTCAAGCATATGAGCTTATGCTTACATTAAGCCTGATTCTATATATTTTTTTTATTGATGAGCTTTTAAATGCCAATCCATCAACATTAAAATATGGAATAACAAATGATTTTCCCTAAAGTACAATGATCTAGTGTAACACATAATTGTATTATTCTTCTTCCAAGAGAAAATGTAAAAGGTTCATCTGAGAGATGGGTCATTGAATCCTGCTCTTTTCTTCTGATGACTATGAAAGTTTAAGGATATTTTCCAGTTGTCATGTCTAATTAGAATAAACAATTTGGTTTAGAGAATTGACAGAGCCAGTGACCTTTCATTTAACTCTTTAATTTATTGGTGCAACTAACAATGTTTAAATTGTTATAATATATTTCACACAAGCTTTTTCTCTTTGTTCCTACTGAGGATTTTATTCCCTCATTATTTGGTCATTTTGTTTTATTTTTTATTATTTATTTATTTATTTTTTAAATTATTATGTTATGTTAATCACCATACATTACATCATTAGTTTTTGATATAGTGTTCCATGATTCATTGTTTGTGCATAACACCCAGGGCTCCATGCAGAACATGTATTTTTTTTTTTTAAGATTTTATTTATTTATTTGAGAGAGAAAGAGAGAACACTAGCAGGAGAAGGAGCAGATGGAGAAGCAGAGTCCCCGCTAAGCAGGGAGCCCAATGTGGGGCTCCATCCCAAGACCCTGGGATCATGACCTGAGCTGAAGGCAGACGCTTAAGCGACAGAGCCACCCAGGCGCCCATGGTAATTTTATTTTAAATATGATTGAAATCATTTCTTGTTCTCTCACCATGTCATAGCTTTAGTTACACACAAAGTGTGGATTCACCAGCACATTTAAATTAATTTCTGCAAGTTTTAAAAAATAATCCTGCATGAAATCATACCCAACATTGGTATCCTTTCTGGTCTGTGTAAATTGCCCATTTCCCAGAGGAATCCCATGCTAATTTTCAATACTTAGTACATTATACTAAAATCTGTGCATTGGACAGCATCTCTTTATATGTGGTCTATTTCAACAAACAGAACTATTGCCATTTTAAATTTCAACAATAGCCTAATTTTGAAGCAGCATATCTAGTAGATTTGTCGGCTTGTTTTAACTATAGCAAATTTTGTTCAAAAATCCACAACTCTTAATGGTCATACAAAGTGAGTGCTTTTCTCTCTCTCTTATAATCAAAACCATTCAGAAAGTAATGTGTGCCTTATTTCCTACTAATTTTTAATAATGCCATCCTATACTCCAGCTAATTTATAGTTATTAATTTGTCTAATACATTTCATCATTTTTCAACTTTTTTTTTTTTTTTTTTTTTTAAGCAGGCTCCACACCGGGTTTACACCACACAGGGCTTGAACTCACGACCCTGAGATCAAGACCTGAGCTGAGATTAAGAGTTGGATGCCCAACCAACTGAGCCACCCAGGCATCCTCCCAACTTTCTGATCCCCTCTTCTCATGATGTCCCATTCAGAAAGTGACCTGGTTACTAGAAATACAACACAGAATATGGAACAGTCACTGTTCCTGAGGAGTATATAGTCTAGGATTAATAATGTGGGCCTGGACACTAGGCTTTCTAGCTTCAAATCCCACCATCTCATAATGACTATGTAGCCCTTAGTGATCTAGTTTTTTTCACCTGTAAGATGAGACTCGCAATAACATCTATTTATAAGGGTTTTGTGAGGACTGAATTAATTTATGTAACACAAACAAAATGGTACCTTGCACATACTCCCATATATGTTTGTTCAGTGAATATTTAAACAGAGACACTAATGAATACACAAATTAATACAATGTATTAAGTGTTATAATTAGATGTTAAATTCCATTAGAAAATGAGAAATTTACACAAACTGATAGAGATTATGAATGCCTTACTAGAGGAAATAAAGTAAATGTTGAAAATGGTGGTCAAATGAAGGAGGGGGAAAACACATTTCAAATACAGGGAACAAAATAAGCAACATAGTCTAAAACAGCAAGTAGTAAGCTGCCTTGCTTCACACAACTGAAATGTGTAAAGCAGAGGTATCTATTTCATTCTGTTTCTAAGCTCCCCGAGAGGGAAATCTTGCGCTACCATATGTGTGTACTCTTAGTCTCTAACCCAGAGCTTTACACAAAAGACACTCATCATCTCATGCATTATTCCTGTGATAGCTCCCTAAACTTCTCTCAAACATGTTCTCAATCACATTTCAATCTACTTCAGGTAGTGCTTCCAGGATAACCTACAGTATACACATAATCCCTCAAAAGAAGAGTAGGCTGAAAAGCATTAGTTGCTGCTTATTACCAATGACATTAAAGACACATTCCTGTTCTAGCACTAGACATATTTTTCACACTTTATGGCCTCTTAGCTCTTTATTCAGCCAGCTCTGTTCTTCTGTCTCAATCGTATACATTTACCTATACATATGAAGAAAAATAATTTTTAACCATAACGTATCTATTTTTGTATAGCATACTTTAAATCTCGGAGTTTATTTTTTTTAGTTTTTTAAAGATTTTATTCATTTATTTGAGAGAGAGAGAAAGAGAGAGCACAAACAGGGAGAGGGACAGAGGGAGAGGGAGAAGCAAACTCTCCATTGAGCAGGGAGCCCTACATGGGGCTCAATCCCAGGACTCTGTGATCATGACCTGAGCCAAAATCAAGAGTTAGATGCTTAACTGACTGAGCCACCCAGGCACCTCCAAATCTAGAAGTTTATAAAAATGAAGTGGGGAAAAGCAGGGAAAACAGCAGAAAACAAAAAACAAAATACTCTTAATGGAAAGAGATTTCCTGAATACCAATCAATTCTTGGGACCATGTCCTTGAGGATTCACTGTCCTGAAGGTCCTGGTCTTGGATTTGGACTTCTATATTAGCTACACACCTGTCCTCTTAGAACATAATCTCCACAACCACACACTTTCCCAGTGAAAATCAGATTCCATCTAATCTTTGGTCAAAACCTGTAATCACACTCAGAGTAATATGTAACTGGCTGTTTGCCTCCAAACTCATCTCCTACCTCTGGAACTGTAGAGGTCTCTACGCTGCTCCTCAAACATGCTGTAGGATTTCTGTTCAGGAACTTTGTACTCAGTTGCCTCTACCTAAAATACTTGGCTTGATTGAGAGCACTTATTTTTTTTTTTTCAGTATATAGTCTTTCCACAAACGTACCCTGCTACAATTCTTATTGTCAATAAATTTACATTTTAATCTCTTCCTTGACCTTTTATGTATGTTAGTGGGGTAGAGTCAGTTGCTGAGATTCTGGTCATCCGTGGGTAGTTCTAAAAGTCTCTAGGCCTTGAAATTAGAGTCTAAACCCTGAATTCTGTGATCAAATCCAAGAACTACTTAGTAAGGTTCTGTTCAGCAGGCAGCTTTTTGGTTGGCATTATATGATTTCCACATGTCATTCTCTATTAATATCTACAAAGTCCTCGTTTGAAGGGTTATTGAGAACACTGTAAATGTTCTACATAAAATACCTAATAGACTGCCTGGCACAAAATAATGAAGAGGGTCTACTATTACTGCGATTGCTGCTCTAATAAGCTCAGTGCATGAGTTTCTGAACAGGAAAACTATTTTACCTCCTGAGCTAATGAGAATTTTATTAGGAGTCCAGAACCAATTTTCTTATTTAGATCACCTGGGCTAATCCTGAAATCAGTTAGGTTTGGAATTATCCCACAGAAAGTAAAGCGAGGAATCCAAGGGGGTGAACATAAAAGTGTATAGGTACTCAAGTGTGGAGGTAGCAGCCCAGCTGAGGGAATCTGAGCATCTAGACTGCGCCTTAGGACTGCCTATACTCCCTTCCCTTGATTTCCCCTGGCTGACCATGTAACCAAAAAACAAAAAACAAAGAAGGGAAGTGATTTGAGCATTCCTTACAGGATGTCTAAATGCTACTCTTCAAAATGCCCTAGGGAATGTATTTTATTTTTCAAAAATAAATCAAACCGTAATGCAACACACTTCTTAGAAAAGGAGAGTGTGTTGGAAAGGACCTATGGTCTGAAAACACATTTACAGCAGATGACAATCCGATCACAGCTTCACTTATCTATTTGGAAAGGCATTTATATTGCACTTATTACCTAGTCCTTGTTAAAGCTGTTTATGGAGGCCACAAGGAAGAAATAATTTTTATGCTCCTTTTAGTTTGCTATAAATTCAGAAACAATTTTGCTTGAACAGCTGATCTGTGAATTAATAATGAGGGACTATAACTTTTTTTTCTCTACAGTATGTCAAGTACTTCTTTTGGTTTAAAATTTGATGAGGCTCAAAACTCCATTTCTTTACATGAAACAGATTTCAAAGGCATATGGGGCAATCACCACTTCCCTCATATGGAAAGTTCTTTCCAAGATCATGACTTGGCTAGTAAAAAATAAATAAATAAATAAACAGAGTTAAGGTTTGAATTCAGTATGAAATAAAATATTGTGTTAAGTACTTCCTGAAAATATTCCCCTGAAAAATGATGTAAATAATAATTTCTAGTAAAATATATCATGATTTATCTCAGAAATGCTGTGTACCTTAAGAAACAATTAACTGAGTCTTTCCGTAATGTGAATAATCCCCTTCATTGCTTTCATTGGCCTTATACATTTGGATTTTTATATCTACTGTTTTTGAAGTAGCCGTATTCTTTCTACTATATTTTTCATTCGCTATTAGCTTCAATTTCTTTTGAAGATTTATTTATTTTAGGGAGAGAGAAAGGGAGCAGGGGAAGTAGCAGAGGGAGAGGGAGAGAGAGAGAGAGAGAGACTCCTCAAGCAGACTCCCCACTAAGTGTGGAGCCCAACGCAGGGGTTGATCCCAGGACCCTGAGATCATTACCTGAACTGAAATCAAGAGTTGGACACTCAACTGACTGAGCAACCCAGATGCCCCACTATTAGCTTG
Source organism: Neomonachus schauinslandi (assembly GCF_002201575.2). Lineage (NCBI taxonomy): Eukaryota > Metazoa > Chordata > Mammalia > Carnivora > Phocidae > Neomonachus > Neomonachus schauinslandi. Next base: position 66,578,350 of record NC_058404.1, on the reverse strand, counting down.
AATTTACCTAGACTAAGATATCACTGAAATGGACTTCCTATCATTGGGATAATTGGACAGGGATAGGCCAAGATGAAAAGACACTCGTTTCCAAATATGATGCCTTAGTCCTGAGCACGGACACATCATCAGTTGAACCAAAGTCAACTTGAAGGTGACTTGAGGCAGTGGACAGGGCTTGATCTTTTCTAGTATTTTATATGATTTATCATCAGATGGAGGGTGGAGAGGAGATAATTCTTATGGTGATGTTGAAAGATTGCCCAGATTATCCATGCAGTAAGAGTAATTCTTAAAGTAGTTTTAATATAATTATTTTGTTACTAGAAATATAGTGTTAATCAAAATATTTACTGATTTTTTTTACTGGGATATAAGGGATGGCAGTTAATGATACAATGTCCTGAAGGCAAATAGTTTATCCTGCATAAGTTTTTAATTTTTGAGGGGCGAGGAGAAAATTTCCTAAGTAGTATCTGTAGAAGTCTAACTTGCATTTTCATTTATTTAAAGAAAAGTTTATACCTCTTTCTTCTTCCTTATCTAAATTTTAAAAAAAATATTGGTTTTCCTTTGTATTGTATTGTTTTCCCATTCTATCTCTTTTTTCATATATTATACATATGAAATCTTCTTTCTTGTTTCTGTCTCTAAGACTCAGTATGGTGATAAGATTTTGTAAATATCCAGTCTCTAAGTGTAGAGATTGGAATTTAAGTCAGAAAGTAGCAGAACCTGACTTTGAATCTTTGCAGATATACACTCTGCAAATGAGCTTCAATTTTAAGAAATTTAAAAAGACAAAAAGATTGTATAATGTTGGAAGATTTTTTAGAAGCAGACACTAAAGCTAGAGAGAAACTATAGCTAGGAAGGAAAACCATTTTTATATCATAAAATGTTGTTACCTTGTTCAAGTTTTCCATAATTATGTATTAACTACATTAAAGTATGTCAAATACCAATCCAAATAATCTGGGGTGTGTGGAAGGTCACAGGAATAAGTTGAGCCTAGCTAGGATTTATTTGTGGTTAAGACTGTACTTGACAATATGGTGAGCTCTGCTGTGCTATAGATATCATTGATTTTTGAATAATGATGTATTGTATTTTAATAGGTATTAATTGCCCAGGAAGTTCCTATTCCAAAGAATGTTTGCCTCCTTTGAGAGAATGATTAATACTTTGTAATTCTTATATAATATCACAAGGCATTAGAGAGAAGAACAGCAGAGAGCCAGATGTTCTGGTCTGAGGCAATCTTAAGACCTTGGAGTTTGCTTTGGAACTGGAGGGACTTTAAGGATGATTTGGTTCAATCCTTTCATTTTACAGATGAAAATCTTGAAACCCAGTGAGATTAAAGGATATACCTGAAGTCACACAGCTCAGTTACTGAAGAGCTTGGATTAGATCCTATGTTCTTAAATTCTATTTTATTCCCCTCTCAGGAGTGAGATGGTCATGAGTAGAGTTTAAAAGATAAAAAAGTCTATAGATATAGATAGAGATGATATAGATATAGATAGATATATGTGTGTGTATATATATATACATATATATACATATATATTTAAATTAATGCATAGAGAATAAGAAAGATTCATTATTTAGGAGTGATTGAAAATTCTAAACCAACAAAAAGTGACAGAAAAAATACTTAAGGGAAAAATCTACCATCTTCTAGGTAGTATCTCAATCTATACTGTTGCATAATATTGTCTTGTGTAACTTATAAACATTTTTGTATCTACATATTCTTTACTATATGTGGATATTAAATTTACCAAATTCAATTAACATACATATATAGTAATTCTACCCAAATAATACTTAACAACCATTGTCAGTTAGGTACTGCAGTAAGTGAAACATTTAACAAATTCTATTAAACTCCAGAAGTTTAATCTCTAAAATGCAAAGATAAAATCCTCTGATATAAAATACAATATAGTAAATGCTACAGTAGCTGTAATCATAATGAGCTTTGAGAACACAGGAAATGGACAGAGTAATATAGACATAGCTACAGAATGGTACTGAAAACATCTGGAAAAAAAATCCTTAAAACTAATAGACAGAATTTGATGTGAGTTTTAAACAAAAGACAGAAACTTGTAGGCAGGTATATGAAGGTAGGCATTTTTAGTACAGGAATTATTCCAAGTTTACTTCTACCACATGTCCCTTTCCCTTTCCAAGTTTGAGGGCACAAATCTTTCAATAGAAGAAGGTAATTTTTTATTTTACTTATCAAGAGGAGCAAAACAACCATACTTTCTCTGATCTCTAGCTATGAGTGACTTGAAAATAATTTTATATAAAATTTACCTAGTTACCTAATGGTCTCTAACCACACTTAAAATATTTGTCAACTGTCTCATTGAATTTAATGTAAAATGGTTTTTGAAAGGATTTACATTCTCTAGCAAAGATCATGTTAAATATAAATTATGTCAAAGATTCAGACAATAGATTTAAAAGTCTACATCTATTGTTGATTAAAATACAAATAATGTATTATCTACAAGAGAAAACCAAGCATCGCTAATACGAAGGCATTGTAAATACACAAAATAGAGATTAGTTGGAAATTAGGAAACTCCTCAATTGGTTACTAAATGTTCAATAGTAGAAGTTAACTTTAAAATTTTGCCCAGATCTCAATATGCTTCCTTAGAAAGATAGCCCCCTCATTTTTATTGTTACTTTTAATTTAACTTAATTCAACTAATTTTATTAAGCCCTTGCTGACTATTGATTTCTGTAGGATCCATGTCTCATGCTGTGTCAGCCATGAAAATAAGATCATCAGTTCTTCTCCTGTGGGGACCCTAATTGACTGAGGGTCTCAGCTGTTGTGCTTGGAAATCTATAGCTGTATTTGTGACCTGACCATGTTTTGCACAGGCTGCTCTGAGCCAATGCTTGAGGCCTCTACTGATAAGGAATCAGGCCCATTTCTACTAGATGGGAGGCTTCTCTGAATGGGGATTTTGGCTGTAGGACTTCCAACAGCACTGTTCAATCTTCCGCAGACTCTGGCAGTCTAGGATGTTTCACCCAGACTCACTTCCTTTCTTTTCATCCTTCTTCCCTCAGGATCAGACAGGTACAATAAATTTCTGCTTGGTGTCTGCTTTACAAAAGCCCCAGAAAAAGACAAGCGCATGTAGATGATATGTAAAAATAATGTCTAATTACAATAAGCCATATCACGAATGTGACAAAATTTCAATAGAAGTAATAAATTATTATTAAACCAGAAGTTCAGTCCTCATAGTATACAGTCAAAACTAGACTGTTCCTTGGCAACTCTCAAAAAAGCTATTGAAACTGGTCAATGAATGCAACACTTTGTGCTTCTACCATACAGAAACAATGGGACTTCCCCAGAGGAATTGAAACCGGTTTTTAAGTGTATTTTTTCTGATTATAAAAGTAAGCATGCTATTTTTAATTTTTTTTTTAATTTACATGGTATTTCTTCTACCTGTAATAAATTTCCTCATGTTTTTCCCCTTGTTTAGTATGACAAGCTAGGCAACTTTTTGTAGCTGTCTCAGAGTAACAATGATTGATAGAAATTCTCCATCAGATGCAAGCAAAAAGACACTTATTTTTTAATGAAGTCAAAGATTTAAGAACATGTCTGGATTGGTCAGCACTTCATGCAGATGATACAACAGAATGCTCTCAGTTGGAGGAATAATTTTATCAGACCACCAGTTCCCGTAAAAGGATGTAACCGTTGATAACTCTGAAGACAGAATAAAGGTCTAGACAAGTCCCTTCTGTTTATTCCTTTGATTCTCAAGTGATCTATAAACCCTCCTAGATTCTTCCAACTCTTTGGGGGGATTTTGGCTATTGCCACCCACTTGCCTGATTTAATAACATTCCTAAAAACATTCCTAAATGTTTACGAAGGGGTGAGCTAATGTGCAAACTATGTGCTAGCATTTTCAGGTTCCAAGCTTTGCTTTCTTTATTTCCTTAAAACCAACTGTACATATCAGTACTACTGGCTCTTCTCTGACCTGTCTGAAATGATTGTGTCCTTACCTTCTATTAGAAAGGTCTTGACACTACCTCCATGATAGTACTTACCATAATGCATTAAGCTATGTTATATATTAAACTATTTTACTTGGTTATGAAGAACTTGATGAAAACATATGTGTTAATGATTTCTGTATCAAACTCCTCCATCTATGCCTAGGTTTATCTGCAAATGGTCAGAATAAACCCATCAAAAAATTGGGACATTTTCTTCACTAAGAATAGTAAGAACTATAGCTCTTATTGAGATAGAGACAAGTCAAGTCTTTCCCCAAGTAGTTTCAAGATAGCAGAGGAAAATTTTTGAAGTCTGTACAAGTAGCTTCTACTACTTATATTCAATCATTCCCTTACTGAGCATTCATGTGCCAGGCAATGAGATATATGTTAGGGATAACGATACCATCATTATGATTCTGTTACTAGGGACCTTACTCTCATAGGGAAGACAAGTATGTAAACAAATCGTTTTTTCAGGGGATGGAATAGTTTCCACAGACGAGATGAGGTGTAGAGACATCGCAGCGTAAGAGAGCCTACGACAATAGAGGCACTGAGAGCAGTTTGTCTGAAGCCCAATATAAATGTTAGGAAGTAGCCGATGGTGAGGATGAAGAAAAATTGAAAAATCTAGGTCACAAATGTCTTTAATCCCATGGAAAATATTCTGGTATTTCTTGTAAAGATAACGGGTACCATCGTCGTGTTTGAAGCAAGGACTTGCAATATGAGAATCAATAGCACTGGTTGATCTTATGAAAGCATGAAGTGAGATAGATGGGGGTGAGCAGTCCACACTGATGCAGAAGTCCCACGGCAGGACATGACAAGGAGAGGAAGTTACCCACTGAGGTATTTAATAAGAAATTGTTGCTAAGGGGTGGCTTATGTGCTGTTAGGTAGCAATAAATAAAAGGTGAAAGTGATACAATTGAGATGAAGAATTATACATTTCTAAAGTGGACCATGTGTCTTTTCCTCATAGTGATAAAGGACTAATGATCTGTAGATGACCCTGTGGGCAAAAATGGCGGAGGCAAACAACTCAGGCTCTCAGCCCCACACACATCAAGGCTGTTTAGAGTAAGAATACTCAGGCATGTGTGCAAAAATAGCCTCCAAGAAGGAGAATGGAGTTTCTTTAAAGGCAAGGAGGGTGAAGAAAAATGCTCTTAACAGTCTGTGGATGTAAGGAAATTTAACTCAAATAGCTGTCTATAAAAATAAGATAATGTTGAGACATCTGAAGTGATTCTCTGCCTATGAGCCCCATCTGTCTGTTTGAGGTTTTTCACATTTATCTTTAAGTGGCCCAAAGTCTGTACTTAGTTGCTTTTTTTTTTTCTTTTATGTTCACAATGTACCGGGGAGAAAATAACAACTGCTACTTAGAAATAAGTGGGCAGCTTATTGTACTGGATGTATTAATGGTGAAAATGGAATATACCATTCAATAAAAGTATTTTATCTAAAATCTTTCCTATGTTGCTTTTTAATTACCCTTTTATTTCTTGCTGATGATTAAAAAAAAAATAGGCTGCCCAATTATCATCTTATATGGCTACAAAACGGTATTTTTCCAATGTCCCATTTAAAAAAAATTATAAAAGTCTAAAGAACACCAGGAATTATTTTCCAGCTCTACAATTCATAAATTTAAATGAACAAAAGATAACTGAATTGAATTAAGGTATATCATTACTGGACAAGGGTTCAAAAGTAAATTAAACTGGGCGCCTGGGTGGCTCAGTTGGTTAAGCAACTGCCTTCGGCTCAGGTTATGATCCTGGAGTCCCGGAATCGAGTCCCGCATCAGGCTCCCTGCTCTGCAGGGAGCCTGCTTCTGCCTCTGGCCCTCCCCCCTCTCATGTGCTCTCTCTCTCTCATTCTCTCTGTCTCAAATAAATAAATAAAATCTTTAAAAAAAAAAAAGTAAATTAAACTGATGACTCTAATGTAATGAACTATGATATTCTAGAAGCTTAAATATTTTTACAGAGTATTTCTCATATATGAAGCAATGTTTTGGAAGAGACAAGCAATCTACCCTGATATAATAGATCAGAAATAAAAATCTATTTTATAGTAATTTCTGTCTCTCATTGAAAGTATATATTGTAGTATATATACTTAAAATTGAAGTATATATTGTATCCTTTCTAAAGCTTATCCCAGAACTATTTGGATAGTGAGTATAAAGACTATTTTTGGAGTATTTAACACACTGGCAGCTATGCAGGAAGCTCTTAGATGATGACTAAAATAAGGAATGAGCTTCCTTGTTTTCTACTGGAAGGAATTTTTAAGCATTGAAAACACCAGAACAGAGCACTACCCAATTATTATAAAGCACACATTGTAATCAATATAATTTAATTGATTCAATGTCTTATAACATGGTATGCCATTGTTTGTGCATTAACCATGAACACTTCTAAAAAAGCGTCCCATAAAACAAATTTCAGACATATATCTGACCGAACAGTAGATTGTGCAAAATCTCTCCACAAAACAAACAAAAGGGGACATTTTATTTTTTTTTATTTTTTTTTAAAGATTTTATTTATTTATTTATTTGAGAGAGAGAGAATGAGAGAGAGAGCACATGAGAGGGGGGAGGGTCAGAGGGAGAAGCAGACTCCCTGCCGAGCAGGGAGCCCGATGCGGGACTCGATCCCGGGACACCAGGATCATGACCTGAGCCGAAGGCAGTCGCTTAACCAACTGAGCCACCCAGGCGCCCAAAAGGGGACATTTTAAATGGGGGTAAGTTGTGTGTGTATGTATGTTTGGGGAGTGGGTCAGTTGGGTGCTCTCAGGAGGAAAGTGTTTAAGAACACTCAAATGCAATGCTCTAACCTCCAGACTATGCAGGTTTGTCTCTTAGCTCCACTATGTAATAACTTACATGACATTGAGTAAGGCATTTAATTTCTCCGTGAGTCTGTTTCTTAATGCATAAAATGGGATTAGTATGGTTGTTCTGATTAATAATAGGCTAAAATATGCACAAGATTAAAAAAAAACCCTTCACAGATTAAGCATTTGATAAACATCAGTTATTTCTGAAGTGATATTAAAAATATCTGACAACTGATAGGTCATGGGCACCAACAAATTGGAATGCATGACAACCTGGTATCCACCTGCATGTGTAAAATATATGTACATACAGAGTGATTTGGAACCAACTGACGTGTTTAAATTGGTATTAGTCAAAAATTAAGTTGTGTATGTGACAAGTTATCAAGATATCCCTTAGTGCATCTAAAGATTATCAGAAAAGTTCTCCAAGTAATGGCCAAAATGAGCTGGCTCTGATAGAGGCATTTATTGATGTTATGGTTTGGCATATTTTCTATAAGTGATTGAAGATGGATTATTGCCATTTTCAGAAGCTATAGGTCCTGACAGAAATAGATAATGTCAAATAATACAACATCTGCTATTGCAGTCATGGAGAAAATAAGATGACTTTGCAGTTTATCTCACAATAACAAGGCTACTTTTTATTTTATTTATTTTTCTTTTCTTATGCAGAAAAAAAGAATAGACATGATGTTCCTAAGGAGTACTGAAAATAAACATATCATCACTGAACATGTAAAGGATTCACTGACATACAGACCTTTGTTCCACTCTATCAATCATCTATCTGTCTTTCTATCTATCTATCTATCTATCTATCTATCTATCTATCTATCTATCATCTATCTGTCATCTATTTATTGCAGCTAACACAGTGAGAGTATTCACATATCTGGACTTGTTGATGAAGTATTTTATATTCTTTCCCGCTGTACCTACAAAAAGTCTCTGACAACCTCATTTTCCAACAGAATGGGGTTTTGTCTTGTTTTCCTCATGCTATTCTGAGTTTCCTAATGAACATCTACTATGTTGGTGGTTTGTTCGTTCTGTTCATATAAACAGAACGTGGAGATAAAAAATCTCCACGATTTTTTATTTTAGAGATTCTTGTTTTTACCACATTTTCCTTTCACCTTTGTGGAAATGAAGGTCTCTATCATGGCTCTGACTTCAACCACTAATGATGTTTTACTTCAAAGGGTTTAATGAATTATACTATAAGATTGACGTTTATAGTGGCACATATTGGACACAATAGAAATAACTGAGTGATTCTTTATGAATTCATTTTGAGTATGTACTGATATTCCTAGTAAACGGAGTAATAAATTTGAGAGTGTTCAAACATTTATCTGCATGATACTCTTCAGGTAATAAGCATGAAGATTTATCATTTGATTACTCTGATATTGACACTTAAAAGAATTCTCCAGTATTCCATTTAACAAGTATTTATTCAGAATTCTTCCATGTCATCTTTATTACAGGATGATTTTACTCGAAATATTTCCCACCACAGATAAGGTACTCAATACAGCTATGCACTGGAGTTATGTGAATCATTAGTCCTCATGATTGCCAAAAAAACAAAAGAAAAAAAAAAAAAACTATCCTTGGTTTTGAACTTCTTCAATCTTGTTTGCAAAAGAGTATGAATTGCTTTCTCTATAGCACCAATATTAAAACTCCAAATTAAAAAGAACAAAAAAACCCAAAGCTTCCTGAGCTTTATAAGGTATTTAATAAATACACTGAACATCAACTGCAGATGATATTCTTCTTTGTAGTGTTTCAATTTGATAAATTCAATTTTAAAAAAGAATTACACTCTTTGGAGAAATAATAGCCATCTGATAGGTAGGGTTCTAACTTACTTATAAACCTTACCAATTATTCAACATTGTTTAAATTAGGTTGAGACTAAATTAAAACTGAGACACCTACCGAAATATCCACTCCAATACACACTGCTTTGAACCAGAAAAAAAAAACAAAAAGCACTGAGTAAACAACTCAACATTTTCAGAATTTCATGAAAGACATAAATTTCAACAAACATTCTAGGAGATTTATAATGAAATCCATCTGGGAGAGGGGAAAAAATAGATTCTCTAAACCTTAGGAAAATTGTAATATTCCCAGGGTTCAGGTTTTGTTCAATCACAAGTTTCAGTCAAATCCTAAATGAAATAACAAGCTTCCCTTTGAGGAAAGTCCTAGTGAATTTTCTCTTCTTAGCACTTAGAGAAAATGTGGATTTGTGCAAGCTGTAGAGATAGATACCCAGACTGAATAAACAAATGGTCCTGTCTATAACCTGTAATTTAAGGGACTCTGAGAAAACCTCTACAGATGAAACCCTATGGTTTCAGTGTTACTCTTGAGCTGCCTCAAATTATCAAAATATGTTCAAACTGAGCTATCTTCTTATGGAGTTACACAAGTGGTTGATAAACGACAACTCCTTGTCTCCACAGCACTAAAGCCGTGGAGAAGTTGTCAGTAAGATACAAACTGAGACTTGTCTTGATTCATTGCCCCTTTTTCTTTTATGCAGAGTCACCATGCCAGACAGATAATCAGAGAAACATTACTAAGTGTGCTACATTTTTTGAAAAGATTTGTTTATTTATTTTAGGGAGGAAGGGGCTGAGAAGAAGGGAGAAAGAGTCTCTAGCAGACTCTGCCCTGAGAGTGGAGCCCCACATGGGGCTCGATCCCATGACCCTCTAAGATCACAACCTGAGCTGAAGCCAAGAGTCAAATAAATGCCCAACCTACTGAGCCACCCAGGCTCCCCTAAGTGCACTACTTTTTAACAAATATTTACTGAGTGTTAATTAGTATAACTGCTATAGACAAGAAATTCATCAACCCAGGGAATAGGATAATAGCATTTATTAATCACCTATTGTGTGCCAGGAATTGCAGAAGATCCTGCAATCAACCCAAAATAGTGTGAAGTGGGTAATTTGCGTATTTTAGACATAAGGAAACCTAATCTTAGATTCTTTCATGTGTAAATAATAAGATATGCAATCCAAACATTTTAAACCAAAAAGAATATGGGGATTCATACAGATGGAAATTCTAGAACCAGCTCAAGCATAGCTCAAATTTGGTCCACAGTAATGTAATATAGATCCTATTTTTTCTTAGTATATTAGCTCTCCAATCTTCTATCTTGATTTCAGGTCTAGGCTTCACATGGTGTGAAAGTAACTGCTGTAGCTCTAGATCTCCTAGATCAATCTACACAAAAAACAGTCTCTTTCCAGAAAGTTCCAGAATAAAAGTGTTCATTATAACATATGAGTTTGGAGTGGGTTACATACCATGTCTACATTAATTATTGTGACCAGAGAGAATTTGGAGACTTATTTGTCAATGCCTCTGTCAGGTGCTCTTCCTCTTTCGTTAGTAAGTGAGGCAACGCAGGCAAAGACATGGACTTAATAAGAGGGCAGGGTGAACCCCTAGCAGACAATTAGGAAAAAAAATTGCCTTGATAGAGTTTATTTAAAAGATTTTTAAAAATTACACGTCATTGGAGTCTGCATAGAGAAGCAGGGAAGAAATGAAAGTGGAGGTGAGTGGGTCAGGATTTCTCCTCCCACCATCCCCACCCATCTCCGTTTAATTAACCTGGGTAGTATGGCATTTATTTCATTTACATAAAGACTTCAACATAGGGTCCCACTGCTCTAAGGAAGAGAAAAAGAAAGAACACTAATATTTTGAAAGTAGGTGTCAATTGACCTGAGTATGGACATAAACTGTGTAAAGCTGTAGGTGAGAGGGATTGGGGAGTTGGGGGAGGAATAAGCTAACAAAATTATTCCAGTGAATTAAAGATAAAGAAATACTTGAAATAAGCAATGTTTCTGGATGAGACACATATCCCTAGCAATTTTTTTAAATGTCCTTTATAAAGTTTAATTTGCTTGAAATCACACTGTAGTAAGTGGTAACATCTGAATTTGAATCTATATTCTTACCATTCCAAAGTAAGTTCCTTTTAAAAATATATTTAGGGCATCTGGGTGTCTCAGTTGGTTAAGCGCCCAATTCTTGACTTTGATCATGATCTCAGGGTTGCAAGATCAAGCCCTGTGTCAGGCTCTGCGCTCAGCCTAGTGTCTGCTTGGGATTCTCCCTCCCTCTCCCTCTGCCCCTCCCCACACTTGTGCTCTCTCTCTCTCTCAAATAATAAATAAAATCTAATATATATATATCTTTTAATTTTTATTAACTGTTGTGATGCTCATGTTGCATTATAGGAAAGTAATACAGAATACAAAATCTGTATTCAAGTTCCTATTGGTATCTAGAATAGTGTCTGCCGTGTGAACAGTTCAGCTGTATTGAATGAATAAATGAAATAAACTAAAAATTGGTTGACACCTTTAACAAGAAGTAAATTCTGAGGAGAGTGCTTTCATAAATGACAGAGGAATTGAAAAAGTTGCATGAATCAGAGTGCATTTGAGTTTGGCCAGGAGATTGACATAAATTAAGAGGATCTAAATCAGAATCATAAAAAGCACTTTAGACGAAATGAATGGTTAAGTGGAAACAGGGGCGTTTAGGAGCTACTCAAGTTCACACTGGCTGGACCCTAGTGTGTGTGCAGATCACACACTTAGGAATTGGGTTCAGTGTAGCTTGACTTCAACCTATATGCAGTAGGAAATATTTTAAAGGTGTTTTTCTTTCCAATGCAGAACTGTATCACCAGAGCTAGGAATTTAGAAGAGGAATGTAGTGGTTCTCTGTTTAGTGAGCTGAAGTATGGAGAAAACAAGAAATATGGAGAAAAAGTGAAGAGCTCATTACATTAGCAAGGTGGTCCGTAAGGGAGCTCAGCTTAGGTCTGTGTCATGAGAGTGGAAAGGAGCAGATTAATAGACAGACATTATGAAGTTAGACATGAGCAGACAGCAAACAATTACTGTAGAGTCTGTAGGGACTGTAGACCCCACATCATATTTTTTCTCTATCCCTTCTGAAATCATTTACTTGTGAAAGAGGAAAATCAAACTGATCTAAGCACAATTAAATACTGTGCTAAAGGCCCCAAAGGATCTGAAGAGCTACTTTCCAACCTAGGTCTGCGTGAGTCTCAACACAAATGGGAAATAACAAAAATTCAGAATGCCAAGGGGATTCCAATTAGGGAAAATATAACAAATTTTATAAAAGGTGGCTTTGAGATAAGCCCTGAAGGGTTTGTTAGGCAGACAATGAAGAAACAGGGCATTCTGCAAATTAATGCAGATAGGTGAGAAAATATGGTGTAGGTTTGTTGGGAGGAGGCGAGTTTTGTTGTAGCAGAGGTAACAGAAAAGTGAGAGAGGGAATGTGTTAAAGGTAAGTGTGAAATAATTTGTAGAGGATATCAGTCATTAGGTTTTACCCTAAAAGTGAGAAAAGGACTTGAACACTAAAATGTATTAAGTGCTAAGAAACTGAATTTAGACAGAACTGAGTTTATAGCTGGTTCCAACGCTTATTAGTTAAGTGATTCACCATACGTAGAATAGGGATAAAAATTTATGTAGCTGCTAGTTTTAAATGAGGCAGTGCATAAAAACTCTGAGCTCACTGTCTGGCATAGAGTAAGTGCTCAATGTTTCCTCATTATTCTTAACATATTATATAATAACCATAGTAATAAGAACAAAAACTATAACCAAGCAATACAACTGGAGGGTATGTAAATGATACGGTAAACTCAGACTTAACTTCAGAAAATCAGGCTTTGCTTCTATATTAGAATAAAATTATAGGGAACTGCTTTAAATAACTATTATACATAGGACCAGAGGAAAGCTGGAAATTACTTATGGAACTGTTAGACAATATGAATACATGGTAGTCTTTTTCCTGTATTTCTAATAAATTTCTCATATACTGGTCCTCTTTTCCTTAACATTTTCCTTCCTTTATTTCCTGCTAAAATTCAAATTCGTGATTTATTCCTGTGCATAACTTTTAGGAAATTATTATGAGTTTATCATAATAAAAAAAGTGACTCTCTTTAAATTATTTACATTAACAACTTACATTTAAATGTAATGTTATTGTATATATTTCACTTGTATAAATACAATAAAGAAAAATGTTTCCTTAATGAATTTGAAATTTTAATAATTACTTCATGAATTGGAAGCTTAAATATAATTTATCTGCTTTCTGTAAGCCCACATATTATGGTTGTCCAAAAGTGTTTTCATGTATTTAAAAATTTTTAAAGATGGTAAATGCATCAAGCTGAAATTAGGTGAGTGGTAAAAGTATCAAAAAGATTATTAATATATCTTTGATGTTGGCAGGGCACAGATTGGATTAAGGAAAGGAAAAATGTAAGATAAGTTAATATGACCTCTCTTTTCATAAAGTCTCTAATAACGATGATAGCCATGAAATATATCTCTTAATTCACAAAACATAAAATATTAAGTAATCAAAAAAATGTATATCTCAGAAGACTGTTGCTAAATAATTTCTATTCCACTTTAATTCTATTTTTACAAAAGTCATCTGCTTCCAACAAAATCTCTGAATTAGATTCCATTTCTCCCAATGCGAATAATAATTTAGATGTAAGTAGGGGTTTTTGATGTCAGAAATTACCAAACATATAAGGAATTAGGAAAGCATGTTTAGTCAACATAAAGATATATGTACCTATGATCTATTAAAAGTATTTCTTAAATCATCTTTCTATATAAACTAATAATCTGTTTTCAAATTATTTTCATGTATTAATTAATTGAGTTTTGTCACGCTTTTTAATAAAAATTCTTCAGATGTTCCAAATATTCTATTATTTTTCTATTTGTATAGCTAGGTTTTTAAGCAGAATTTAAACAATGTCTACTTTAATTAAAAACATAAAAAATGTTTTCTATCACTCAAAATTGATGAAGAATCTTGATTTCCATTATGAGGAGAAAATCTAGGTTATTTTAGGATTTTCTAGGCTTACATGAATCAGCCACTACTTTCATAGCACATGCAAACCCTGATTTCCTTTTGTTTCAAAGAACTAAAAACTATATTTATGCATTCAAATTACATATATATATATAAATAAGCTTCTACATTATGACCAAAAAATGAATTACTGTAATTTCATACTGTTTTCCTTGAAAATCATTTGTCAATATAGAAAAAAATATATAAATATTCATTATCCCTCCCCCCAAATAAAAGAAAAATGGGAAGGTAAAAAAGGAAAAGTTCCCATAGTATAGAAAAATTCAGCTAATCTCAGTCTAAACCAATACAGAGATTTTAACCATAACTAACCCAGCTGGCAGTTTTAAAAGTCACTTAAGGCAACTCTCATTTTTATTTCCCCTGAAGCTGTCTATTTCAATTCATTTTGTGAGGTTTATGTATCCTACAAGGCACTAGTGTATACACCAAAGGATAAAACCCTGGCAGTTTGATATTTGTTGCCTAATGTTCTTAATCTATTCATGTGGCTATGTTGAGTATTTCTACTCATGATTGATGACAGATGAGACCTAATAGGCAGTTTCTCCACATATCTACAAATTCGGTGGGTTTTTCTGTTTTAGTACATTTTAAAGGCTCTCTGACATCCTGTCATGTATTTCATTTTTGCTTGAACCAAATCTTTAAAACCAAAGAACTTTAAAACCTGAAATTTCGCTGTAGGGTTTCTTTTTCACAAGGAGATGCGAGAGATAGAACACTGCTACAGAACAAGTGATTGTTAATCTAAATGAAAAAAAGGAATGCATTTGTGTAAATATATTTGTGTAAATATATTTGATTGACCAATTCCTTTTTCCTACATGGATAGCCATAGTGAGGCCACATCCACAGATTTACAACTAAATTAACATGTTACAGGGGCACCTGGGTGGCTCAGTCAGTTACGCATCCGACTCTTGATTTCGGCTCAGGTCATGATCTCAGGGTGATGAGATCGAGCCCTGGCTCAGGTTCCATGCTCAACATGGAGTCTGCTTGGGATTCTCTCCCTCTCTCTGCCCCTCTGCCCCTCCCCCCACTTGCTCGTGCAGGTGCGCGCTCTCTCTCTCTGCCTCTAAATAAATACATAAAATCTTTTTAAAAATGGTACAAAATATCAACTTGGGTAGATTCACAATGAATATTTTTTACAGTCTCAAATCATTGTAAACAGAGAGAATATCAGTGTCACCATGTTGCCCATCTAAAGATAACCCCCACTACTACCACTAATTTTACATTTAAATTGTTTTTATAATTAAACAAAAGTGAGAAGTGATGTGTATATATATATATATATATATATATATATATAAAAGTATTTAGTCACATTCACAGAAAATTTCAAAAAATGTTCTATTAACTTATAGTTCTATTGACTTTACACAATTCTCAAAGATAAAATTATTTATTTTCAACTGTATTGCTCTATTGAGCCACAGTAGGAGTTTTTCATTCAAAAAAGAGCTTTTGTTATGTTATGATATGTGTATGTAAAGTTTTAGCATTTTAATAGAACATTTCATCAAAAAAATAATGAATTCATAAAATAAGATATTACGGTAAAATATATCACCTTCTTTCAACAGAATAATAATATAGCCACTTCAGATAGAATTAGAAACCCCAATATACATTATTCTTTTGTATACACATTTTATGAGAACTAGTTAATGCCTTATATGCTTGATTCAAAATATTATAATCTATTAAATGTATGTATGAAATAGGTCATGCAGTGTGCATATTAAATTCACATAAGAAATTACTTAGGTTCTCAAGTATGAGCTCTGCCCCTCTCTTGATGTATTGCATTGCATTTTAACTTTGGTATTTTTCTTTATTAACCTTAATTGTTACCTGAGTTGGTTTTTACTATCAAGCAAAGAAAGCGAAGTAATCTATGCAACCATACCATTTACTCATTTAAAGTAAAATAAGTTTGATTTACCATTTCCAGCAAAACTCAAAATCATCTGTGACAAAGGAAAAAAAAAAACAAAACATACAAATTTGCAGTGTATACCCCACCCCACAGTTGTCTCCTAAGAAGAATGCCTGGTCCTGTCAAATGGACAGCCCTATGTTTTACTGAACACTTTGATGAGTTAGCATAAGGACCTCTGAGAGAAGCAAGAGCTGTTTTTCTTTGCATAATAAAACTCAAGAGGCAGATTTGCAATGTAGAGTGTTTCTAAATTACATGTTATTAGTGCTCCATTGATTTCGTCAATAAAAAATGCCGTAGAATGAATCTATTTAGGGGCTTTATTAAATTCTAGAGCTTGGAGTCTACTAATAACACCTGTATAAAACTTTGCCTTTTTAAACATAATGAGATCCTCATATTTTAAATACAGTTTGCTCTTTAAATCCAACCTCATTTCCCCATACAATAAAAAAAAAAAAAAAAGATTACATAGCTAATATGGGCTACTAATCTGGCTAAGTGTATATTCTGCCAAAAGAGGTGCTGGCCTTCGTTCATCCACTTTGGACACTAGATTCTTTTTTTTACAGGACTCAGATAGTGCAGAGACCTGTTAATATAAGGCAGAGACCAAGCAGGGCAGATAGTGTTCTCTAACTCAAGAAATAATGAAGATAACAAAATGATTACACACACACACACACACACACACACACACACACACACCACACACCAGTTGGCTGCAAGCACTCAGTCGTTCTCTGTCTAAGCATTTTATACTCAATGTGTTAGCTACACTAATATGCTAAAGAAGGTGGAAAGTAAAAAAGCGAATCCAGTAACCAAAATGAAAAAGAATAGCACTACAGATGCAAATTGAAGGGTATAGTGTGTTTACTTCTTTAAAAATAAGGTGAAAAAAATTATCAAGTGCTTATGTAGAAGAAGTTGCGCACCCATATAAGAAGGCTGGAAGGTTTGCCAACAATGATTTGTATACGTATACGCATACACACTCACAAACATATACACATGCACTGTGTTTAATGAGCAACTTATGAATGTCTTCTGTTTTTCAAATAGTGCACTAGGCTCTGGGAATGTAAGGATCCCAAGATATTGCGGGTCCTGACAATCTAGAGTTTGTGTTTGTGTGGAGAGGAGAGGGCAATGAAGAACCTCAGAGACACTGGGGGAAGAGAAGATCATAGTTTCAGAGTTCATAAATGTCTCAGATATTCACTATGTGTGAGAATACAGACAGAAAGAGCTCCCACTCCTGTTTTATTTAGAATCCATATAGCTTGTTAGTTTATTTCTTTGTGGGAGGAATTAGCATTAAGGATGAATGGAGTAAAAAAAAAATAAAAGAACCTCATTGAGCTGGGATTTTGTGAGATCTTTATCTATGAACCATTTTTTCGAAACAATTTTAGTTGTTGCTTATCATCCTGAGATTATATTTTCCCTAAAAAGGATTGAACAACTGATATTTTCAGTTTCTCATGTGCCAGGGCTTCAGTGTACCCAGACAATTTTACTGCTAAAATTGTATCTCCATATACCTGGCCTGTCCATGAATCAAGTCACAAGTGTAGAGTTATCTTGATAAATGGCTAGCCATATATATAATTTTGCTTTAACGGATTTGATAAAATATGAGGAAGAATGATATACTTTAACTTTCGCTTTCGCAGAATGTTTATTTTTCCCTTGGAGAAGCTTCAAGGAAGCATAAATCAAACCCAATCCCTTCTTAATCATTTCCTTGCTGTAATTTATGACAGAAAAGGAGTGCTACAGACCTCTCTACAGACTCCCAGAATGGTGCCTGCTACTTGTTATTTCAGTTTTCTTCACCTCTTACAGTAGAGCCATAGCCATTGGCTGTGTAGGAATTATGGCCCATCTGAAACAGGATAAGCCCTGAGCCCCTTATCCCACATTTGACTGCAACCCTCTTACATTACACTCTTCTCACTCATTCGACCTTTGAGGGTCTTAAAACAGTGCCTTTCCATCCCACCAAAACTGAAGAGTAACACTGAGGTCTACTTTCCATGGAATTCCTGAATTGCCCAATTTGAGATAATTATTTGACACTGACATCATCTTGGGGTATGTGGTAGGGAAGGGAGGAGTGTTACAAGGAAACTTTGGAATACTGTTTGTTTGTTTGTTTATTTGTTTGTTTGTTTGTTTTGTTTAGTAGGTCAAGTCCAGAGGAGGAGAAAAATGTGGGAACTGGCATTCTCGGTTTTTATGCAAGTGCTTGTTGCTTTCAAGTTCTCTACTATATATATTCTATTCATCTTATTACTTATCATGTAATCATAGATTGAAATAAATACACACACACACACACACACACATCCTCCCAAGTTCATACCTTAATTTTTTAAGACACTACATAATCAACCAATCAACCCATAAAGAAAAATGCCAATAAGAAAGATGTCAAATTTCCCAACTGCTCTTCCATTTTCCTTTCAAGAAATAGGAGCACTTTAAAGGTAGATTTCTAGAGAAATATAACCCAAAGAAACAGGAGTCATTTGAAATTCCAGGCAATATTATCAAATGGTGGTGTTGGGGGTGATGTCAAGTGTAGACAAGCCTTTCAAAGCATCTCATATAGCATCATCGAAGGTGCTATTTTCCCTTTCTCTCATAGGACTACTCCTGAAGTAGCACATAAATCAGAAATAACTTCCTTCTCATATTTACTAAAAGTTTTCCTCTGTGCCAGGTGAACTAGATGGGATTAAACTTGTCTATAGTTGCAGTCAACTTCAGAGAGGACAAGAGATGCAAGACACATGATCTGTAGATGTTACAAGGGTCAGCTATAAAACATATTTTTTCTTCATGTGGCATCTATTTTAAATTGTATCAAAGGTATTATTTTAATCAGTGAAAATTTAAAGAATTTCTTAGAGCCCTAAAGAACCTGAATATTAGCTGTGCCTTTGTAATATAGGTGAAAATATCTAGCTGTTACCCTCTTCCTTATCTTTCAACTAATTTTATTCATGACAAGTCAAAAGCTCTCAGAAAGACTTCTGCTAATTTTTGCATTTGTCATAGCTTGTACTTTCTGGCCTCCTTGGTATCTTGCACTAAGCTTTATCAAGTTTCCTTGCTCTCAACCACATTGGCCCTTAAGTAGTTCTCCCTTTCATCACCCCACTACCAAAAATAAATCATTCTTTGGAAGAATTACTGAAGTATTTTCAAGGGAGGGGGAGGGTCCCATGGAAATGCTTTGTCATTCATTGCTTGAATGACTGCCATCTCATTAACTTCTCCTCTCATTTTCTCAATTCTCCTCACCCCTCTAATTTTTACAAGGAAATATTTTAAAAGTAAACACATGATAATGTGATAAATCACTGCCAAACCTGTGGTTTTCATTCTCTATGCTAATTATAGTAGCACTTGCACAGTAAGTTGTAATCTTTACTTATATCACAAGAAGAAATTGACATTTAGATTTTTTTCTCTCCAGAATAGTACGAAAAATGAAACACAATCATGTATATGTCCATCCTTTATGAGATTTAGTTGCTTTGAAGATAATACAACCATTGCAATACAACAATTTTTCTGAAAAAAAAAGAAATTGCTTTGAAACTACTTTTTAATCTCTAGCTAATTAAAGAAAACTGATACAAAAATCACTGAATCCCCCATGCATTAGCCATATCATAAAAAACTTAAGAGTAGTAGAACTATAATATCTTTCAAATGTATCTATTTGCATGTAATGGTATTATAATAACTTAGCACTTTGGATACAAGTTATGAGTACACTAATGAAACATTTTGTTTTACATTTGTAGAGCACTTGTGCTTAAAAAAGAAAATGAATTATTTCAGTTTTTGTACATTAAATAGACATAATTGATTCTTCTGAGAATTATACATGCATTTTCATTTTTAATAGTCTCTTTCAATTTTTCCTCTCTGGATATATTTGTATATAGAAGATAGAAATCCAAATTGAAATTCCTCATATAAGAAATTTATATTTCTTATGTCATTACAAAACACATTCTTTTTGCACTGCATAATCTCTTCAACTTTAGACTATGATTTATGATTAATTAATTACTGCTGGAGTTTAAGATTTTTAAAGAAAATTCTCTATTAACTGAAATTCTGAAAAATGAGTGTCTAGTTAACATATATTGCCAGTTCACCGAAATGTGCAAAGAATTACTAATATGAAAAGTACATCACTTATTAAATATTCAGTGGAACTGTCTTTATGAAGATTAGCAGAATATAAGGTATAATTTTTTATTCTTACTTTAAAAACAAAAAAACCCTATAATTATAGAGTGATTTAAATCAATATATTTCAATAAGCATCAGAATATCATCTGTGTTATTAACTAACTATCAAGTAATTTAAGTTTTCCCTAAACAATTGGGGAAGTGGATATTAACCAACTCACACTCAATGTTAAAAATATATATTCTAGAATTTTAATAACCTTTTAGAAGCAAACTTTTAGTCAATAAGTATTTAGTCAATCCCTTTCAGAAGCTGAGTAAGTAGTTGGAACTTTGGGGAGACAGGGTTATAATACATCTTTTCTTATCTTCCAGGAAGTTTGGTTTCATTAAACCAAACTGAATTCACAGTTGAGGCTCAATATGCATATCTTAAAGAATGACTGCGTGCTGGTCTAGAGTTCCTTATTATCCCCTGGTAAGCACTCATATTCAAGAGAGTGTAAGGCAGGGACACAAGCTGAGTCCAGTAACCACAACTCAACAGGTTAAAGACCATTTTGATTTAGATCAAAGGTCGTATGGCATCGGTGTATCTGGTGTATCCCCAACCTAGGGCTCAGGTACTCTTCTGATTCCCATGGAGAAGGAAGGAATACATAAAACCAAAAGGGGATTTTTTACTAACAAAGTCTCACTCCATAGGATAAAATGGGAATAACTGTACGTTGTGCTCGCTTAGGCAACACATATACTGAAAATAGGAATAACTGTACGTGGCCTAGGCTGTATCTCTGAAAGAGTGGGAAGGAATTCACTGAGGAACTGAATGAGTGCATAGAATCAGGCCTTCCTTCTCAGATATTTTTTAAATGGAAATGAGTTTTCTGAAATTAAAATTCCTCAGGCCATTCAAAATGGATAAAGAAGATGTGAAGCACATGTACACACACACACACATACACACACACACAATGAAATATTACTCAGCCATAAAAACAAATGAAGTCTTTTATGACAACTTCGATGGACCTAGAGGCTACTATGCTAAGTGAAATAAATAAGACAAGGACAAGGACAAACATCAAATGATACGTGGAATCTAAAAAGCAAAAATAAATAAATAAATAAATAAACAAACAAAAACGGAATCATAAATACAAAGAGCAAACATGGTTGTGGGGGGAGGGGATGAAGAAGGGGATGAGTGAAATAGGTGAAGGGGATTAAGAAGTCCAACAGGAAATATAGTCAGTAATGTTGTGGTATTTATGTATGGTGACAGATGGTAACTATACTTACCATGGCAAGCATGGCAAGTTATATGTCAACTATATTTCAATTAAAAAGGGGGGGCATAAATAAGGACCCCCAAATTTTTAGAATGCTGAGGACTTTAAGCTGTCCTATAAAGTGAACAACTTCCCAAATTTTGTGACGATTGATTATTTTTTTTATTTTATTTTTTTAAAGATTTTATTTATTTGACAGAGACAGTGAGAGAGGGAACACAAGCAGTGAGAATGGGAGAGGGAGAAGCAGGCTTCCCGCTGAGCAGGGAGCCTGATGTGGGGCTCGATCCTAGGACCCTGGGATCGTGACCTGAGCCGAAGGCAGTTGCTTAACCAACTGAGCCACCCAGGCACCCCAAGATTGATTATTTTTTAAGCTACAAGTTTATTTTTTAATATATATGCATAAAATAATTTTGGTTCTCTTAAATGCCTCAGTCTTGATTTACCTTACAGACTAGATTAAACAAGCCTGAGAATTAGAGGCATTGAAAAAGGAAAAAAAATGTGGAAAAAAAAATAAGAAGCCAAACAGGGAAAAATAGGGGCTTTTAGCCAAATTGTCACTTTTCACAGGAGAGCCCCTGCAACAGTGTGGATTATGAGTAGTATGAACAACAACGATTATGGGCAACTTAATATTTATTTTTTTAAAGATTTTATTTGTTTATTTGACAGAGAAAGAGAGAGAGAGCACAAGCAGGGGAGGGGCAGAGGTACAGGGAAAAGCAGACTCCCCGCTGAGCAGGGAGCCCAAGTTGGGTCTCGCCCCCAGGACCCTGGGATCATGACCCGAGCCAAAGGCAGATGCTTAACCGACGGAGCCACCCAGGCACCCTGCAACTTAATATTTGAACATTATTTCATTCCAGTCCTTGGAAAGAAATGTAGTAAACTGGTTAAATTCACAATAACCAATGGCAAATGGTATTGCTGGGACCTTCAGGCTTAGATCAGTCTGACAGGAGATTAAGTACTTATTACTTGTATTTACTGCTTCCACATAATCCATGTGCACTTAATGCAGTACTTGTTGCATCTCTGATATCGTGTTACATGCTGAGAAATTCAGTACATAAGAAATGCAGTTCCCTTAATGTTATGTAATCCCCTCAATCCTATTCCAATCCAATTCCTGGTTTAGGAAATAGTTTAACGCTTTCTTCTTTATTTCCATTCCCGTGAGAAACATGAATTAAGAGACTACCAGTTTTTAGGCACTTAGGATATAAAATCCTGACACTTGTCCAGGAGCTTTGCAGACATTGGAGTTATAAATTATTTGAAATGAGGCTGTAGCAATCTGAAAGAAAAGTTGATTAATGTGATAAAGGTTCAGAGGAAGGAAACTCATTAATTAAACAGTTATTATGTGTCAGACCTTCTGCCTGGCCTGGAAATATATACCAAGCACAGCAGTCAGAAAATAGTCTCAAATTCTGAAAAACACAAGTTACAAAAAGATCAATCTCTGCAACACATATTTAAACACATGCCAAATTTGGTTAGAAAAATATGTTACATGAAATTGGTAGGAGAAAAGACAATATCTATCCCTCAGATTTTCCTGATGTAGAAAAAAATTCTCATTATGTTAAAAAAAGTTTACATTTAATGTTTTGATTTTGGAAATGCATGCTAATTTTTACTCTCACTCTTCCTTTAGTAATAGGAATAATTAATTTGAAGTACAGTAGAAAATATGACCATCATTCACATTCATGAAAATGGGACTCTATATGCAAACTATGCAAGTAGGATTGCTATAATTTAACTTAGGATGTTTTATAAGTATGGCAAAACAACCCTGCATTTCACTATCCATTCCTAAAAGGAAAAAGATGTTTAAAAATATCCTCAAGCATACTCTTCAGTGTTTTTCATAATATAGAGAAATAACTAAAATAAAATTTTGCCTTATATGTGTTCACATTATTTAGATATTCTTCTAATTACTAGCTCCAACTCTAGTTATGTAGTAATCATTTTGACCCTAAAGAGATATTATGTTCTGACTGTATGTATAGTAATTCTATAATCGTGCAATGTAATCTTGTATACCAATTATAAATACAAACCCAGAATTACACATAGCACTTGCTGCATTTAGACAAAGTTAAACTCTTGACCTGGTAGCTATTTTACCACAATGATATAATTTACTAGTTGCAGGGGAAAAGAAATAGCCCAAACCATACACTATTAACCCTATTAGTATTATAGCCACAGGAAATTTGCCCCAAATAATCCCATCACTAGTGCATTTGAAAGAAAAAAAGCAAAGTTGATAATAGTGTATTAAATACAGTAATGCATTATAGGAGTATGGGGTAAATAAAAGCAAGTGTTACATAGTAAATTATTGATTAGTAATAATTTATCAACAACTTGAAAATAACAAAGGGATTAATTATTGTACTCATTTTCTATTAAATAAACTTGTATCCTTATTGAGTAAGTATAAAAACATACATTTTTTAGGTACCATCTCAACTGCTACCATTTTTGGTTCATATGCTGATTTCTTTTCTGTCTGAACTATTATAGCACTTACAATCAGATGTAAAAATTATTACGTGGACACAAATACTTAAAAATATGCTGTATTTTCAGAAAGTTCTACTTATTTTCCATAAAAACATGTAATAATTGTAATAGGACATAATGTTTTCCAATCACTTTATTGCTGAGCACATAAAAGACATTCTGAAAGTAACGGTCATTTGCTTGAAAAATATACTAACCTCTTTGAAAACATACTTGGCTGCACAAATAACAGTTTCTATGAATTGCCTGACTATGAGCCACGATTCTGATTTACTAATCTCCCTTTTTTACTTTTGGAAGTTGAATTCCACTCTCTCAGAATTCTTACAACTCCAACTCTTAGATAATTTCCAATTTAACATAAGAGAAACAAATACACACAAGAATCAAATAATGACTCATATAACATATCTGGAGCACTTCCCCCTCAACATAATTGACTTGAGAAACAGAACAAAATATTAGTTTGGTTCAAATTCCCTAATGTTGCTAAGTAATACTTTCAGAGCTTTTCAGTAAATCATCAAAATATATAGTACTTGGAATTGTGGTATATTCAGTCTCCCTCTTTTAAGCATTTAAACCACTTCTTTGGAACTTTGGAGTGATGTCATTAGAAGTGATTACCCTTTCACCTTTCATAAATACATCCAAGGACAGAACACATCAATGCGTTTCCTCAAAGTGTAGGCCTCAAACATTTCATTTCAACTTACTATATGCTTCCAACACAGTTTTGTATTAATTTCTATGTGGGCAAAAATGATAAAAGAATGTCATTATAATGCATTGAATGGATTTCTATGAGAGTGGTTCTTTCATCATGCTGAGTTCAAATGTCAGCATTTTCCAAAAGCCTAATGAGAAGACCCCAATGACAATTTGCAAAAATATTAACTATAAAAATTGATTTAAAAATGCAACCTATCTTTTAAAACTCACTTCTTTATGAGGCATAAA
Source organism: Neomonachus schauinslandi (assembly GCF_002201575.2). NCBI lineage: Eukaryota > Metazoa > Chordata > Mammalia > Carnivora > Phocidae > Neomonachus > Neomonachus schauinslandi. Next base: position 66,553,441 of record NC_058404.1, on the reverse strand, counting down.
AATAAATACAAGATGGGAAATTCATTACTAAGGTTGATAAATAAAAGTTTCATCAAGCAGATGAAACAAGGTAAATTACATGCAATTGTGTGTGTACCCACTGTATAACAGAAATGTGTTTTACTTTTTATGACTTCCCACGGCTTCCTATCAAAATTAGAGAGAAATCTAAAAGTTGATCACTCATTTAACACTTACCTTATGTGGGTGATGATGAGTGTTGTAGTAGGAATAAAAAAATCATCCACTCGGTCAAACTGCTTTCCCACTGGCTGGGTGTGAATAGTGTGGTGTGGCACATTCCCACTGGCCAGGGTGATTACCTAAACAGAGCGTATCACTGTTAGACCTTGGCAGTGCATTTCCTTAATAGTACCAGCATTAGTTTTATTTAGAGATGAAACAAATCAGTAGCTGTTTAATAGACTCTTTATTGCCATCCTCAAAATTAATATATCATTAAGCAAATTGGACTTTTGTAATCGTTTGCTTATTTTCAACATAGAAATTTGTTTTTATAAAGAAAAAATAGAGAAAGATTTGTCTTGAATTTCTGCTTAAATAGTAAAATAGGTAGAAACAACTTCTGTATTATAAAAGCATTAGCCTTGCTATAATGAAAAAAATTAAAGCAAGTGTACATATGAGCTATGCACCTCTATACAAACTAATGTGTAAATGAGATCATTAGCTTTCTTGCTCCTCTTTTCTTTTCTTTTCTTTGTTTCTTTGTTTCTTTGTTTCTTTGTTTCTTTCTTTCTTTCTTTCTTTCTTTCTTTCTTTCTTTCTTTCTTTTTCAGCTTTGTGGAGGTGTAACTGATAAAACAAAAAACTTCTAATATAGAAAAGAGCTGGTGGGGCGCCTGGGTGGCTCAGTTGGTTAAGCAACTGCCTTCGGCTCAGGTCATGATCCTGGAGTCCCGGGATAGAGTCCCGCATCGGGCTCCCTGCTCGGCAGGGAGTCTGCTTCTCCCTCTGACCCTCCTCCCTCTCATGCTCTCTGTCTCTCATTCTCTCTGTCTCAAATAAATAAATAAAATCTTTAAAAAAAAAAAAAAGAAAAGAGCTGGAAACAAAACTGAAAACTCCAAAACAAATCATATGAAATATTCGATCTCTTAGCAACTTTAGAATTGATGAAATTATATTTATTTTTTTCCTCCCATAAATTGAAAGTAACAAATTTAAGTAAGTTATTTTTATTAATTTTTTAGAGAGGAGAGAGTGAGAAGGGGGTAGGGGGAGAGGGAGAGAGAGAGAATCTTGAGCAGGCTCCCCACTGAGCATGGAGCCCAACATGGGCTCCATCTCAGAGATCCTGACCTGAGCTGAAATCAAGAGCTGGATGCTTAACCAAACTGAGTCACCCAGGTGTCCCAGATTTAAGTAAGTTTTAATCAAAGACATTTCTTCTTCTTATTCATCATCAATTAATTTTTAAAATCTTTATAGGGGCGCCTGGGTGGCTCAGTCGTTAAGCGTCTGCCTTCGGCTCAGGTCATGATTCCAGGGTCCTGGAATCGAGCCCCGCATTGGGCTCCCTGCTCCGCGGGAAGCCTGCTTCTCCCTCTCCCACTCCCCCTGCTTGTGTTCCCTCTCTTGCTGTATCTGTCTCTGTCAAATAAATAAATAAAATCTTTAAAAAATAAAAAATAAAAAAATAAAATCTTTATAGTCCACTAAAGAAAAGATCACTACATTTAAATTCTTTTATTCCTTGTATCCCATTATGCACCAATTCTATCAGTTCTTTCTTCAGATATTTCACAGCTCCCCATTTCTTCCTGTGGTCAACCTGCTGGTCAACCATTGTTCTGTGTTAGCCTTTTTAAGCACTTGCTGCCTTTATTTCTCCCCTTTTAAATCCTTTCTACATATGACCACCAAATTAAACTTCCTAAATAATTGACTGACTCTCTTAAGTTAAATAAATTTCCTTCCTCAACACAGAGCCTTTTCCTTTGGTTTTATGACAGAAGTAAGTAGCACTTTGTGTTTTTGTTTGTTTGTTTGTTTGTTTGTTTGTTTTCTGAATGGCTTATTTTTCTTCACTCATATGAGTATACTTTCACTGAGTTCCCCTGGAAATTGCCTTTCCAATGAAAATAGCTTATTGTTATTATAACAGGATAGACTCAGTTACGTTGTGGTTAGAAGAAAAAAAAGAAAAATATATATTAAAGTCTTAGAGGCTTGGGAAATTAAGATTTCATTTCACACCCATGACTTTCCCAGAAGGTTTTGGTGGGGTATCTACTGTTTCACTTAGTATCCCATGCTGAACGAGCAGCCAACTACCTTGAATGTTTCCATTTACAACAGACCACATTTGCCAGAACTAATCATATGTCTCCACCTAACCAAAAGGAGCCTATCGTGTGCCCAGAGGAAGAGAGAACCAAAGTCTTTAATAAAAGCTCTAAAGATACCATACCTATTTTATTAATGAATGTCAGTGAGGAAGTTTTCAATGGATTTTAGTCATTTATAATAATGTCTACAAGATTTTAATAAAGGTTAACAGAAGTAATGGGAAAGGAACTCCTCGAATTTTCTTCCCCTTAGTTTGTATAGAGGTGCATAGCTCTGAAATGCATGTACATGTATTTGAAATTAATAATAATACTGAGGGGCGCCTGGGTAGCTCAGTTGTTAAGGATCTGCCTTCGGCTCAGGTCATGATCTCAGGGTCCTGGGATCAAGCCCTGCATCGGGCTCCCTGCTCTGCAGGAAGCCTACTTCTCCCTTTCCTGCTCCCCCTGCTTGTGTTCCCTCTCTCGCTGTCTCGCTCTCTGTCAAATAAATAAATAAAATATTTAAAAATAATAATAATAATACTGAGACTGATGGCAGCAGGAATAATATTTACTGAGAGCCTGTTTTATGCCACTATGTGTTCTCAGTAGTTTACAGGCATCACGTAATTTAATATTCAAACAACACTATAATGTATCCCAACTTTACTGATGCAAAATTATTTTATGCCAATGAAGGTATATTAACTGAGCATCTCATTTGTGTTTGGCATAGTCCTAGGTTGTAAAAAATACAATACCACTTCCCTAGCTCTTCCCAGTCCGGATTTTGTTCCCTGATGGTTCTAGATCCTTCTCACTGCTGCAGTTAAACAGGAAGTGGTGGATTGCCAGATTCAGGACTGAGCTGACTAACTGCAAGGACACACAGATTGATCTCTGATGCACCTTAATCAATAGGCCCGATCTTGTGACAATCCTTGGTTCATTCCTAATGACATCCTGCTGCTGGTTCCTCCATGTGTGATGCCTTCCACAAACCCACAGTTGCCACCTCCCATTGTCACCCCTTCTGGCTGGGGCCTACTTCCTGGCCAACAGCAAGATGTAAAGACTTTATTCCAAGTTGTTTCTTGGGGACATTTCATCTCTAATTATTGTGCGTTTGAAAAGACATTACATACGGATTGTAAAACTGCAGATGACAGTCTCATGACTTTTACAACAGCATTTCTTAAATTTTCATAAGGCATAGATGCCTTTTAAAAAGAAAAAAAATAACTATAATAAATCTTTGAGAATTCATCAGATAACACTAATTGGAAAATCACTGTCTTATATACCTAACATGACAGTTTATGGGTTTTTATTAATTAATTATAAATATCACAGAAAATAATATATTTTGCTTCCATAATTGACAAAGATGTATAGATTGGATTATAGTCAAAATAAAAATACAAAGTAGAAGTATACATAGGATTTTCAGATCCTTGATATAATGCTTTTGCACCTTCAAGTTTTCAGTGGACACTATTATAAGATATACTGCATTAGGGCAAAAAGTCACTACCTACCTAACCATCACAACCTAGCATCAATGTCTCTAGTTCTAGTCTGATCTTTCAACATGGCACAGGGACACCCTAGCCAAAATGGGACCTTGCCCATGTTTTTGGTTTGGTGAATTCAATTTTGCCAAAAGAAAGTCTGTTCCACTTTTCAAACAAATCTTAAGTTCCATTTCCTTTGCAGATGTTTCCTGATAATCTTGTTGGGAGACAATTATCCATGACTATTCTGACATTTCTGCTGAGTGAGGTCTTTCTGAGCAAAGGGCTCCAGCAAAGTTGGGGAAAGGATGATGGCATAGCAAAAATGCCCTGGAAGCTAAAGGTGGGGTATTGCTCCTGAGAGAGGTAGAGACTTAATTCCTTTGAGCCTTACTGACATGACATTCCAGGGTACCGACCTGATAAAATTTGCATTCCAGAGTAATAATCTCTGTCGTGGAAGAGGGTGGACTGATGTGCCAACAGTCTAAAAAAAACCTCTGAAACACATGATTCCAGGGTCCTTCTCCTGTTAGTGCAACTATCCTATACAAAGAGGTTACATTAGTCTCTCACCACATCACCCCTAGGATGGGGGCTGGGGTATAAACACTAGCATGCTTCTGAGTAAGAAATGGTCTGTTCTCTGATCCAGAGACCCTGTGTTTCCTGTCAGCCTGTCTATATAACTATCTATGTATTATCTAATTTGTCACATATATATGTGTATGTACATGTGCATAAATGTTACTTTATGCAAATAAATCTTCCTGTATGTACTATTTTAAGAGTACTTCTCAATTCTTATGTTTTATTTTACATTTTCAGGTGTGAGAGTTACCTTTCCCTCCACCCAGCAAATATTTAAAAAATTCATTAAATCTTGGGCGCCTGGGTGGCTCAGTTGGTTAAGCGACTGCCTTCGGCTCGGGTCATGATCCTGGAGTCCCTGGATCGAGTCCCGCATCGGGCTCCCTGCTCTGCAGGGAGTCTGCTTCTCCCTCTGACCCTCCCCCCTCTCATGTGCTCTCTCTCATTCTCTCTCTCTCAAATAAATAAA
>NC_058404.1:66535921-66548473 GCF_002201575.2 Neomonachus schauinslandi | reverse complement strand
TCTCAAATAAAAAAAAAAAATTTTTAAAAAAAAAAAAAAAAAAAAAATTCATTAAATCTTAAAAGCATATTTTTTTACTGGACATTCAGAGAAAAAGAACCCATTTTTAAATGGCTGAATAATGTGTAGGAATTAACTTAACCCTTTTTCAAAGACTATTTTACCCTTTCTGTATGATATTAAAGGAGTGTGCCTAATTGTGCTTTATGGAAAGTTTGCAACACCGAGAAAGTTATTAATCTATAAAAGTAGCAGGTACCAAAAGGGAAGGGAAAGATTCAGTTCCAAGAACACAATATATTGAAAATTCATACAACTTTAAAAGAAAAAAAATATATTTTTTTAACTTTTATAAGCTGTTTTATTTTATTTAAAAGGTAATAGAATTAAAAATAATTCATAAGAGTGATTTAAAAAAAATCATACATATTGACCTGTTCTTATCTTGTCAAGATTTAAGTACAAAATATCAACTAACTAGACAATATTACCATATTGTGACAGGTCAAACAACTGTCCACAATGAAGACTGTACTCTTTCCAGCAAAAGATGAGCTCTGTTATTTCACCCTCTTGAATCTAGGCAGGCAGTGTGACTTGCTTTGATCAAGAAGTTGTGGTGGGAGTGATTTAGTGTGAATTCTAGTGCCTAGATCTTAATTAGCCTCGCAACTCCCACCGCCTTATACCCTGGAACCACCATGCTGAGATGCCAGTCTAAAGGATGAGCAGGCACGTGCCGGAGACACAAGCCACCCAGGTATTCACCACTAATACATAACAGACGTGGGGGTGAGGCTATTTTGAACCATCCAGCTTCTGCAATCAGAGGAGTGCAGCCTTCTGAGTGTTCCCCCATCAGGCCCATAAACTGTCCAGATTGCCAAACCACAGAACTATGGGTAGTAAGTCATTCTTTAATTCTGTTTAACACATCAAATTTTGGGGTGATTTGATTTGCCACAATAGATAACTGGAATACTATTATATGGTAATGTTTCAAATGACACGTATTTCCAATGAAATATAAAAGGAAACGTCATTCTAATAGTTCCTTTAAAAGATTTCATTTCAATAGACCTGCCTTTTGTAAGTTAAATATTGCAAAACTAAAAATCCTTTAGAAATATTTAAAGTATTGACAGTGACAACTGATTAAAATTAAAAACATGGCACTCAATCGACTTACTGGAAACTGGCCAAGATTAATGATTTGTAAGGAGAGGAATGTTCATGGCAGTGTTATTATCATGAGGTAGTTTGAGACATAGATAAAACACATTTTCAGGGCCAAATATTCCTTCTCATTCCCTCTCAGTTTTCTGTTAAACTTTTAACTCCAACAATTGAAACTGTGCCAGAGAGATATTGTTAAAATATATTTTTTTCCTCTATCTGTCAAGATCTATATAAACAACTTTAAAACATAAGCAAATTCCACAAAGACTATACCACTTATTCCTCAATTAGAAATGAGCCTGCGCTGAGATAAGAACATACTATCTGTTTTGGAGAAAAATGGAGATCTGCCTTGACACTGTCCAACTCTCTTGGTCTCTAGCTCACACGCCCCATTTTGAAAAGAGAGATTGAAGCAAGAAAATTCTCATGAAAACTGACGGGAGGCAGGTAATTGTTGAAAGGTAGATTATGACTGTTTTTCCCTAATGGCATTGGTTTTGTCATCACTGATTTTTCATTTTTCATAAAAATCTAACCTTTGATAAGTATAACCTGCATTATTTTCCATCCAAACAAGTACTTGAGTTTTAACTTGTTCCCCCTTTTCTGTGCAGATCTAGATGTGATTAAAGTATAGTCCTCAGATGGAAAAAGATCACTCTTACATAGTTATAAATATCCAATGAGATATCTAAAGGTTTAAATATCACTGTTTTCTCAAATATACCGAAATGTGCTTACCTGCAGTGTTGGAGAAGTCTTTTCCGCGGTACCCCAGCTCAACACCCAGACCTGATCATGTGATTTGTCGTAGTGTAATTTAACTGGTACAGGGTCTGTGCTTACTGCCTGTAATAAATGGGAGTTGAAAAAAAAATGTTTTCAGACTGAAATATTAGTTTAAAACTATGCCAGAAATTATGAGAGAACACAAGAGTTTAGATGTCAGATTAAAAATTTATGTTGCCAATTTTCTGATTTTTCTAAACCTTTATTTGTTTAATTTGGGAATATGATACTTTACCCAAGCATGTTCTTGTACAATTTTATATAGTCTTATGTTCCTTCATTACCTATGCAAATTGGGTGTCATGGAGAAGCTATTTAGAAACTTAGGATATATAAATGATTAATACGTGTATTTTATTCAATTGTTGAACACAGGTAAGAACTATGTTTATACTATTAGGTTTTTTTCATTCTAATGTTGGGCATGGGATTTGGCTGTCTATAATGCCAAAATGCCTACATATGATAGACCATGGTAACCTTAATGACAGATTACCTAATTTAGTTTCCTTAACGAGAAATCTAAAATCACCAAAAGAAGTAAAAGCATTTTTTAACCATCCTTGATATGGTAAATGTGTTTTTGTGCCAATATTTATAATATTTAGCATTTACTTAAAACTAAACTTCCAGAAAACAAATTGCTGCCCGGAAGTTATTTCACTCACCTTAATTTCAAGCTAATACCTTTTTCAAGTAATTTCCTGTAGTAGTTCCTTATGTATATTTTTCTAATTTTATAACATAAAACAAATTGTATTCAATAAAACAATCTTTATTCAATATTGAAAGCATTTCTTTCCAAAGCTCTGTTGAATATCCTTAGAGAATTTCCCAAGTCCTATACTAGTATAGGATATACTACAGTTGTGGTTGAACTTGTGAAGATTCATATTTTAGCTTACATGTTGGCAATTTAGTCTTACTAATATATTTATTTTCTAAAACCTTGCCCTGAATTTTATCTATTTAAAATTCTCAATATTCTTGGATTACTGAATTATTTGATTTCTGAAAAGGCCTACTTAAACATTTCTATATTAGTGTCCTCATGACTTTTTTTTAATTATTTACTTATTTTATTATTATTATGTTATGTTAATCACCATACATTACATCATTAGTTTTTGATGTAGTGTTCCATGATTCATTGTTTGCATATAACACCCAGAGCTCCATGCAGAATGTGCCCTCCTTAATACCCATCACCCAGGTTAACCCATCCCCCCCCCCCGAACCCTCAGTTTGTTTTTCAGAGTCCATAGTCTCTCATGGTTTGTCTCCCCCTCCGATTTCTGCCCCCCTCATGACTTTCTTCCTGGCTCACAGAACCATTATGTTGATTTGGGATCAGGTGGCCAACAATGTTCTCAGGGAAAGTAGCCCACTTGGTGAGCATCACAGATTTAAGCCTATCCGGCTTTGACAAATGTCAAGTTTCCCAGCCTCTCTAGAGGCTCCTGTGGTCACATGACCTAGTCTCATTTATACGTGGTAAGGATTAATACGCTGAACGATTTTTGAGAATGATATTGCACCACACTTTGTTCCTGCTTGGAATGCTATCATATAAGAACATTAAGCCTTGGGGCGCCTGGGTGGCTTAGTCATTAAGTGTCTGCCTTCGGATCAGGTCATGATCCCAGGGTCCTGGGATCAAGCCCTGCATCGAGCTCCCTGCTCAGCAGGAAGCCTGCTTCTCCTTCTCCCACTCCCCCTGCTTGTGTTCCTGCTCTCGCTATCTCTCTCTCTCTGTCAAATAAATAAAATCTTAAAAAAAAAAAAAAAAAAAGAACATTAAGCCTTAATTTCCAAAGTCATTTTGAGGCCATGAAACAATAAGCTTAAGAAGGAAAAGCCACACAACACCTTGAAGGTTTGGCAGGAGAAAAATGAAAGAAGACTGAATTCTCCATAACAACCTTGAGTTGCTGCACAAACCTAGAGTAACTGTCTCTAGATGAGGTTATTTGGGATAATTAAATAGCTTTATTGCTTAAGAAATAGTCTGGTATTTTGTTAATTGCAATCCAGTGAATGCCAGATGTTTCATTTAAATTCTTCATGTACTCAACGATAATTTCAATATGTATATAGCAAAAGTGCCATCATTAATCATTACACTAATAACAAAGTAATAAAATTCCTTTGATTTTTCATATTTTCCCCTTTATATGTAAAACTTGATCTGTGTGTGATTATAACAGTTACCCTATTTTGTATGCAGCTTAAAAGGAAATAATCTTTATGTCTTTAAGATGTTAAAGATAAAATAGTTCAACCCAAAAGCAATAGTAACAAAGACCTCATTGTTATTCAATTGTTAAGAGACAGTTACACAAAGAGCAAAGATCTTTAAATAACTTTAAATATTAAAGAACAATTTAAATGAAAACTTCCAGCTTGCCAGCTCTTCAGTTCTTTTCTTCCACTGATCCCTTTCCTAAGGGGCATACCACAGGCCATGCGTTAATATCTACATAAAACAGACAAGAAATGGAGACTCAGTCTTACCAGTAATCATCCAGCAGGTGATCAGCAGAGCTGGGATTTGATAGTCTGTTTATCCCGAATGTACAGCCTCCCTGAACATGAACCATCATCCTTCCTAGCTGATAGTTTAATTTCTTTTTTTTTTTTTTAAAGATTTTATTTATTTATTTGACAGAGAGAGACACAGCGAGAGAGGGAACACAAGCAGGGGGAGTGGGAGAGGGAGAAGCAGGCTTCCCGCCGAGCAGGGAGCCCGATGCGGGGCTCGATCCCAGGACCCTGGAATCATGACCTGAGCCGAAGGCAGGCGCTTAACGACTGAGCCACCCAGGCGCCCCTGATAGTTTAATTTCTGACAATGTGTGGATATGTTGCCCTCCTATTGTTGCCTCATGTATAAGAAACATTCTTTGGGCTTTTTCTCTTTTGGAGGGTGTAAGGAAATCCACGGGCCCAAATATACACAGTATCATCTGTATAAGCAGTACAGACCTAGACGAGCATCAGTGAGAAGCAGTATACACCATGCTTATGAGCAGGCATTCTGAAGCCGACTGCACATTTTAGTGTCCTCACTTAAGTGAAAAGAATAGTAATAATACCTTGGGAAGTTACTAAGCTTTTCTGTGGTATGCCATGGAAATACTACTATTACTGTCAGAAAAGCTAATTGAACTAGAGGTATTTTCATGACAATTAGCATCATAGTGTTTTAAAGCTAGAGATAAAGTACCCAGTACCCTTATTTAGCAAATGAAGAATCTGAGACTTAGAACAGAAAGTAAATAAACACAGTCTTTGTCCTTAAAGAATTATAGGCGAGAGGGTGAAAGAACTTAAAATAACTAGATGCCTATCACAAAGTAAAAATAAGGACCAAATGCCCTGAAAGTGCAGAGGAAGAGGTACAAAGCACGTTAAAGGATAAGGGTGAGAGGTGATGCTTTTATTGAGCCTTTAAGTATGAATATTTTTATAAATGGGAAGACAGAGCATATTTTTTAAAGTTAATTTATGAGAATATGTTCCAGGAGATGTCAAAAAGCAGTCCATGAATAACTGCTTTCAAACAATTAAGATATACGTATTTGAAAGAGAAAAATACTAATTTTCAAAAGAGCTTCAGATTTTGAAACATATCTGCTCAGTGGTCTCCAAAATATTTGAACATTTTTGTCTCTCAGCATTTCAAAGGCTTAATATTAAATTCAATATATTTTGGTGTTTGGTTATAATAGCTCACCAGAACTGAAAAAGATATGCAGATCAAAATGAAGAAAAAAACATCTGACATACTTTATTTGGAAAATGTTTAACTCTTAGGGAAAAAAAAAATCTGTTTACAGCTTTTCAAGTGCAGATATAACACATTTTACAGAGGGGACATTTACATGGTTTTCAGCAAAAAGATCATCTAAAAAGACAGAAATATTTCCAAACAACCATCTTCAGGATAATCTTGCCATACCCAATTTTTAGCCAAAAAAACCCAGATATTTTCCTACTTACATTGTCAACTTTTGAAAGGAATAAATTGTATGTTATTGGATTTCACAAAATGCCTGCTAGTATACTGTGGAAATTACTTTAAATGATGAGTAAGTTTAGACCATTAGCTTTTGAAAAAGAGAAAGACACTATATTTGATACTTAAAATATTATTTTTCTTGCCACAATTAAACCTGTAAGCCTCTGTGTTACAAAACAGTTTAAATGTTTCTCCACATTTTATGAAAGGGATTGTAAAGATTCTCTTATCCTTGACTGCCCTCTTTCTCCCATGCCTCACATTCTCAGGAAACAGGATTCTCTCCGACTTCTAAATACTGCCCTCGGCAGAACCTCCCCTGATACCCACCAAGAACAGAGCCTCTATCCTCTCGAATCCATCACATGGTTTCTAACTTCTACCTTTATATATACTCACCACCTTTCTCAACAGATTTGTTAGGATGATTTTTTTTTTTTTGTAAGCATTAGACAGATCATAATACTAATCTGCTCAAAGCACTACAGTGTTTTCTCATTTCCCTCACAGTAAAGCCAGAAGTCCTTTGAATGACTACCAGGCCCTAGCTGACCTGCCCTCTCCATCTTCTTTCTCTGACCCCTTCACCTACTACTCTGGTGGAGTGCTCTGGGCCTCCTGCTGTTCATCCAGTATGCCAGCCACACACCTTTTGGAGGGCTTTCGGAGGGCTTTACCCCTGAATGGTCTTCCCCTAGATAGTCCAGTGTCTGCTTCCTCAACACGTTCGCTGCTCAGAACTCACCTTCTCAGTGAGGCCAGTCTGATCACCCTGCTTAATACTGTAACCAGCCTTCGCTTGGTGCACATCCCCTCACCCTTAGCTTTCCCAATCCCACCTGGTCTTACACCACAATTTTACCTTTTCCAAAGCACTTACTGCCTGACCACATATCATATAATTTGCATTTTTAGTATTCCTATTTTTCATTGTCCATCTTCATCCAACGGATTCTAGGTTCCAAGAAAGCAGCTTTTTTTCTGTTTGTTTAAGTCAATAATATAACCTATGCACTTAGAACAATCCCTTGTAAATAGCAACATTCAACATACAATTAATGGGACTCTAAATCTACATCATTAGGAAAAACAAATTGCAAAATTAAACAGTGTTCCAAAACTTATTATTATTAAAATCATCATTATTATTTTATTTAAGAAAGACAATTACACTCTGTATCATACTTATTATGAACAGAGGAGTTTTTTTAATGTTTTCCAAATACAAATTATTTTAATTTAATCTTCACAGCAACTTTTGTGTTGAGGTGTGCAGTATTGTTATCTCCTTTGTAAAGATAAAAGTGAACTAAAGTACCAATATTGATCCCTTCTTATTGTAAAACTGCCACTTTCGTCTAGGTGCCCTCCTGTCCACTGTGTACATTACATCACTATTCAACATACAGGTGACTATAAGCTTCCCACATTGGCCCATATATTAAATATTTATAAAATATAATATGATTTTTAAAGATAAAAAGACATATAAATGACACCCTAGTATTCCCTTATCACAACTCAGCATCTTTCATTCCACTTTGGAGACCACCGGTGTCTATAGGTTTTTGTTTTGTTTTGTTTTTTTCCTGCACCTACCAGCCATTTATCAAGAAGAAATGATATAAGTTGAATAATAACATTCAAGAATATGTGATTGTAAGAAAACATTCCATATAGATTCATCTCCCACCTCAGAATTAACCTATATAGATTGCTCATTTATTACTTTGCATAAATTTGTATTTAACTACTGATATTATTTTGCTAGGAAATTGTTTTCAGACTTTGCCTTGAGAAGCCTAAGGAAATGAGATTTATTTGTAGCAGGTGATTCAAATCCCGGCCATAACAGAACAAAGGGAATCAGTTTAGATCTATTGAATGATTCCGTAAAATTTTGTTTAAATTAAAAGTTCTGATACTATAGGTCGGAAATTTTTCTCCCATATCATAAACACTATGGTTTTCTGTACACAGTGGCATTTGCTTGGCCTGGTGATATTCAGATAATTAAGCCACAATCTTACTTTCAAAAAGGAATTGATCTTTTAAATATTTTCAGAAATACCTTTCAAATTACAGTGTGTTGTTATTGTAAGTAATTAATAGTAGTGATCTACATATTCAGGTCTGAAAATCCATTTCTTAATTTCCCATGTAAGTACCATTTTCAGAGTGTTATATTATCATGTTGAATTAACTTGTTCTAGTCCTTCATCAAAATGTTGAAAATACACTATATAATGTAATAAAAAAATGGTCTTATTTGTAGCTTTATAAAGATATCAGTAAAATATTTTTTCTTTAATATTTTAAAACATTGCTTAAGCATATAATTTACTTACATTATAAGGGTTTTTTTTTTTTTTCCTCTTTGTCGATCTACAAACCTTAACTCCTTCATAATCCCAACATACTCAGTGTTCCACAAATTTATCAGTACTTGTTGAGGAGGTGAGACAAATATAAAAAATTTAAAGTATAGGCTATCCTGATCATGGACCAGTTGCCTCAGCTTCTACAAAGATGGCCTATTTTATGGGGGGGAAATACTGTTAATAGCAACAAAGATACACAAAACTTGGGGTTTGGTCTTGACATGAAGGAACAGTGAAGCACAGCTTGTTTATCAGCCTGACAAGGAGAGTACCAGCTGGCTAATTAAGTGAACCTAATTTAAACTAATGATGTCGATTCTCAAGGTAATGTGCTAATGGCTAGAGGAGACTGCTGATGACACTTAAGAATACTCCTGAGGTGTCACCAGCCACTTTGGCATCCAAGCAAAACCTGATTTTGCTCCACGGAAGACAAAATGAGGTCAGTCGTTTACTAGCCAGTCTTTAATACAGCCAAATATCACCTGCCTGCCACTCTGACAAAAATTCCACAGTAAGAAAGGCAATACACATTTGATGGTTAAGCAACAGCAACCTTACCGGTTCCATTAAAAAACTGTGACCTTTTACTTTTTAAGCTGCAGATAAAAATGATACTGTTGCATCCACTGAAAACAAATATACTCTAATGGTAATATTTTATCATGAATTTTATAAAAGCTTGTGTTGTCAAGGAAATATTTGTCATTTTAATAATAAAATGTAATAAAGCTGTTCCATTTTTTTTAAATTTTTAATCCTAAAGACACATTTACCAATCCACACAATTTTTTGCATGTATTCTTCCGCATGTATTTGCATGCAAAAGAAAAAGTCAGAAATATGATTTCTTAGATAAGGTCTGTATAAAACACTAGGGATCTACTTTAATTAGATTGAAAAAGAAAGCTTGAAAGATTAAAGTTAAGTAAGAATAGTGTTCTTTTTTTTTGTCTCTTTTCTTTTTTTCAAGATTGACTTTGGACTTCAATGTTCCATTTCTGTATCCACACCAGAGAAAATTCCATGGCATTTTCTATCATGTTTGGGAGAAGATTAACTAAATTTCTTTTTTTTTTTTAAAGATTTTATTTATGTCACAGAGAGAGACACAGCAAGAGAGGGAACACAAGCAGACAGGGTGGGAGAGGGAGAAGCAAGCTTCCCGCTGACCAGGAAGCCCGATGCGGGGCTCGATCCCAGGACACCGGGATCATGACCTGAGCTGAAGGCAGAGGCTTAACGACTGAGCCACCCAGGCGCCCGAAGATTAACTATATTTCTGCTATAGTTAATATTCTTAGCTGTTTCTGTATAATAAACTCAGGTTTGAAAGAAATAAAAAAACGCGGGGCGCCTGGGTGGCTCAGATGGTTAAGCGTCTGCCTTCGCCTCAGGTCATGATACCAGGGTCCTGGGATCGAGCCCCACATCCGGCTCCTGGGTCAGCGGGGAGCCTGCTTCTCCCTCTCCCTCTGCCTCTCTCCCTGCTCATGCTCTCTCTCTCTTTCTCTGTATCTCTGTGTCTCAAATGAATAAATAAAATTTTAAAAAAATAAGGAAACATTAAAAAAAAAGAAATAAAAAAACGCCTACAGCACACAATCAGGAAGTATAATTTCACTTGGATGCAAAAAAAAGACTGACTTCAAACCTAGCCTCAGTTGAGAAAAGTGGTCAAGTTGAGAAAGGATGCTTAATTTTTACGAAATTAACTTCGTACTTGGCAGTTGACTTTGAGTGTGCTCTGTCCTTGGAGATAAATACAGCTTTAAATCACAAAGTTGTTGTTGTTGTTTCAAAGTAGTCTTTTAAGTAGCTAGAAATGTTCTTCCTTTCTTTCTTTTTTTTTTTTTTAAAGATTTTATTTATTTGACAGAGAGAGACAGCAAGAGCAGGAACACAAGCAGGGGGAGTGGGAGAGGGAGAAGCAGGCTTCCCACGGAGCAGGGGAGCCCGATGTGGGACTCGATCCCGGAACCCCGGGATCATGACCTGAGCCGAAGGCAGACGCTTAACGACTGAGCCACCCAGGCGCCCAAAATGTTCTTTCTTTAATTTCAAAACTTGAACTCCTTGGATTATTAATTTGTAAAACAGAGGGTTCAATATCTAAGTCTGCAAAATCTATCATGCTGTTTTTAAATTGGGAAAACCTTGAGGGAATTTATAATTTTAAGAAATGAAGTATTTTCAAGTATGAAAATAGAACCACTAGGATATTTATAATTCACCTTTAAGCATGTACTTCTGAGGACTATAATTTACATACCCTAAGGTAATGTTAAGACAAATATATGGCAGTGTTCTTTCACCCTGCAGGTAGTAGACGTATGGAATTTATTATCTAATGAGCTCACAGACTGAAATTATACATGGTTTTGAAAGTGAAAACTTAGACAAATTTAAACCTAGAAAATTTTAGTTTTTTAAAAAGACAATCTTTTGTGGTATAGATCTAAAATTTTAGGTTGATATTTACAGTCAACAGTAGGTTTCAAGAACTAGTATTCCTATCGGAAAGAGTACGAGACTGACTGTACCCAGTATGGAAATTTTCATTTTATAAACAATGGTGATCTCTGCTTTTCTATCCAACATCTTGTTGCAGAATGGGCCAAATTGTAGGAGCTGCTCTCTCACTTCCCTTCTTTCCAGCGAGGTATTCCCTAGCCCCTATAATTCAAAACCTTTTCTTTTCATTGACAGAAGGATAATCTTCAATGCCATCACACATCTCTCCAGAGCTGCGTGAGCAGTCCCATGACATTCTACTGCCTCTGCCTTTTTGCGCCAAGGTTTAAGTTCTCACATTCTTCCTACAGTAGGAATGTATCTGGTACATTATTCTTGGTTCCCACTGTTCTCCAAATAGAAGGGAGCTGTAGGAAGTGAGGCAATAAGGGTGATAAATGGTGATGTGGGGCAAGATGCATGGAGAGAAGCTTAAGATTTGTCTTTGGTAATAGAAAGTCTGAAAATATACAGGGGCTTACCCAGAGCACGTAGAGTGAGTAAAGCAGGAAATCAACCACCAAGTTGGCTTTCCCCTCTAAACCCATCTAGGACAGGGTATTTTTTTGTTGATTTGTTTTAGACCTCTCAAATCAAGATTCCTTTTTTATTCTTATTTGGGTTACATGATATAAACGTATTTTCCCTTTAATTTGTTCTTTCCCATTTTGTTTTTAAAATCCACTACCATGACTTTTATCTTAATACTTTCTTAGTTTCTTTTACTCTCTGCTAGAACTGTGGTTATATATTCTTTTACTCAACTCTAATAGTGTTAATCATGACTTTTGTCCTTATTTTTTGCAAAAATTCCCAATTTCCTTTTGAGGAGTCTTTTTTGAATAACTTAAGTTTTACCTTTTATACATTAATTCCTTTGTGTCTTTATATACATATCTTTGTTTTCCTTCAGATTCTGATTTTCTTCAGCTAAATTCTAAAATTATCTGGTTAAATTAACCTATTGCTGATTTTTTTTTAATTAAGGAGAAAAATTCCCTGAAAATACAGCCTTATTTGGATTCAACATATTTAATCATGATTGTCAGTATTACTTGATATTGATATTAATATTTTACATTTACATTGGTGCTATTAATAGCTTAACATTGTATCAGAGAATCGGTATGAAATAATTTTCATTACTATTTCTTGTGACTTAATTTATAGTCTATCATTTGTTCATTTTCACTAAATGAAGCATTTAGTGAAATGTTTCAAGTGCATGAAATGCTATGGTCTGAGTGTTTGTGTTCCCCACAGAATTCATATTCTGAAATCCTAACCCTCAAAGATGATATCAGGGAGTGTGGTCTTTGAGAAGTGATTAGGTCGTGAAGATGGAACCCTCATGAATGAATTAGTGCTTTTATAAAGAAAGATCCTTCTGAGATTCCTCACCCCTTCTACTGTCTGAGGACACAGTGAGATGGCACCAGCTATGAACCAGCAAGAGGACCCTCATCAGATCACAACATGCTGACACCTTGATCTTGGACTTTCCAGACTCAGAACTGTGAGAAATAAATTTCTGTTGTTTATAAGCTACACAGTCTGCTATTTGGTTATAGTGGCCCTAATGGACTAAGATAAGATACGATAAAATGGTAGTGAAGATATAGATAGATAGATAGATAGATAGATAGATAGATAGATAGATAGATA